>NW_027139120.1:0-370483 GCF_035084215.1 Heptranchias perlo | reverse complement strand
AAGTAGTGAGCCTGCCCCCTCTGAACGTCCATAGCTCATTCCTATCGTGGCACGTAGGCCTCGTAGGCCCGAGCACATTATCCTCCCCACATTCTTGTCCTGGTTATCAGTCGGGCTGAAGTCAGTCTCAAGGCCACATGGCCTTTCAAGAAACTGTATTCTCATTATATTTTATAGTCAGCAATACCCTTATCTGCTCGGGGGGCCAGACGGTACTAAGCACCTGCTCAGCCAACTTAATTATCAACATACCAAGGCTTAATCATAATTACACAATTGTGCCTTTCTGTGTGTGCTATAGCTACCCCATTATGTGAGCCAACAAAGAGTTAATATGGTCAAATATCCCTTCATGCATTGCTACATTAATATGGTCAGGTAACTGTTCATGCATTTCTACAAGAGTCCGAGAGGAAAGATAAATAGGGCGGTGGATAGGACTTTAAACTCGTAAGATGGGGGGAGGATCTGGGAGCAATAACAAAAGTCTAAAGATGAAAGAAACAGGAGATGAGACCAGGGTGAGGAATAAATACAGTTACAAAACAGAAGTACAAAAAGGACTGGTGAAAATAAAGTAAAAGGAACAAAAATTAAAGACAAATTAAACTGCCTGTAAACAGCATCTAAAATAAAACAGGGGAACTAGAGGCAATAATCCCCAGCGAGTGTCCCCAACAATAACCCAACTTATAAATGGGACAGAAAATTCTGGAAATACTCAGCAGGTCAGGCAGCATCTGTGGAGAAAGAAACAGAGTTAATCTTTCAGGTCGAAGACCCTTCGTCAGAACTGGGAGAAGTTAAAGGGTTAACAGTTTTTAAACAATTACAGAGCCAGGGAAAGGGGGTGGGGAAAGAACAAAAGGGAAGGTGTGTGATAGGGTGGAGGGCAGGAGTGATTAAATGGCAGAAGGGATGATGGTGCGAGGTAATTTGTCATTTAATCACTCGTGCCCTCCACCCTATCACAGACCTTCCCTTTTGTTCTTTCCCCACCCCTCCCTCGCTTTCCCTGGCTCTGTACTTGTTTAAAAATGGTTAAATCTTTACTATTTCCAGTTATGACGAAGGGTCTTTGACCTGAAACGTTAATTCTGTTTCTTTCTCCACAGATGCTGCCTGATTTACTGAGTATTTCAGGCATTTTGTTTTTATTTCAGATTTCCAGCATCCACAGTATTTTGCTTTTGATATAAATGGGACAGAGCCTCGCCCCCTCCCTATCTCTGTAACCTCCTCCAGCCCTATGACCCTCCGCGATCTCTGCGCTCCTCCAATTCTGGATTCTTGTTCATCCCCGATTTTAATCACTCCACCATTGGCGGCCGTGCCTTCAGCTGCCTAGGCCCTAAGCTCTGGAATTCCCTCCCTAAACCGCTCCCCCTCTCTACCTCTCTCTCTCTTCCTTTAAGACGCTCCTTAAAACCTACCTCATTGACCGTCACCTGACCTAATATCTCTTTCTTTGGCTCGGTGTTATTTTTTGTCTGATTATGCCCCTGTGAAGTGCCTTGGAATGTTTTACTATGTTAAAGAGGTTAGATAATTGTAAGTTGGTTTTGATACATACCTGGCCTGTTGTTGTGAATCCTCACCGTTATACAATGTATCACCGAGAAAGCCCGAGTGATGAGGTAACTAAAAATCTCCCTGTCGCCCGACAGCACAATGTGGGATTTGGACACTGGATCCCACATGTTTGGAGGAGACAATGCTTTCCATCCTACCTTGTCACTATCCATTGGAATGGTCAGTCTCAGGGCTGCATTGAGTGGAGCTCAATAATGGCCGCTCATCCTCTGAGGCATGAAGAACATTGTTCCATTGGACAACACATGCAGTGAAAATGTAAATGGACTGCTGCAGATACCAGACCGGCCCACAGCCATTTCCCACAGGCTGTGATACCGAGAAATATCAACAGAGGGCATTCGACAAGTGAGTTCATCACTTTACAAACTGATATTAGCAGACAGATTCAGAAAGATGTTGTGAACAGCAGGTACAATACTTGTACCATATGGGACAGTTATATAAAAATAATCACACTTACCAGATAATCAATTCGTTGGGAGGTAGAATAGAATGGCAGAATTGTACAATGTTTCAGCAACGAAAGAGGCCAATACACATCATCCTTCAATGAACTCTCCCCACACTCAATCTCACAATTAAATAAATCTCAAAATCAATCAATGCCCACACTCAATCATCCAATCAATCAATCAATCCCCACACTCAATCATCCAATCAATCAATCAATCCCCACACTCAATCATCCAATCAATCAATCAATCCCCACACTCAATCATCCAATCAATTAATCAATGCCCACACTCAATCATCCAATCAATCAATCAATGCCCACACTCAATCATCCAATCAATCAATCAATCCCCACACTCAATCATCCAATCAATTAATCAATGCCCACAATCAATCATCCAATCAATTAATCAATCCCCACACTCAATCATCCAATCAATTAATCAATCCCCACACTCAATCATCCAATCAATCAATCAATGCCCACACTCAATCATCCAATCAATCCATCAATTATGCCCCACAATTAATCAATCAATCTGTCAATACTCAAAATCAATCAATCAATCACATAATCAATCAATCAATCCCCACACTCAATTAATCAATCCCCACACTCAATTAATCAATCCCCACACTCAATCAATCAATCCCCACACTCAATCAATCAAACAAACTCCAGATTGAGCACCACGGGACGGAAGCATTGAGGGTAGCAAGGGCACAGAATGTACTCTGGGTGCGGGACTTCAATGTCCATCACCAAGATTGGCTCAGTAGCACCACGACTGACCGAGTTGGCCGAGTCCTGAAGGACATAGCTGCCAGAGGCGCTGTGGGCCATCAGCAGCAGCAGAATTGTATTCCAGCACAATCTGTAACCTCATGGCCCGGCATATTCCTCACTCTACCATTACCAACAAGCCAGGAGATCAACCTTGGTTCAATGAGGAGTGTAGAAGAGCATGCCAGGAGCAGCACCAGGCGTACCTAAAAATGAGGTGCCAACCTGGTGAAGCTACAACTCAGGACTACATGCATGCTAATCAGCGGAAGCAACATGCTATAGACAGAGCTAAGCGATTCCACTACCAACGGATCAGAGCAAAGCTCTGCAGTCCTGCCACATCCAGTCATGAATGGTGGTGGACAATTAAACAACTAACGGGAGGAGGAGGCTCTGCAAACATCCCCATCCTCAATAATGGTGGTGTCCAGCACGTGAGTGCAAAAGACAAGGCTGAAGCGTTTGCAACCATCTTCAGCCAGAAGTGCCGAGTGGATGATCCATCTCAGCCTCCTCCCGATATCCCCACCATCACGGAAGCCAGTCTTCAGCCAATTCGATTCACTCCACGTGATATCAAGAAACAGCTGAGTGCACTGGATACAGCAAAGGCTATGGGCCCTGACAACATCCCAGCTGTAGTGCTGAAGACTTGTGCTCCAGAATTAGCTGCGCCTCGAGCCAAACTGTTCCAGTACAGCTACAACACTGGCATCTACCCGACAATGTGGAAAATTGCCCAGGTATGTCCTGTCCACAAAAAGCAGGACAAATCCAAACCGGCCAATTACCACTCCATCAGTCTACGCTCAATCATCAGCAAAGTGATGGAAGGTGTCGTCGACAGTGCTATCAAGCGGCACTTACTCACCAATAACCTGCTCACCGATCCTCAGTTTGGGATCCACCAGGACCACTCGGCTCCAGACCTCATTACAGCCTTGGTCCAAACATGGACAAAAGAGCTGAATTCCAGAGGTGAGGTGAGAGTGACTGCCCTTGACATCAAGGCAGCATTTGACCGAGTGTGGCACCAAGGAGCCCTAGTAAAATTGAAGTCAATGGGAATCAGGGGGAAAGCTCTCCAGTGGCTGGAGTCATACCTAGCACAAAGGAAGATGGTAGTGGTTGTTGGAGGCCAATCATCTCAGCCCCAGGACATTGCTGCAGGAGTTCCTCAGGGCAGTGTCCTCGGCCCAACCATCTTCAGCTGCTTCATCAATGACCTTTCCTCCATCATAAGGTCAGAAATGGGGATGTTCGCTAATGACTGCACAGTGTTCAGTTCCATTCGCAACCCCTCAAATAATGAAGCAGTCCGAGCCCGCATGCAGCAAGACCTGGACAACATCCAGACTTGGGCTGATAAGTGGCAAGTAACATTCGCACCAGACAAGTGCCAGGCAATGACTATCTCCAGCAAGAGAGAGTCTAACCACCTCCCCTTGACATTCAACGGCATTACCATCACCGAATCCCCCACCATCAACATCCTGGGGGTCACCATTGGCCAAAAACTTAACTGGATCAGCCACATAAATACTGTGGCTACAAGACCAGGTCAGAAGCTGGGTATTCTGCGGTGAGTGACTCACCTCCTGACTCCCCGAAGCCTTTCCACCATCTGCAAGGCACAAGTCAGGAGTGTGATGGAATACTCTCCACTTGCTTGGATGAGTGCAGCTCCAACAACACTCAAGAAGCTCGACACCATCCAAGATAAAGCAGCCCGCTTGATTGGCACCCCATCCACCACCCTAAACATTCACTCCCTTCACCACCGGCGCACTGTGGCTGCAGTGTGTACCATCCACAGGATGCACTGCAGCAACTCGCCAAGGCTTCTTCGACAGCACCTCCCAAAACCACGACCTCTACCACCTAGAAGGACAAGAGCAGCAGGCACATGGGAACAACACCACCTGCACGTTCCCCTCCAAGTCACACACCATCCCGACTTGGAAATATATCGCCGTTCCTTCATCATCACTGGGTCAAAATCCTGGAACTCCCTTCCTAACAGCACTGTGGGAGAACCGTCACAATACGGACTGCAGCGGTTCAAGAAGGCGGCTCACCACCACCTTCTCGAGGGCAATTAGGGATGGGCAATAAATGCTGGCCTCGCCAGCGACGCCCACATCCCATGAGCGAATAAAAAAACAGACTGGGCCTGCAGCAGGTGATGAGCGAACCAACACGAGGGAAAAACCTACTTGACTGCTTCCTCACCAATCTCCCTGTCCCAGATGCATCTGTCCAGGACAGTATTGGTAGGAGTGACCACCGCACAGTCCTCGTGGAGACAAAGTCCCGTCTTCGCAATGAGGACACCATCCAACGTGCCGTGTGGCACTACCACCGTGCTAAATAGGATAGATTCAGAACAGATATGGCAGCTCAAAACTGGGCATCCATGAGGCGCTGTGGGTCATCAGCAGCAGCAGAATTGTATTCCAGCACAATCTGTAACCTCATGGCCCGGCATATTCCTCACTCTACCATTACCAACAAGCCAGGGGATCAACCTTGGTTCAATGAGGAGTGTAGAAGAGCATGCCAGGAGCAGCACCAGGCGTACCTAAAAATGAGGTGCCAACCTGGTGAAGCTACAACTCAGGACTATATGAATGCTAAACAGCAGAAGCAACATGCTATAGACAGAGCTAAGTGATTCCACAACCAACGGATCAGATCAAAGCTCTGCAGTACTGCCACATCCAGTCGTGAATGGTGGTGGACAATTAAACAACTAACGGGATGAGTAGGCTCTGCAAACATCCCCATCCTCAATGATGGCGGAGTCCAGCACGTGAGTGCAAAAGACAAGGCTGAAGCGTTTGCAACCATCTTCAGCCAGAAGTGCCGAGTGGATGATCCATCTCGGCCTCCTCCCGATATCCCCACCATCACGGAAACCAGTCTTCAGCCAATTCGATTCACTCCACGTGATATCAAGAAACGGCTGAGTGCACTGGATACAGCAAAGGCTATGGGCCCCGACAACATCCCAGCTGTAGTGCTGAAGACTTGTGCTCCAGAACTAGCCGCGCCTCTCGCCAAGCTGTTCCAGTACAGCTACAACATTGGAATCTACTCAACAATGTGGAAAATTGCCCAGGTATGTCCTGTCCACAAAAAGCAGGACAAATCCAAACCGGCCAAATACCGCCCCATCAGTCTACTCTCAATCATCAGCAAAGTGATGGAAGGTGTCGTCGACAGTGCTATCAAGCGGCACTTACTCACCAAAAACCTGCTCACCGATGCTCAGTTTGGGTTCCGCCAGGACCACTCGGCTCCAGACCTCTTTACAGCCTTGGTCCAAACATGGACAATAGAGCTGAATTCCGGAGGTGAGGTGAGAGTGACTGCCCTTGACATCAAGGCAGCATTTGACCGAGTGTGGCACCAAGGAGCTCCAATAAAATTGAAGTTAATGGGAATCAGGGGGTAAACTCTCCAGTAGCTGGAGTCATACCTAGCACAAAGGAAGATGGTAGTGGTTGTTGGAGACCAATCATCTCAGCCCCAGGGCATTGCTGCAGGAGTTCCTCAGGGCAGTATCCTAGGCCCAACCATCTTCAGCTGCTTCATCAATGACCTTCCCTCCATCTTAAGGTCAGAAATGGGGATGTTCGCTGATGACTGCACAGTGTTCAGTTCCATTCGCAACCCCTCAAATAATGAAGCAGTCCGAGCCCGCATGCAGCAAGACCTGGACAACATCCAGACTTGGGCTGATAAGTGGCAAGTAACATTCGCACCAGACAAGTGCCAGGCAATGACTATCTCCAGCAAGAGAGAGTCTAACCACCTCCCCTTGACATTCAATGGCATTACCATCACCGAATCCCCCACCATCAACATCCTGGGGGTCACCATTGACCAGAAACTTAACTGGACCATCCATATAAATACTGTGGCTACGAGAGCAGGTCAGAGGCTGGGTATTCTGCGGTGAGTGACTCACCTCCTGACTCCCCGAAGCCTTTCCACCATTTACAAGGCACAAGTCAGGAGTGTGATGGAATACTCTCCACTTGCCTGAATGAGTACAGCTCCAACAACACTCAAGAAGCTCGACACCATCCAAGACAAAGCAGCCCGCTTGATTGGCACCCCATCCACCACCCTAAACATTCACTCCCTTCACCACCGGCGCACTGTGGCTGCAGTGTGTACCATCCACAGGATGCACTGCAGCAACTCGCCAAGGCTTCTTCGACAGCACCTCCCAAACTCGCGACCTCTACCACCTAGAAGGACAAGAGCAGCAGGTACATGGGAACAACACCACCTGCACTGTGGGAGAACCTTCACCACATAGACTGCAGCGGTTCAAGAAGGCGGCTCACCACCACCTTCTCAAGGGCAATTAGGGATGGGAAATAAATGCCGGCCTCGCCAGCAACGCCCACATCCCATGAATGAATAAAAAAAATCCCCACATTCATTCAATCCATCAAACTACATACTCAATCAATCAATCAATCAATCCCACACTCAATCAATAAATCAATCAATGACCACACTCAATCAATAAATCAATAAATCCCCACACTCAATCGATCAATCACTCTAACCCCACACTCAATAAATCAGTCAGTTAATTCCTGCACTAATCAATTGATCAATCCCCACCCTCAATCAATCCTCACACTCAATCAACCAATCAATCCCCACACTCAATCAATTGATCAATCCCCACACTTGATCAATTGATCAATCCACACAACCAATCAACCCCACACTCAACCAATCAATCCCCACACTCAATCAATTGATCAATCCCCACCCTCAATCAATCCCCACACTCACTAAATCCTCACACTCAATCAACCAATCCCCACACTCAATCAATCCTCACACTCAATCAATCAACCAATCCCCACACTCAATCAATCCCCACACTCAATCAATCAATCCCCACACTCAATCAATCAATCCCCACACTCAATCAATCAATCAATCCCCACAATCAATCAATCGATCAATCCCCACAATCAATCAATCCACTCAATCAATCGATCAATCCACACAATCAATCCTCACACTCAATCAACCAATCAATCCCCACACTCAATCAATTGATCAATCCCCACCCTCAATCAATCCCCACCCTCAATCAATTGATCAATCCCCACACTCGATCAATCAATCACCACACTCAATCAATCAATCCCCACACTCAATCAATCAATCACCACACTCAATCAATCAATCCCCACACTCAATCAATCAATCCCCACACTCAATCAATCAATCAATCACCACACTCAATCAATCAATCCCCACACTCAATCAATCAATCCCCACACTCAATCAATCAATCAATCCCCACACTCAATCAATCAATCCCCACACTCAATCAATCGATCAATCCCCACACTCAATCAATCGATCAATCCCCACACTCAATCAATCGATCAATCCCCACAATCAATCAATCAATCCCCAAACACACTCAATCATTCCCCACACTCAGTCGATCAATCAATCCCCACATACATCCAATCAATCAATCAATCCCAACGCTCAAACAATCAATCGCCTAACTCAATCAATCATACAATCAATTTCTTCACTCAATCAATCAATCAATTTCCTCACTCACTCAATCAATCAATCAATTTCCTCACTCAATCAATCAAACAATCAATCCCTACACTCAATCAATCAATCAATCCCCACACTAAATCAATCAATCAATCAATTTCCTCACTCAATCAATCAATCAATCAATTTCCTCACTCAATCAATCAATCAATCAATTTCCTCACTCAATCAATCAATCAATCAATTTCCTCACTCAATCAATCAATCAATCAATCAATTTCCTCACTCAATCAATCAATCAATCAATTTCCTCACTCAATCAATCAATCAATCAATCAATTTCCTCACTCAATCACTCAATCAATCAATTTCCTCACTCAATCAATCAATCAATCAATTTCCTCACTCAATCAATCAATCAATCAATTTCCTCACTCAATCAATCAATCAATCAATTTCCTCACTCAATCAATCAATCAATCAATTTCCTCACTCAATCAATCAATCAATCAATTTCCTCACTCAATCAATCAAACAATCAATCCCTACACTCAATCAATCAATCAATCCCCACACTCAATCAATCAATCAATCCCCACACTCAATCAATCAATCAATCCCCACACTCAATCAATCAATCAATCCCCACACTCAATCAATGAATCCCCACACTCAATCAATCAATCAATCCCCACACTCAATCAATCAATCAATCAATTTCCTCACTCAATCAATCAATCAATCAATTTCCTCACTCAATCAATCAATCAATCAATTTCCTCACTCAATCAATCAATCAATCCCCACACTCAATCAATCAATCAATCCCCACACTCAATCAATCAATCAATCAATCCCCACACTCAATCAATCAATCAATCCCCACACTCAATCAATCAATCAATCCCCACACTCAATCAATCAATCAATCCCCACACTCACTCAATCAATCAATCAATCCCCACACTCAATCAAGCAATCAATCAATTCCCTCACACAATCAATCAATCCCCCACTCAATCAGTCAATTAATTCCCACCCTCAATCAATCAATCCTAACACTCAATCAATCAATCAATTTCCACACTCAATCCAATAATCTGCTCACCAATGCTTAGTTTGGGTTCCGCCAGGACCACTCGGCTCCAGACCTCTTTACAGCCTTGGTCCAAACATGGACAAAAGAGCTGAATTCCGGAGGTGAGGTGAGAGTGACTGCCCTTGACATCAAGGCAGCATTTGACCGAGTGCGGCACCAAGGAGCCCTAGTAAAATTGAAGTCAATGGGAATCAGGGGGAAAACTCTCCAGTGGCTGGAGTCATACCTAGCACAAAGGAAGATGGTAGTGGTTGTTGGAGGCCAATCATCTCAGCCCCAGGACATTGCTGCAGGAGTTCCTCAAGGCAGTGTCCTCGGCCCAACCATCTTCAGCTGCTTCATCAATGACCTTCCCTCCATCATAAGGTCAGAAATGGGAATGTTCGCTGATGATTGCACAGTGTTCAGTTCCATTCGCAAACCCTCAGATAATGAAGCAGTCCGTACCCACATGCAGCAAGACCTGGACAACATCCAGACTTGGGCTGATAAGTGGCAAGTAACATTCGCGCCAGATAAGTGCCAGGCAATGACCATCTCCAATAAGAGAGAGTCTAATCACCTCCCCTTGACATTAAACGGCATTACCATTGCTGAATCCCCCACCATCAACATCCTGGAGGTCACCATTGACCAGAAACTTAACTGGACCAGCCATAT
The DNA here is from genome assembly GCF_035084215.1 of Heptranchias perlo. Taxonomy (NCBI): domain Eukaryota; kingdom Metazoa; phylum Chordata; class Chondrichthyes; order Hexanchiformes; family Hexanchidae; genus Heptranchias; species Heptranchias perlo. The sequence goes on along the minus strand of NW_027139120.1, from coordinate 360,329 downwards.
AAATACTGTGGCTACAAGAGCAGGTCAGAGGCTGGGTATTCTGCAGCGAGTGACTCACCTCCTGACTCCCCACAGCCTTTCCACCATCTACAAGGCACAAGTCAGGAGTGTGATGGAATACTCTCCACTTGCCTGGATGAGTGCAGCTCCAACAACACTCAAGAAGCTCGACACTATCCAGGACAAAGCAGCCCGCTTGATTGGCACCCCATCCACCACCCTAAGCATTCACTCCCTTCACCACCGGCGCACAGTGGCTGCAGTGTGTACCATCCACAGGATGCACTGCAGCAACTCGCCAAGGCTTCTTCGACAGCGCCTCCCAAACCCGCGACCTCTACCACCTAGAAGGGCAAGGACAGTAGGCACATGGGAACAACACCACCTGCACGTTCCCCTCCAAGTTACACACCATCCCCACTTGGAAATATATCGTCGTTCTTTCATCGTCGCTGGGTTAAATTCCTGGGAACTCCCTTCCGAATAGCACTGTGGGAGAACCTTCACCACACGGACTGCAGCGGTTCAAGAAGGCGGCTCACCACCACCTTATCAAGGGCAATTAGGGATGGGCAATAAATGCCGGCCTCGCCAGCGACGCCCACATCCCATGAACGAATAAAAATTTTTAAAAATCAATCAATCCCCACACTCAATCAATCAATCAATCGACACACTCAATCAATCATTCCCCGCACTCAATCAATCAAACAATCAATCCCCTCACACACTCAATCAATCATTCCCCACACTCAATCAATCAATCAATCACTCCCCGCACTCAATCAATCAAGCCTCACAATCAATCCCCATACTTAATCAATCGATCAATCCCCACATTCAATCAATCGAACAATCAATCCCCTCACACAATCAATCAATCAATCGACACACCCAATCAATCAATCCCCACACTCAATCAATCCCCACACTCAATCAATCAATCATTCCCCACACTCAATCATTCCCCACACTCAATCATTCCCCACACTCAATCATTCCCCACACTCAATCAATCAATCATTCCCCACACTCAATCATTCCCCACACTCAATCAATCAATCATTCCCCACACTCAATCATTCCCCACACTCAATCATTCCCCACACTCAATCATTCCCCACACTCAATCAATCAATCATTCCCCACACTCAATCATTCCCCACACTCAATCAATCAATCATTCCCCACACTCAATCATTCCCCACACTCAATCAATCAATCATTCCCCACACTCACTCAATCCACACACTCAATCAATCAATCATTCCCCACACTCAATTAATAAGCCTCACACACGGTCAATCAATCCCCATACTTAATGAATCATTTCCCACACAATCAATCAATCAATCCCCACACTCAATCATTTCCCACACTCAACTAAATAATCAATCCCCACACTCACTCAATTCACGCACTCAATCAATCAATCTACGCACTCAATCAATCAATCAAACCACACCCTCAATCAATCAATCCCCACACTCAATCAAACAATCAATACCCACCCTCAATCAATTCCCACAATCAATCAATTCCCACACTCAATCAATTTCCACAATCGATCAATTCCCACAATCGATCAATTCCCACAATCGATCAATCAATCCCCACACTCAATCAATTCCCACAATCGATCATCAAACCCCACACTCAATCGATCAATAAATTCCCACAATCGATCAATCAATTCCCACAATCAATCAATCAATCAATCCCCACACTCGATCAATAAATCAGTCCCCACACTCAATCAATCAATCAATCCCCACAATCGATCAATCAATCAATCAATCCCCACAATCGATCAATCAATCAATCAATCCCCACAATCGATCAATCAATCAATCCCCACAATCAATCAATCATTTCCCACAATCAATCAATCAATCCCCACACTCAATCAATCAATCAATCCCCACACTCAATCAATCAATCAATTCCCACACTCAATCAATCAATCAATCCCCACACTCAATCAATCAATTCCCACACTCAATCAATCAATCAATAAATCCCCACACTCAATCAATTGATCAATCCCCACCCTCAATCAATCAATCCCCACACTCGATCAATCGATCAATCCCCACAATCAATCAATCAATCAATCCCCACACTCGATGAATCAATCCCCACAATCAATCAATCAATCCCCACACTCGATCAATCAATCAATCCCCACACTCGATCAATCAATCAATCCCCACACTCAATCAATCAATCCCCACAATCAATCAATCAATCAATCCCCACACTCGATGAATCAATCCCCACAATCAATCAATCAATCCCCACACTCGATCAATCAATAAATCCCCACACTCAATCAATTGATCAATCCCCACCCTCAATCAATCAATCCCCACACTCGATCAATCGATCAATCCCCACAATCAATCAATCAATCAATCCCCACACTCGATGAATCAATCCCCACAATCAATCAATCAATCCCCACACTCGATCAATCAATCAATCCCCACACTCGATCAATCAATCAATCCCCACACTCAATCAATCAATCCCCACAATCAATCAATCAATCAATCCCCACACTCGATGAATCAATCCCCGCAATCAATCAATCAATCCCCACACTCGATCAATCAATCAATTCCCACACTCAATCAATCAATCAATCAATCCCCACACTCAATCAATCAATCCCCACAATCAATCAATCAATCAATCCCCACACTCGATGAATCAATCCCCACAATCAATCAATCAATCCCCACACTCGATCAATCAATCAATCCCCACACTCGATCAATCAATCAATCCCCACACTCAATCAATCAATCCCCACAATCAATCAATCAATCAATCCCCACACTCGATGAATCAATCCCCGCAATCAATCAATCAATCCCCACACTCGATCAATCAATCAATTCCCACACTCAATCAATCAATCAATCAATCCCCACACTCAATCAATCAATTCCCACACTCAATCAATCAATCAATTCCCACACTCAATCAATCAATCAATCAATCCCCACACTCAATCAATCAATTCCCACACTCGATCAATCAATCAATCCCCACAATCAATCAATCAATCAATCAATCCCCACACTCAATCAATCAATTCCCACACTCGATCAATCAATCAATCCCCACAATCAATCAATCAATCAATCCCCACACTCAATCAATCAATCAATCCCCTCAATCAATCAATCAATCAATCCCCACAATCAATCAATCAATCAATCAATCCCCACAATCAATCAATCGATCAATCCCCACAATCAATCAATCGATCAATCCCCACAATCAATCAATCAATCCCCACAATCAATCAATCAATCAATCCCCACAATCAATCAATCGATCAATCCCCACAATCAATCAATCAATCAATCAATCAATCCCCACAATCAATCAATCGATCAATCCCCACAATCAATCAATCAATCAATCAATCCCCACAATCAATCAATCAATCAATCAATCAATCCCCACAATCAATCAATCGATCAATCCCCACAATCAATCAATCAATCAATCCCCACAATCAATCAATCGATCAATCCCCACAATCAATCAATCAATCAATCAATTCCCACACTCGATCAATCAATCAATCCCCACAATCAATCAATCAATCAATCCCCACAATCAATCAATCAATCAATCAATCCCCACAATCAATCAATCGATCAATCCCCACAATCAATCAATCGATCAATCCCCACAATCAATCAATCAATCCCCACAATCAATCAATCAATCAATCCCCACAATCAATCAATCGATCAATCCCCACAATCAATCAATCAATCAATCGATCAATCCCCACAATCAATCAATCAATCAATCCCCACACTCGATCAATCAATCAATCAATCAATCCTCACTCTCAACATTGAAGACTTAACATTGAGCACCAGTGATCGATATCTAACCCCAACACTCAGCTCCCAAGGGAATGATGCGATATCAGAGTGTGTAAATATGGATATAATACTGTGACTAAAATGAAACATGAAGCTTGATATTGGTGTCTTTCATTCAATTATGGTGCAAAAGGGGTTCAAACCAATCTACTCACAAAATTCTTGCCTCCTCTTTAGTTGTTACAACTGTGACATGATTTTGTCTGAGGGAGGGCCCAAGCCATTCAATTCAAATTCAAATATTTTGTGGGATTTGTTCAAATATGGGTTTGAATGGAGGCGTTTTTTAAAATTTAACAGAAAGCTGTTTAAATCTGCTTGGTCCTGGCCGATTTCTTGAATGTTTTTATCAGCCTGTCTTCAAACTCGTGAAGCCTTAAAAAAATCAGGCCAAATAAGAATATTACTTACGTCATATCATATTTAGATCAGGTGCTGTAAAAAGTGAGCTATTTCTAATTTTCTATCTCACCAGCAACGATCCAAGCTGTGTAAAATACATTGAGATGTCAGCTGTTCATTTCTCCTTTTACTATTCCACAAATACATTTGGAAGTTAAAGCCTAACAACTTCATCAATGACCTTCCCTCCATCATAAGGTCAGAAATGGGGACGTTCGCTGATGATTGCACAGTGTTCAGTTCCATTCGCAACCCCTCAGATAATGAAGCAGTCCGAGCCCGCATGCAGCAAGACCTGGACAACATCCAGGCTTGGGCTCATAAGTGGCAAGTAACATTCGCGCCAGATAAGTGCCAGGCAATGACCATCTCCAACAAGAGAGAGTCTAACCACCTCCCCTTGACATTCAACGGCATTGCCATCGCCAAATCCCCCACCATCAACATCCTGGGGGTCACCATTGACCAGAAACTTAACTGGACCAGCCACATAAATACTGTGACGACAAGAGCAGGTCAGAGGCTGGGTATTCTGTGGCGAGTGACTCACCTCCTGACTCCCCAAAGCCTTCCCACCATCTGCAAGGCACAAGTCAGGAGTGTGATGGAATACTCTCCACTTGCCTGGATGAGTGCAGCTCCAACAACACTCAAGAAGCTGAACACAATCCAGGACAATGCAGCCCGCTTGATTGGCACCCCATCCACCACCCTAAACATTCACTCCCTTCACCACCGGCGCACTGTGGCTGCAGTGTGTACCATCCACAGGATGCACTGCAGCAACTCGCCAAGGCTTCTTCGACAGCACCTCCCAAACCCGCGATCTCTACCATCTAGAAGGACAAGAGCAGCAGGCGCATGGGAACAACACCCCCTGCACGTTCCCCTCCGAGTCACACACCATCCCGACTTGGAAATATATCACCGTTCCTTCATCGTCGCTGGGTCAAAGTCCTGGAACTCCCTTCCTAACAGCACTGTGGGGGAACCTTCACCACACGGACTGCAGCGGTTCAAGAAGGCGGCTCACCACCACCTTCTCGAGGGCAATTAGGGATGGGCAATAAATGCTGGCCTCGCCAGCGACGCCCACATCCCATGTAACGAATTTTAAAAAAACAGGTTTATGTAGTGTTATTTTGCCACCTCTCAAAGACAGGGAGGAACCCGTGAGGACATGTATGTGTCAGCCATGGCTGAGTGGGTATCACTCTCGCCTCTGGGTCAGGAGGTCATGGGTTCAAGTCCCACACCAGAGACTTGGGCACAAAATCCAGGCTGGCATTTCAGTGCAGTATTGTGGGAGTACAGCACTGTCGGAGGGGCAGTATTGAGGAAGTGGTGCACTGTCGGAGGGTCAGTACTGAGGGAGTACTGCACTGTCGGAGGGTCAGTACTGAGGGAGTACTGCACTGTCGGAGGGACAGTACTGAGGGAGTGCTGCACTGTCGGAGGGTCAGTACTGAGGGAGTACTGCACTGTCGGAGGGTCAGTACTGAGGGAGTGCTGCACTGTCGGAGGGTCAGTACTGAGGGAGCGCCGCACTGTCGGAGGGTCAGTACTGAGGGAGTGCTGCACTGTTGGAGGGTCAGTACTGAGGGAGCGCCGCACTGTCGGAGGGTCAGTACTGAGGGAGTGGTGCACTGTCGGAGGGTCAGTACTGAGGGAGTACTGCACTGTCGGAGGGTCAGTACTGAGGGAGTGCTGCACTGTCGGAGGGTCAGTACTGAGGGAGTGCTGCACTGTCGGAGGGTCAGTACTGAGGGAGTGCGGCACTGTCGGAGGGTCAGTACTGAGGGAGTACTGTACTGTCGGAGAGACAGTAGTGAGGGAGCGCTGCAGTATCGGAGAGGCAGTACTGAGGAGGGGCAGTACTGAGGGAATGCTGCACTGTCGGAGGGGCAGTACTGAGGGAATGCTGCACTGTCGGAGGTGCCGTCTTTGAGATGAGATACTAAATTGAGCGAAAGCATTCTCCTGGTGTCCTGGCGAATATTTATCCCTCAACCAACACCTAAAAACAGATGATCTGGTCATTATCACACTGCTGTTTGTGGAATCTTGCTGTGTGTAAATTGGCTGCCATGATTCCTACATTACAACATTGACTGCACTTCAAATGCACTTCATTGGCTGTAAAACACTTTGGGATGTTGTGAAAGGTATTATATAAATGCAAATCTTTCCTTCTTTCTTTATCCTGCAGCTGAAATAAACCAAAAGGATCTCTGTTTGTCCCCATGTCACGCTACAGAAGTACCAAGCTATCAGAGCAATGAAAGAACTCTCTGGGACATAGAGTGCTGGGGCTGAAATACGACAGTAAAATATACAAGCCAAAAATATCTGAAGTAAAATGAATAAAATGTACGAGGGGCTCCTATTAATACACATCACATAAACCATGAGTCTGTATCAGACAATAACACAAAGAGGGGAACAGTTCCAGAATCAGACCACACTGAATTCTTCCCACAGCTGTTGGCAGTTCCAATGAAAGGCAGGCACAGGTCACTGTGGCAATTGGAATACAGGCTGCATTCCTTCATCCCAAGCTCAAATTGTCCCAAGGTGCCTGTGCTCAGGGAAGGAAACTATGGAAAAAGTATTGGATTTCCTGGTGCTCAGAGATGGGCTCTCACATAATGGGATGGGGAGGGTTTGGATGATCAATCTATTCAATGAGTGGAGCACACGTCACTGGTCTAACCAGAGGGAGGCCGCACCCAAAAGGGGCAGATCCATGTCTCAGGGCCTTGTGCATCATCAATCCTCAATCTCCCATATCGATCCCATTGTTTCTCTCACTTTATTAGCACTATTATTCAAATGGAGCAACAAATCTCTTACACACAAGAATCCCATTTTAGATCTCAGTTTCATATTTTAAATCAGAATCAATCTGTGAGTCCTGGTTACTCAGGGTATATCTTTGCTGGGATCAATGAGCCCTTGATTGTGTGCAGAGTGCGTGTTTGTGTATGTGCGTGTGTCTATGGGTGTGTGTGTCTGTGGGTGTGTGTGTCTGTATGTGTGTGTGTGTCTGTGGGTGTGTGTGTCTGTGGGTGTGTGTGTCTGTGGGTGCGTGTGTCTGTGGGTGTGTGTGTCTGTGGGTGCGTGTGTCTGTATGTGTGTGTGTGTCTGTGGGTGTGTGTGTCTGTGGGTGTGTGTGTCTGTGGGTGCGTGTGTCTGTGGGTGTGTGTGTCTGTGGGTGCGTGTGTCTGTATGTGTGTGTGTGTCTGTGGGTGTGTGTGTCTGTATGTGTGTGTGTGTCTGTGTGGGTGTGTGTCTGTGGGTGCGTGTGTCTGTGGGTGCGTGTGTCTGTGGGTGCGTGTGTCTGTATGTGTGTGTGTGTCTGTGGGTGCGTGTGTCTGTATGTGTGTGTGTGTCTGTGGGTGCGTGTGTCTGTATGTGTGTGTGTGTCTGTGGGTGCGTGTGTCTGTATGTGTGTGTGTGTCTGTGGGTGCGTGTGTGTCTGTGGGTGTGTGTGTCTGTGGGTGCGTGTGTCTGTGGGTGCGTGTGTCTGTATGTGTGTGTGTGTCTGTGGGTGCGTGTGTGTCTGTGGGTGTGTGTGTCTGTATGTGTGTGTGTGTCTGTGGGTGCGTGTGTCTGTATGTGTGTGTGTGTCTGTGGGTGCGTGTGTGTCTGTGGGTGTGTGTGTCTGTGGGTTCGTGTGTCTGTGGGTGCGTGTGTCTGTGGGTGCGTGTGTCTGTGTGGGTGTGTGTCTGTGGGTGTGTGTGTCTGTGGGTGCGTGTGTCTGTGGGTGCGTGTGTCTGTGTGGGTGTGTGTCTGTGGGTGTGTGTGTCTGTGGGTGCGTGTGTCTGTGGGTGCGTGTGTCTGTGTGGGTGTGTGTCTGTGGGTGCGTGTGTCTGTGGGTGCGTGTGTCTGTGGGTGCGTGTGTCTGTGGGTGCGTGTGTCTGTGTGGGTGTGTGTCTGTGGGTGCGTGTGTCTGTGTGGGTGTGTGTCTGTTGGTGTGTGTGTCTGTGGGTGCGTGTGTCTGTATGTGTGTGTGTGTCTGTGGGTGCCTGTGTCTGTATGTGTGTGTGTGTCTGTGTGGGTGTGTGTCTGTGGGTGTGTGTGTCTGTGGGTGCGTGTGTCTGTATGTGTGTGTGTGTCTGTGGGTGCGTGTGTGTCTGTGGGTGTGTGTGTCTGTGGGTGCGTGTGTCTGTGTGGGTGTGTGTCTGTGGGTGTGTGTGTCTGTGGGTGCGTGTGTCTGTGGGTGTGTGTGTCTGTATGTGTGTGTGTGTCTGTGTGTGTCTGTGTGTGTCTGTGGGTGTGTGTGTCTGTGGGTGCGTGTGTCTGTGGGTGTGTGTGTCTGTATGTGTGTGTGTGTCTGTGGGTGCGTGTGTCTGTATGTGTGTGTGTGTCCGTGGGTGCGTGTGTGTCTGTGGGTGCGTGTGTCTGTGTGTGCGTGTGGGTGTGTGTCTGTGGGTGTGTGTGTCTGTATGTGTGTGTGTGTCTGTGGGTGCGTGTGTCTGTGGGTGCGTGTGTCTGTATGTGTGTGTGTGTCTGTGGGTGCGTGTGTGTCTGTGGGTGCGTGTGTCTGTGTGTGCGTGTGTCTGTGTGGGTGTGTGTCTGTGTGGGTGTGTGTCTGTGGGTGCGTGTGTCTGTGGGTGCGTGTGTCTGTGTGGGTGTGTGTCTGTGGGTGCGTGTGTCTGTATGTGTGTGTGTGTCTGTATGTGTGTGTGTGTCTGTGGGTGCGTGTGTCTGTGTGGGTGTGTGTCTGTGGGTGCGTGTGTCTGTATGTGTGTGTGTGTCTGTGTGCGTGTGTGTGTGCGTGTGTCTGTGTGCGTGTGTGTGTGTATGTGTGTGGGTGTGTGTGTCCATGTATGCGTGTGCTTGTGCATTTGTGTGTAAATTACAGGATGTGTGAAGGAGAACAGGCTGAAGCTGTGCTATAACCAGGCTACACCTTGGATTGGTGACTCTTGTGGGTTTGCCTTTGTCACCTCCAGGTTGGACTCCCATCTTCCACCCTCCATAAAGATCATCCAAAATTCTGCTTCCTAAATCTCTCCTTTAAGACGCTCCTTAAACCTACATCTTTGACCGAGCTGTTGGTCACCTGACCGAACATCTCCATGTAGCTTTGTGTCAAATTTTGTTTGATAATCGTTCCTGTGAAGCACCTTGGGACGTTTTACTGTGTTAAAAGCACTGTATAAATGCAAGTTGTAGTTGTTGCAGTGAGGCCCATGAGCCCTGGCGCTCTCTGTGCTGGGCCTTCACTGATTCCATATGTTTCCTGTCTCCTTCATCCAACTGACTGGATATGGAAAGAGTGGGATAGGACAGGGGAGGCAGCTCAGAAATGACAGTGAGTTGGACAACAAAAAAGATAAGGTAGAACAGTGGGAGATGACGTTGAATACAGAGCAGTGTGAAGGACAACATATATTCCAGTGTCCGAGAGGTGAGCTCAGTGTAAAAGGAGAGTCCGAGAGGTGAGCGCAGTGTAAAAGGAGAGTCCGAGAGGTGAGCGCAGTGTAAAAGGAGAGTCCGAGAGGTGAGCGCGGTGTAAAAGGAGAGTCCGAGAGGTGAGCGCAGTGTAAATGGAGAGTCCGAGAGGTGAGCGCGGTGTAAAAGGAGAGTCCGAGAGGTGAGCGCAGTGTAAAAGGAGAGTCCGAGAGGTGAGCACAGTGTAAAAGGAGAGTCCGAGAGGTGAGCACGGTGTAAAAGGAGAGTCCGAGAGGTGAGCACAGTGTAAAAGGAGAGTCCGAGAGGTGAGCGCGGTGTAAAAGGAGAGTCCGAGAGGTGAGCACGGTGTAAAAGGAGAGTCCGAGAGGTGAGCGCGGTGTAAAAGGAGAGTCCGAGAGGTGAGCGCAGTGTAAAAGGAGAGTCAGAGAGGTGAGCACGGTGTAAAAGGAGAGTCCGAGAGGTGAGCACAGTGTAAAAGGAGAGTCCGAGAGGTGAGCGCAGTGTAAAAGGAGAGTCCGAGAGGTGAGCGCGGTGTAAAAGGAGAGTCCGAGAGGTGAGCGCGGTGTAAAAGGAGAGTCCGAGAGGTGAGCGCGGTGTAAAAGGAGAGTCCGAGAGGTGAGCGCGGTGTAAAAGGAGAGTCCGAGAGGTGAGCGCGGTGTAAAAGGAGAGTCCGAGAGGTGAGCTCAGTGTAAAAGGAGAGTCCGAGAGGTGAGCGCGGTGTAAAAGGAGAGTCCGAGAGGTGAGCGCAGTGTAAAAGGAGAGTCCGAGAGGTGAGCTCAGTGTAAAAGGAGAGTCAGAGAGGTGAGCACGGTGTAAAAGGAGAGTCCGAGAGGTGAGCTCAGTGTAAAAGGAGAGTCCGAGAGGTGAGCGCAGTGTAAAAGGAGAGTCCGAGAGGTGAGCACGGTGTAAAAGGAGAGTCCGAGAGGTGAGCGCTGTGTAAAAGGAGAGTCCGAGAGGTGATCACGGTGTAAAAGGAGAGTCCGAGAGGTGAGCGCAGTGTAAAAGGAGAGTCCGAGAGGTGAGCTCAGTGTAAAAGGAGAGTCAGAGAGGTGAGCACGGTGTAAAAGGAGAGTCCGAGAGGTGAGCACGGTGTAAAAGGAGAGTCCGAGAGGTGAGCACGGTGTAAAAGGAGAGTCCGAGAGGTGAGCTCAGTGTAAAAGGAGAGTCCGAGAGGTGAGCACGGTGTCAAAGGAGAGTTCGAGAGGTGAGCACAGTGTAAAAGGAGAGTCCGAGAGGTGAGCGCAGTGTAAAAGGAGAGTCCGAGAGGTGAGCTCAGTGTAAAGGGAGAGTCCGAGAGGTGAGCTCAGTGTAAAAGGTGAGTCCGAGAGGTGAGCGCAGTGTAAAAGGAGAGTCCGAGAGGTGAGCCCAGTGTAAAGGGAGAGTCTGAGAGGTGAGCGCAGTGTAAAAGGAGAGTCCGAGAGCGGGAGGAGAGTCTGAGAGGTGAGCGCAGGGTAAATCTAAGGCAAGTCATGGCAGCACAGCTCGCACCCGTGATATGCTCCTCCTGCACTATGTGGGAAGTCATGGACACGACAGGTGTCCCTGGTGACCATGTGTGCAGGAAGTGTGTCCAGCTGCAGCTACTGACTAACCGTATTTCGGAGCTGGAGCTGCGGGTGGATTCACTGTGGAGCATCCGTGATGCTGAGACTATCGTGGATAGCACGTTCAGTGAGGTGGTCACACTGCAGGTAAAGATTACACAGGCAGAAAGGAAATGGGTGACCGCCAGGCAGAGTAAAAGGACTTGGCAGGTAGAGCAGGAGTCCCCTGGGGCCATCTCCCCATCAAACAGATATACCGCTTTGGATACTGTTGGGGGAGATGGTTTATCAGAGGAAAGCAGCAAGGGCCAAGTTCGGAGCACCACGGGTGGCTCTGCTGCACAGGAGGGGAGGAAGAAGAGTGGCAGGGCTATAGTGATAGGGGATTCAATTGTCAGGGGAACAGATAGGCATTTCTGCGGCCGCAAACGTGACTCCAGGATGGTATGTTGCCTCCCTAGTGCTAGGGTCAAGGATGTCATGGAGCGGCTGCAGGGCATTCTGGAGGGAGAGGGCGAACAGCCAGTAGTCGTGGTCCATATTGGTACCAACGACATAGGTAAAAAAAGGGATGAGATCCTGCAAGGTGAATTTAAGGAGTTAGGAGATAAATTAAAAAGCAGGACCTCAAAGGTAGTGATCTCAGGATTACTACCAGTGCCACGTGCTAGTGAGTATAGGAACAGGAGAATAGACAGGATGAATGCGTGGCTGCAGGGATGGTGTTGGAGGAAGGGATTTAGATTCCTGGGACATTGGGACCAGTTCTGGGGAAGGTGGGACCTGTACAAGCGGGACGGGTTACACCCGAGCAGGACCAGGACTGATGTCCTCGCGGGGGTGTTTGCTAGTGCTGTTGGGGAAAGTTTAAACTAGAATGGCAGGGGGATGGGAACCTGAGCAGGGAGACAGAGGGGGGGAAACAAGGATAGAAACAAAAGACAGAAAGGGAAGAAGCAATAGTGGAAGGCAGAGAAAACAAGGGCGAAAAACAAATAGGGGCATCGTGCAAAATAAAACTAAGATGACTAGCAATCTTTAAAAGACAAGTCTAAAGGCATTGTGTCTTAATGCGCAGAGCATTCCCAATAATGTAGATGAATTAACAGCGCAGATAGATATTAACGGGTATGATATAGTTGCGATTACGGAGACATGGCTGCAGGGTGACCAAGGATGGGAACTGAACATCCAGGGGTATTCAATATTCAGGAAGGACAGGCAAAAAGGGAAAGCAGGTGGGGTAGCGTTGTTAGTAAAGGAGGAAATCAATGCAATAGTGAGGAAGGATATTGGCTCGGAAAATCACAATGTGGAATCTGTACGAGTGGAGCTAAGAAACACCAAGGGGCAGAAAACGTTGGTGGGGGTTGTCTACAGGCCCCCAAACAGTAGTGGAGATGTAGGGGAGGGCATTAAACAGGAAATTAGAGACACATGCAAGAAGAGTACAACTATAATCATGGGTAACTTTAATCTACATATAGATTGGTCAAACCAAATTATCAATAATACTGTGGGGGAGGAATTTCTGGAGTGTGTAAGTGACTGTTTTCTAGACCAATACGTTGAGGAACCAACTATAGAACAGGCGATCCTAGACTGGGTATTGTGCAATGAGAAAGGATTAATTAACAATCTTGTTGTGCGGGGTCCCTTAGGGAAGAGCGACCATAACATGATAGAATTCCTCATTAAGGAGAGTGAAGTAGTTGAATCTGAAACTGGGGTCCTGAATCTAAATAAAGGAAATTACGAAAGTATGAGGTGTGAGTTGGCTATGATAGATTGATGTGGAGATGCCGGTGATGGACTGGGGTTGACAATTGTAAACAATTTTACAACACCAAGTTATAGTCCAGCAATTTTATTTTAAATTCACAAGCTTTCGGAGGCTTCCTCCTTCCTCAGGTGAACGATGTGGAAATTTTCCACATCGTTCACCTGAGGAAGGAGGTAGCCTCCGAAAGCTTGTGAATTTAAAATAAAATTGCTGGACTATAACTTGGTGTTGTAAAATTGTTTACAATGATAGATTGGGGAACTTTACTAAAAGGGATGACAGTGGATAGGCAATGGCTAATATTTAAAGAACATGTGCAGGAATTACAACAATTATTCATTCCTGTCTGGCACAAAAATAAAACAGGAATGGTGGCTGAACCGTGGCTTACAAAAGAAATTAGGGATAGTATTAGATCCAAAGAGGAGACATATAAAATTGCCAAAAAAAGCAGCAAGCCTGAGGATTGGGAGCAGTTCAGAATTCAGCAAAGGAGAACAAAGAGATTGATTAAGAGGGGAAAAATAGAATATGAGAATAAACCAGCAGGGAACATAAAAACTGACTGTAAAAGCTTCTATAAATATGTCAAGAGAAAAAGATTAGTGAAGACAAATGTAGGTCCCTTACAGTCAGAAATGGGGGAAATTATAATGGGGAACAAAGAAATGGCAGAACAATTAAACACATACTTTGGTTCTGTCTTCACAGAGGACACAAATAACCTCCTGGAAATCTTAGGGAACCAAGGGTCTAGTGAGAGGGAGGAACTGAAGGAAACCAGTATTAGTTAAAAAATAGTGCTCGGGAAATTAATGGGGCTAAAGGCTGACAAATCCCCAGGGCCTGATAATCTACATCCCAGAGTACTAAAGGAAGTGGCCCTGGAAATAATGGATGCATTGGTGATCATCTTCCAAAATTCTATCGACTCTGGAACAGTTCCTACAGATTGGAGGGTGGCAAATGTAACCCCACTATTTAAAAAAGGAAGGAGAGAAAAAACAGGGAATTACAGACCAGTTAGCCTAACATCAGTAGTGGGGAAAATGCTGGTCTATTATAAAAGATGTGATAACAGAACACTTGGAGGGCATTAACGGGATTGGACAAAGTCAGCATGGGTTTATGAAAGGGAAATCATGCTAAACAAATCTACTGGAGTTTTTTAAGGATGTAACTAGTAGAATAGATAGGGGAGAACCAGTGGATGTGGTGTACTTGGATTTTCAGAAGGCTTTTGATAAGGTCCCACACAAGAGATTAGTGTGCAAAATTAAAGCACATGGGATTGGGGGGAATATACTGGCATGGATTGAGAATTGGTTGACAGACAGGAAACAGAGAGTAGGAATAAACGGGTCTTTTTCCGGGTGTCAGGCAGTGACTAGTGGGGTACCGCAGGGATCAGTGCTTGGGCCCCAGCTATTCACAATATATATCAATGATTTGATGAGGGAACTAAATGTAACATTTCCAAGTTTGCAGACAACACAAAGCTGGGGTGGAATGTGAGCTGTGAAGAGGATGCAAAGAGGCTCCAATGTAATTTAGACAAGTTGGGTGAGTGGGCAGGAACATGGCAGATGCAGTATAACGTGGATAAATGTGAGGTTATCCACTTTGGTTGTAAAAACAGAAAGACAGATTATCATCTGAATGGTGATAGATTTGGAAAAGGGGAGGTGCAACGAGACCTGGGTGTCCTTGTACACCAGTCGCTGAAAGCAAGCATTCAGGTGCAGCAAGCAGTTAGGAAGGCGAATGGTATGTTGGCCTTCATTGCAAGAGGATTTGAGTACAGGAGCAGGGATGTCTTACTGCAGTTATACAGGGCCTTGGTGAAACCACATCTGGAATATTGTGTGCAGTTTTGGTCTCCTTATCTAAATCACATTGGAGCCTCTTTGCATCCTCCTCACAGCTCACATTCCACCCCAGCTTTGCGTCGTCTGCAAACTTGGAAATGTTACATCCAGTTCCCTCATCAAATCATTGATATATATTGTGAATAGCTGGGGCCCAAGCACTGATCCCTGCGGTACCCCACTAGTCACTGCCTGACACCCGAACAAAGACCTGTTTATTCCTACTCTCTGTTTCCTGTCTGTCAACCAATTCTCAATCCATGCCAGTATATTCCCCCCAATCCCATGTGCTTTAATTTTGCACACTAACCTCTTGTGTGGGACCTTATCAAAAGCCTTCTGAAAATCCACCACATCCACTGGTTCTCCCCTATCTATTCTACTAGTTACATCCTCAAAAAAACTCCAATAGATTTGTTGAGCATGATTTCCCTTTCACAAACCCATGCTGACTTTGTCCAATCCCGTTAATGCCCTCCAAGTGTTCTGTTATCACATCTTTTATAATAGACTCTAGGGAGGAGGAAGGATGTCCTTGCCATGGAGGGAGTGCAATGAAGGTTTACCAGGCTGATTCCTGGGATGGCAGGACTGATATATGAGGAGAGGTTGGGTCGACTAGGCCTATATTCACTCGAGTTTAGAAGTATGAGAGGTGATCTCATCGAAACATATAAAATTCTTACAGGACTAGACAGACTAGATGCAGGGAGGATGGTCCCGATGGCTGGGGAGTCCAGAACCAGGGGTCACAGTCTCAGGATACGGGGTAGGACATTTAGAACCGAGATGAGGAGAAATATCTTCACTCAGAGGGTGGTGAACCTGTGGAATTCTCTACCACAGAAGGCAGTGGAGGCCAAGTCATTAGATGTATTCAAGAAGGAGATAGATATATTTCTTAATGCTAAAGGGATCAAGGGATATGGGGAAAAAGCGGGAACAGGGTACTGAGTTAGACGATCAGCCATGATCATTTTGAATGGCGGAGCAGGCCCGAAGGGCCGAATGGCCTACTCTTGCTCCTATTTTCTATGTTTCTAAACACGGTGACACAGGTTCTGTGTGAATGGTGCTGAAAGAGCTCAGGATGAGAGTGAGAGTGATTTCGGAGTCTTATTGAACTCAATACTCAATATGTCCAAACAACACAGAGCAGCAATCGACAGATCCAATGGGATGTTGACCCAGACAGTCAAACCAGCAGAGGACAAGTCAGAGGAAGTGCGACTAAACTGGACAGGGCTGTGGTCAGACTGCCCCGTCAGCACTGTGTCCAGTTCTGGTCATCGAGACACAGTGGCGAGATTTGGCCATTTGACCTCCAGTTAAAAGTGGGGCTTGTGTTTCAGGCCCTCCTCCCCCTCCCCCCTCAGAGGGGCCAGTACTCCCGCGGGCCCCTGGCCCCAGGCTGAATAGAAGCCACCCCATGGTCAGCACTGGAGGCTGTAGAGTCACATACCCGGAAAATTCAGGCCCCTGGGATTGATCCTCAATCTCTGGGTCTGTGTCACAAGGACAGACTGGAGAGACTTCGGGTCTCAATGGTGAGGTCACCCCCTCCCCTCGGGCAGATTGAGCCCTCAGTCCCTGAACCCCCTCCCATCACCCACCCTCCCATCCCCCCTTCCCCTCACCCACTCCGCTCACCCCCGCCACTCACCACTTCCCCTCATCCCCTCCCCACACCCCATCCACTCATCCCCTCCCCATCCCCTCCCCATCCCCTCCACTCATCACCTCCCCATATCCCCTCCACTCATCCCCTCCTCATCCCCTCCACTCATCCCCTCCCCACACCCCATCCACTCATCCACTCATCTCCTCCCCTCATCCCCTCCCCACACCCCATCCCCTCCACTCATCACCTCCCCTCATCCCCTCCACTCATCCCCTCCACTCATCCCCTCCCCTCATCCCCTCCCCTCAACCCCT
This sequence comes from Heptranchias perlo, assembly GCF_035084215.1. Classification (NCBI taxonomy): domain Eukaryota; kingdom Metazoa; phylum Chordata; class Chondrichthyes; order Hexanchiformes; family Hexanchidae; genus Heptranchias; species Heptranchias perlo. Next base: position 343,465 of record NW_027139120.1, on the reverse strand, counting down.
CCCCCCCTCATCTCCTCCCCACACCCCATCCACTCATCCCCTCCCGATCCCCTCCCCTCAACCCCCTCCCATCACCCACCCTCCCCCCATCCCCTCCCCTCATCCCCTCCCCATCCCCTCCCCTCATCCCCTCCCGATCCCCTCCCCACATCCCCTTCCCTCACCCCTTCCCTCATCCCCTCCCCTCACCCCCTCCCCTCACTCCCTCCACTTGCCCCCTCCCCTCACTACCACCCTCACCCCCTCCCATTGCGAATCCCTACGTGGTCAGTTTTCAGTAAAATATTAAAATGTCTACGTGGCAAAGAAGCAGAATGCAAAATGGTTAGAAAGGGTTAATTAGTTAGTAACTGAGATTGGTGCAGGTGGCCTGGCCCTCCTGCTGGGCCATATGTTTGCTTAGTCAGCAGGTTTGCATGGTCTTAGCAATGTCGAGTCTTTGATGTGATTCAAGGACTGGTCTGAATGTCTCCATGTTTATGGCAGATCAATATAGGTAACGAGCTTAGCCAAAGTTGAAAGACATTCCAGGTTGGGAGATAAGGAACAGAAGGAACAGGAAAGAACATTCCAAGTTGGAAGGTGAGGAAGTATCCCCTTTGATGTCTAACAGCAACATGATCAGCACATGGACGATTTATGATTGGCCGGAAATAATGTAACCTCGCATGGCAACCTATGCCCGGCTTATGATTGGTGTTGACCCTCGTTAAGTATGTTCCAACCCTATTGATTTGTATAAAAACGTGTGGATTTCTGTATGTTTTTGTTCTTGCTCTGCCAGCATAGAGGGACTCTATCAGGAGTCCAAATCAATGCTGCAGACTAAGAACCCTGCTATTAAAGTTGTGATGAACTTTAAAATGTATTCGACTTCAGTTTTTACTGAACCAGACTGAGGGGAAAGAATCCGGATCGTCACTCTCACCCACCAAATCCTCGCCCCATCCCCTCACTCCCTCCCCACACTCCCTTCCACTCATCTCCCCTCACCACTTCCACTCACCCCCTCCCCTCAGCCCCTCCCCTCACCCTCCTCCCCTCAACCACCCTCCCTTCACCCACCCTCTCCTCGCCGCTCCCCTCATCCCCTCCCCTCAACCCCCCTCACCCCCTCCCCTCAGCCCCTCCCCTCACCCTCCTCCCCTCAACCACCCTCCCTTCACCCACCCTCTCCTCGCCGCTCCCCTCACCCCCTCCCCTCAACCCCCCTCACACCCCTCCACTCGGAACTTGTTACAATACTCGGGGTGACCTGCCCACGCATTCAGAGCAGCCAATTGGGGGGCCAGGAAATGCAGTGGCTCCTCCCGCTGGAGCAGAGTCACACTGAAGGTGGAATGGATCCTCGGGTGGGAGGTGAGGGAGTGAGAATGTGAGTGAGTGAGGTTGTGAGTGAGAGTGTGAGTGATTGAGTGAGAGTGAGTGATTGAGTGTGAGTGAGTGAGTGAGTGAGTAAATGAATGTGAGTGAGTGATTTAGTAAATGTGAGTGAGTGAGAGGGTGAGTGGATGTGAGTGAGTGAGTGTGAATGAATGTTAGTGAGTGAGTGAGTGATTGAGTGAGTGAGTGAGTGAGTGAGTGAGTGAAAGAGTGAGTGCTTGAGAGTGAGAGTGTGAGGATGAGTGAGAAGGAGTGTGAGTGAAGACTGAGTGAGTGAGAGTGAGTGAGTGAGTGATATTGAGAGAGTGAGTGAGAGTAAGTGAGTGTGATTGAGCGAGAGTGAGTGAATGAGTCAGAGTGAGTGAGAATGAGTGAGAGTGAGTGAGTGTGATTGAGTGAGAGTGAGAGTGTTCAGTGAGTGAAAGGAAGATTTGGCCATCACTTGCCAGCAAACTGGAGCTGCAGCCTGATGGAGATGGCAGTTGGAGGGTGTCACATGGGTGAGTGCTTTCCAGCCTGCATTGCTGATGTGCCCCCCTGCTGTGGGCTGAGGCCTGGGTGATGGCCAGTGGACACCATTTATTGAAGCCCAACTTGGGTTCAAGTCCCCACTCCAGAGACTTGAGCCCATAATCCAGGCTGATCCTCCAGTGCAGTACTGTGGGAGTGCTGCACTGTCGGAGGTGCCAACTTTCGGATGCGACATTAAACGTCTGCCCTCTCAGGTGATGTAAAAAATCCCTCGGTACTATTTCGAAGAAGAGCAGGGGAGTTCTCCCCGGTGTCCTGGCCAATATTTATCCCTCAATCAGTATCACTGAACAGATGTTCTGGTCATTATCACATTGCTGTTTGTGGGATCTTGCTGTGCGCAAATTGGCTGTTGTATTTCCTACATTTCCTACAAATGTATTTCATTGGCTTTGAAGCACTTTGGGACATCCTGAGGTCGTGAAAAGTGATATAGAAATGCCTCTTTTCTAATCTCCTCTCGATCGCACACTGGCTCCTGCTATTAATTTACTGGTAGGTAAATTTTCTGTGTTTCTGTTCCCACTGTTCCATAATAGACCTTGTGCATTCACATTATGCTCCTCAGCTGTTATATGACCATAAATAATTCAAATGTCACATTCCTTCCTGAATTCACTGCTCTGAGTTCCTGACAGCACTACTCCCCTTGACATCTTGTTCCTTGATATGAGGCTCTCCAAATTCACGGCTAACTTGTCACTCCGGGCCCTCAGATCCCGGCCTCCCGAGAGATCTTTGAGCAGCCTCAAGCCAAGAAGGCTGTGCCTTTGACAAGGACTGGAACGGAATGAGAGTCGGAGCAAGAACCATTTAGTTTACACAATCGACGCACACAGCTCCAACTAGCTGACAGCTAACGATCAGCGGGGAGTTCCTGAGCACTGGCAAGAATTTAACCTGCACAGAATGGAGACGTATATTGAAGTTTGGGAGTGGCTGCTGCACTATATTTGGCATTGAGTGTGTGATAGAACTGGAATGCAGGTCTGGCTGGCTATTTTCTGCTCCCTCGGCTCTTGTCACTGCTAAGTCACTCAGTCCAGCACTGTCATTGAGGGAAGCTGCTGAGAGAGGCTGAGACATCCCGTGGTCTCAGAGGCACCATGGCGACAGTAAGGAAACTGAGCGAGGCCTATGTCAAAGGTTCACTCAGCAATGACCTGAATGTGGTCCACGTTAAACTGGACTGTGTGAACAAGAAGGTGGATCGACTGCTGCTGGGACAGGATAGGCTCCTGAGGCAATTGGAGCAGGTCTCCAAGGATACGGGCAGCCTGCAGGAGCAGGTGGAAGTCCTGAAGTCAGGGGAGAGGGCAAGAAGAGTAGAGGGCACCGACTGCACCTGCAAGCATCTCCACCAGGACATATCTGAAATGTTACTCACCCTGTCCAAAAACTATGAGCAATGCAACCAGAGGATGGGATACCTGGAGAGCACGCTGGGGCAGAGAGAGCAGGTGACGGAGAGGCTCGTGAAGCTCCGTCAGAAGTCGGAGGCCTCAGTCGGTCTCAATGACTCACAGCAAGTGGACAGGACAGAGAGGAAATTGGAGCCAGCAGCTCAGTGGGTCAGCGACTTAGATGGTGGATCAAAGGCTTGGCTGAAAACCAGAGACCAGGTAACAGTGCTCATTACAATATGTGTGTGACATGGCTCAGATCTGCTCAGGTTTCTGTTCCATTGGGCTGCAGACAGTGGGCAGAATGGCTTAAGTCAGAAAGGTGGTGAATTTCTTGAGTGCGTTCAAGACAGTTTTCTGGAGCAACATGTTCCAGAACCAAGAGGATGTGACTGCACTTCAGCCCCACACTCCTGATCTTTTGCCACCCAGTGCAGAGGGCAGAGGTGGGGGGCAAGTCAGAGGATGTCAGAGGGTCTGATCCTGGGCCTGGCCAAGGTGACCATCCACAGGTCCGCTCTTTTCTGAGGCCTTGTCCGTGTTTGGGTGGCCCTGGAGAAGGAGCACGCAGTGTCCGCCAGTACACTTGAGGTCTTCCGCGACCGGTGGGCATTGCAGGGACTGGAGGGCACAGTAGACATCGGAGATAATCATAGAATCATAGAAAGTTTACAGCACGGAAGGAGGCCATTCTACCCATCGAGTCTGTGCAAGCTCCATGCAAGAGCAACCCAACTAGTCCCACTCCCCCGCCCTTTCCCCGTAGCCCTGCAAATATTTTTCCTTTCAAGTACTTATCCAGTTCCCTTTTGAAGGCTATGATTGAATCTGCCTCCACCACCCCCTCGGGCAGTGCATTCCAGATCCGAACCACTCGCTGCGTGAAAAAGATTTTCCTCATGTCACCTTTGGTTCTTTTGCCAATCACCTTAAATCTATGTCCTCTGGTTCTTGACCCTTCCACCAATGGGAACAGTTTCTCTCTATCTACTCTGTCGAGACCCTTCATGATTTTGAACACCTCGATCAAATCTCCTCTCAACCTTCTCTGTTCCAAGGAGAACAATCCCAGCTTCTCCAGTCTATCCACGTAACTAAAGTCCCTCATCCCTGGAATCATTCTGGTAAATCTCTTCTGCACCCTCTCTAAGGGCTTCACATCTTTCCTAAAGTGCGGTGCCCAGAACTGGACACAATACTCCAGTTGTGGCCGAACCAATGTTTTATAAAGGTTCATCATGACTTCCTTACTTTTGTGCTCTATGCCTCTATTTATAAAGCCCAGGATCCCGTATGCTTTTTTAACCACTTTCTCAACCTGTCCTGCCACCTTCAACGATTTGTGCACATATACCCCCAGATCTCTCTGTTCCTGTACCCCTTTTAGAGTTGTGCCCTCTAGTTTATATTGCCTCTCCTCATTCTTCCTACTGAAATGTATCACTTCGCATTTTTCTGTGTTAAAAATATTATTATTTCATTTGATAAGTTTCCTTTGTTTTTCTTATGATTTGGGTTTCCATTAGTTGTGCCCCTCTAAAAAGGGAGTACTTTTGTTAGATTTTTTTGGTTGATGACACTGGGGAAACCCAATGTCTCCTTATCATTTTAATTAAAAGAGGCATACTAGATTTAGTAATGGGTAATGAGCCAGATTTAGCTAATAATCTAACAATAAAGGAACATTTATCCAACAGCGATCATAATATGATCAAATTCACTATTAGGTTTGAAGGGAGAAACGTAACACAGTTACTACAATTCTAGATTTTGGTAAGACTAACTATAACGGGATGAGACAGAGACTGACGACAGTAAACTGGTCAAAACTGTTATTGGGTAAAACTACAGATGAACAGTGGGAGGTGTTCAAAAAAGAATTTAGTTGAATACAGGACCAGTATATACCCCTAAGGGGCAAGAGCTCTACTAACCTGGCATCGGACGACGAGGCACCGGACACGACAACGGCAAACCAAGCCCAGTCGACCCTGCAAGGTCCTCCTTACTAACATCTGGGGACTTGTACCAAAATTGGGAGAGCTGTCCCACAGACTAGTCAAGCAACAGCCTGACATAGCCATACTCACAGAATCATAGCTTTCAGCCAACGTCCCAGACTCTTCCATCACCATCCCTGGGGATGTCCTGTCCCACTGGCAGGACAGACCCACCAGAGGTGGCAGTACAGTGATATACAGTCAGGAGGGATTGGCCCTGGGAGTCCTCAACATTGACTCTGGACCCCGTGAAATCTCATGGCATCAGGTCAAACATGGGCAAGAAAACCTCCTGCTGATTACCACCTACAGCCCTCCCTCAGCTGATGAATCAGTCCTCCTCCATGTTGAGCACCACTTGGAGGAAGCACTGAGGGTAGCAAGGGCACAAAACATACTCTGGGTGGGGGACTTCAATGTGCATCACGAAGAATGGCTCGGTAGCACCACTACTGACCTAGCTGGCCGAGTCCTGAAGGACATAGCTGCTAGACTGGGCCTGCGGCAGGTGGTGAGCGAACCAACACGAGGGAAAAACTTACTTGACCTCGTCCTCACCAATTTAACTGTCGCAAATGCATCTGTCCATGACAGTATTGGTAGGAGTGACCACCACACAGTCCTTGTGGAGACAAAGTCCCGTCTTCGCACTGAGGACACCATCCAACGTGTTGTGTGGCACTACCACCGTGCTAAATGGGATAGATTCAGAACAGATCTAGCAGCTCAAAATTGGGCATCCATGAGGTGCTGTGGGCCATCAGCAGCAGCAGAATTGTATTCCAGCACAATCTGTAACCTCATGGCCTGACATATTCCTCACTCTACCATTACCAACAAGCCAGGGGATCAACCCTGGTTCAATGAGGAGTGTAGAATAGCATGCCAGGAGCAGCACCAGGCGTACCTAAAAATGAGGTGCCAACCTGGTGAAGCTACAACTCAGGACTACATGCATGCTAAACAGCGGAAGCAACATGCTATAGACAGAGCTAAGCGATTCCACAACCAACGGATCAGATCAAAGCTCTGCAGTCCTGCCACATCCAGTCGTGAATGGTGGTGGACAATTAAACAACTAACGGGAGGAGGAGGCTCTGCAAACATCCCCATCCTCAATGATGGCGGAGTCCAGCACGTGAGTGCAAAAGACAAGGCTGAAGCGTTTGCAACCATCTTCAGCCAGAAGTGTCGAGTGGATGATCCATCTCGGCCTCCTCCCAATATCCCCACCATCACGGAAGCCAGTCTTCAGCCAATTCAATTCACTCCACGTGATATCAAGAAACGGCTGAGTGCACTGGATACAGCAAAGGCTATCGGCCCCGACAACATCCCAGCTGTAGTGCTAAAGACTTGTGCTCCAGAACTAGCTGTGCATCTAGCCAAGCTGTTCCAGTACAGCTACAACACTGGCATCTACCCGACAATGTGGAAAATTGCCCAGGTATGTCCTATCCACAGAAAGCAGGACAAATCCAATCCGGCCAATTACCGCCCCATCAGTCTACTCTCAATCATCAGCAAAGTGATGGAAGGTGTCGTTGACAGTGCTATCAAGCGGCACTTACTCACCAATAACCTGCTCACCGATGCTCAGTTTGGGTTCCGCCAGGACCACTCGGCTCCAGACCTCATTACAGCCTTGGTCCAAACATGGACAAAAGAGCTGAATTCCAGAGGTGAGGTGAGAGTGACTGCCCTTGACATCAAGGCAGCATTTGACCGAGTGTGGCACCAAGGAGCCCAAGTAAAATTGAAGTCAATGTGAATCAGGGGGAAAACTCTCCAGTGGCTGGAGTCATACCTAGCACAAAGGAAGATGGTAGTGGTTGTTGGAGGCCAATCATCTCAGCCCCAGGACATTGCTGCAGGAGTTCCTCAGGGCAGTGTCCTCGGCCCAACCATCTTCAGCTGCTTAATCAATGACCTTCCCTCCATCATAAGGTCAGAAATGGGGATGTTCGCTGATGACTGCACAGTGTTCAGTTCCATTCGCAACCACTCAAATAATGATGGAGTCCAAGCCCGCATGCAGCAAGACCTGGACAACATCCAGGCTTGGGCTCATAAGTGGCAAGTAACATTCGCGCCAGATAAGTGCCAGGCAATGACCACCTCCCCTTGACATTCAACGGCATTACCATCGCCGAATCCCCCACCATCAACATCCTGGGGGTCACCATTGACCAGAAACTTAACTGGACCAGCCATATAAATACTGTGGCGACGAGAGCAGGTCAGAGGCTGGGTATTCTGCAGCGAGTGACTCATCTCCTGACTCCCCAAAGCCTTTCCACCATCTACAAGGCACAAGTCAGGAGTGTGATGGAATACTCTCCACTAGCTTGGATGAGTGCAGCTCCAACAACACTCAAGAAGCTCGACACCATCCAAGATAAAGCAGCCCGCTTGATTGGCACCCCATCCACCACCCTAAACATTCACTCCCTTCACCACCGGCGCACTGTGGCTGCAGTGTGAACCATCCACAGGATGCACTGCAGCAACTCGCCAAGGCTTCTTCGACAGCACCTCCCAAACCCGCGACCTCTACCACCTAGAAGGACAAGAGCAGCAGGCACATGGGAACAACACCACCTGCACGTTCCCCTCCAAGTCACACACCATCCCGACTTGGAAATATATCGCCGTTCCTTCATTGTCGCTGGGTCAAAATCCTGGAACTCCCTTCCTAACAGCACTGTGGGAGAACCGTCACCACATGGACTGCAGCGGTTCAAGAAGGCGACTCACCACCACCTTCTCAAGGGCAATTAGGGATGGGCAATAAATGCTGGCCTTGCCAGCGACGCCCACATCCCGTGAACGAATAAAAAAAAACATACACACACCCACAAATACACATAATCACATACACGCACACCAACAAATGCACATACCAACATACACACCCACACACATAAACATACACACCCACATGCACACCCACTTACACACACCTACAAATACACCCACCCACATACATACACCTACAAATACACAGACCAACATACACACACAAACACACACACCCAGATAAACACACCGGATTGTCGTAAAAACCCATCTGGTTCACTAATGCCCTTTAGGGATGGAAACCTGCCGTCCTTACCCGGTTTGGCCTATATGTGACTCCAGACCCACAGCAATGTGGTTGATTCTTAATTGCCCTCTGAAATGTCGAGCAACCACTCAGTTGTACAATCTCGCTAAAAAAAGTCATAATAAGAATAAAACCGGACGGACCACCCGGCATCGGACCACTAGGCACCGGACACGACAACGGCAAAACACCAAGCCCAGTCGACCCTGCAAAGTCCTCCTCACTAACATCTGGGGACTTGTACCAAAATTGGGAGAGCTGTCCCACAGACCAGTCAAGCAACAGCCTGACATAGCCATACTCATAGAATCATACCTTTCAGCCAACGTCCCAGACTCTTCCATCACCATCCCTGGGTATGTCCTGTCCCACCGGCAGGACAGACCTACCAGAGGTGGCGGTACAGTGATATACAGTCAGGAGGGAGTGGCCCTGGGAGTCCTCAACATTGACTCTGGACCCCATGAAATCTCATGGCATCAGGTCAAACATGTGGCTGCAGTGTGTACCATCCACAGGATGCACTGCAGCAACTCGCCAAGGCTTCTTCAACAGCACCTCCCAAACCCGTGACCTCTACCACCTAGAAGGACAAGAGCAGCAGGTACATGGGAACAACACCACCTGTACGTTCCCCTCCAAGTCACACACCATCCCGACTTGGAAATATATCGCCGTTCCTTCATCGTCACTGGGTCAAAATCCTGGCACTGTGGGAGAACCTTCACCACATGGACTGCAGCGGTTCAAGAAGGCGGCTCACCACCACCTTCTCAAGGGCATGATGTGGAGATGCCGGTGATGGACTGGGGTGGACAAATGTAAGGAATCTTACAACACCAGGTTATAGTCCAACAAATTTATTTTAAAATCTCAAGCTTTCGGAGATTATCCCCTTCGTCAGATGAATGAGTGAAAAGGTTCTCAAATCGCATATCTTATACTAGGCTGGGACAGCATCACACCAATCAAAAGGTGTCGTGGTTATTCAAACAGGCCAGTCACGGAGAACAGCACGTCCCAGTACACTGGATATACATTGTGTCAATTATACAGACAGGCAGAAAGAAACCCAAAATGGCAGAGAGAGAGAGAGAGAGAGAATATTAAAAAACATAATTTTTTCCCCCTTTTTTGCTGGTGGGGTTACGTGTAGCATGACATGAACCCAAGATCCCGGTTGAGGCCGTCCTCATGGGTGTGGAACTTGGCTAGCAGCACTTCTCACCACGATGGACGTCTCGGCACTCTACACCAGTATCTCCCACGATGACGGCATCACTGCAACAGCCTCAGTACTCAACACCAACATCAGCCAATCTCCAGATGACATCCTACAACTCATCCACGTCATCCTGGATCACAATGTCTTCACCTTCGATAACCAGTTCTTTACCCAAACACACGGAACAGCCATGGGGACCAAATTCGCACCCCAATATGCCAACATTTTTATGCACAAGTTCGAGCGGGACTTCTTCACTGCACAGGATCTCCAACCAACGCTATACACCAGATACATCGACGACATTTTCTTCCTATGGACCCACGGCGAAGAATCACTGAAGAGACTACACGATAACATCAACAAGTTCCATCCCACCATCAAACTCACCATGGACTACTCCTCAGAATCGGTTTCTTTCTTGGACACACAAATCTCCATCAAAGACGGGCACCTCAGCACCTCACTCTACCGCAAGCCCACGGACAACCTCACGATGCTCCACTTTTCCAGCTTCCACCCCAACCACGTCAAAGAGGCCATCCCCTATGGACAGGCCCTACGAATACACAGGATCTACTCAGACGAGGAGGAACGCGATGGACACCTACAGACGCTGAAAGACGCCCTCGTAAGAACGGTATATGACGCTCGACTTGTCGATCGACAGTTCCGACGGGCCACAGCGAAGAATCGCATAGACCTCCTCAGAAGACAAACACGGGACGCAACCAACAGAGTACCCTTCGTCGTCCAGTACTTCCCTGGAGCGGAGAAACTACACCATGTTCTCCGCAGCCTTCAACATGTCATCGATGACGACGAACACCTCGCTAAGGCCATCCCCACGCCTCCACTACTCGCCTTTAAACAGCCACCCAACCTCAAACAGACCATCGTTCGCAGCAAATTACCCAGCTTTCAGGAGAACAGCATCCACGACACCACACAACCCTGCCACGGCAACCTCTGCAAGACATGCCAGATCATCGACACGGATACCACCATCACACGAGAGGACACCACCCACCAGGTACATGGTTCATACTCCTGTGACTCGGCCAACGTTGTCTACCTCATACGTTGCAGGAAAGGAAGCCCCGGAGCATGGTACATTGGCGAGACCATGCAGACGCTGCGACAACGGATGAACGGACACCGCCCAACAATCGCCAGACAGGAGGGTTCCCTCCCAGTCGGGGAACACTTTAGCAGTCAAGGACATTCAGCCACCGATCTTCGGGTAAACGTTCTCCAAGGTGGCCTTCGAGACACACGACAACGCAAAATCGTCGAGCAGAAGTTGATAGCCAAGTTCCGCACCCACGAGGACGACCTCAACCGGGATCTTGGGTTCATGTCATGCTACACGTAACCCCACCAGCAAAAAAGGGGGGAAAAAATTATGTTTTTTATTATTCTCTCTCTCTCTCTCTCTCTGCCATTTTGGGTTTCTTTCTGCCTGTCTGTGTAATTGACACAATGTATATCCAGTGTACTGGGACGTGCTGTTCTCCGTGACTGGCCTGTTTGAACAACAACGACACCTTTGATTGGTGTGATGCTGTCCCAGCCTAGTATAAGATATGCGATTTGAGAACCTTTTCACTCATTCATCTGACGAAGGGGATAATCTCCGAAAGCTTGTGATTTTAAAATAAATTTGTTGGACTATAACCTGGTGTTGTAAGATTCCTTACATTTCTCAAGGGCAATTAGGGATGGGCAATAAATGCCAGCCTTGCCAGCGACGCCCACATCCCATGAATGAATTTTTAAAAAAAAACACATACACACCCACACACACAGACATCCACACCCACAAGCACCCACACACACCCACATGCACACAAACACACACACACCTACACCCACACACACAACCACACACATACAAACACACACACCCACAAACACACACACACCCACACACACAGAAACATACTCACCCACACACATACAAACACACACACCCACATATACACACACACTCACACAAACACACCCACAAATACACAGACCCACATACACACACCTACAAATACACATATCGACATATACTCCCACACACACACAAACACACCCACCCACATACACACATCCACATACAAACACAAACACACACATACACACACACCCAGTTACACACACACCCACACAGACATCCACACCCACACACACCCACATGCACACACGTCCACACAAACACATACCCCCACATACACCCACACAAACACACACCACATGCCCAAACACACACAAACATATACGCACCCACACGGACCCACGCACACACCTACCCACATACATACACAAACGCACACAAAAACACACACCCAAACACAGCAACACACAAACACACACCCTCACAAACACACACAAACTCACAGACACATACACACACAAATACAAAGGCACAAATACACACAGGTAGAGACACACACATTCACAAACACACACACACAGACCTACACAGACACACACATAAATTCACAAACATACACACAAACGCACACACACATTCACACACACAGGCGCATGAGCACACACTCACACACACATATGCACACATATACAGGCTCACAAACACACACAGGCACACACACACACACACTTTCACAAACACACACATTTACACACACGTGTGCACAGACACACTCTCACAAATACATACTTACACACAGACACACACACACTCACAAGCACATACCCTCACGCAAACATGCACTAAAATACATACGCAGGTACACACAGACATCCAAATTCTGAGTCATAAACAGACTGGGTTGAGAATTCCTGCTGTTTAATTTTGTAAAAAATCGTGCAATTTCGGACGGGGGAGGGGGTGTATCTGGGACTGAACCCAGGTCCACCAGGTGTCCATCAGTTTCTGCTCCCTGTTCTAAACTCTGACGGATGAGCCCAGCGTTTATGGCCCTTTGCCTCCGGTGGGGATGAGGTGGGACTGGTGGGATGATCTTGGTGAAGCCGGGCCGAGCAGCCATTAAGATGTTGGGCTGATCTCCCTCTCCCAGAACTGAGAGGAAGTGCTCTGGGCAGCACTGGAATTTCCTGTTGGCCCTTGTTACCATGGAGACGACAACTGTCAGGTGCTGCTTGAGGATTTCTATTGAACGCTTCAATTTTAAAATTCTCATCCTTGTTTTCAAATCCCTCCATGGTCTCGCCCCTCCCTATCTCTGTAACCTCCTCCAGCCCTACAACCCTCCGAGATCTCTGCGCTCCTCCAATTCTGGCCTCTTGCGCATCCCTGATTTTAATCACTCCACCATTGGCGGCCGTGCCTTCAACTGCCTCGACCCTAAACTCTGGAATTCCCTCCCTAAACCCCTCCCCCTCTCTACCTCTCTCTCCTCCTTGAGGAGACCCCTTAAAATTGACCTCTTTGACCAAGCTTTTGATCACCTGTCCGAATATCTCCACGTGGCTCAGTGTCAAATTTTGTTTGATAATCACTCCTGTGAAGCACCTTGGGACGTTTTACTGCGTTGCATAAATGCAAGTTGTTGTTGTTTAGGAGAGAACTCAGCGAATGACGTCAGCAGTTGTGAAGAGGGACTTGTGGTGAACCACTGCTCGGCCTCCAGACAATGTTCTCACACCCACTTCACACACAGTCAGGGGCAAAGAGCAGAACATCCCCCCACCCCACCCCCACCCCCACCCCCCCACACCCACCCCCCCCACACCCAACCCCACCCCCACCGACACTCCAATCACAGGAACATCCCCCACCCCCCCACCCCACCCCCACCCCCACCGACACTCCAATCACAGTAACATCCCCCACCCCCCCACCCCCCCACCCCACCCCCACCCCCCCACTGACACTCCAATCACAGGAACATCCCCCACCCCCCCACCCCACCCCCACCCCACCGACACTCCAATCACAGGAACATCCCCCACCCCCCCACCCCACCCCCACCCCCACCGACACTCCAATCACAGGAACATCCCCCACCCCCCCACCCCACCCCCACCCCCACCGACACTCCAATCACAGTAACATCCCCCACCCCCCCACCCCCCCACCCCACCCCCACCCCCCCACTGACACTCCAATCACAGTAACATCCCCCCACCCCCCCACCCCACCCCCACCCCCCCACTGACACTCCAATCACAGTAACATCCCCCCACCCCCCACCCCCACCCCCACCCCCACCGACACTCCAATCACAGTAACATCCCCCACCCCCCCACCCCACCCCACCCCCCCACTGACACTCCAATCACAGTAACATCCCCCACCCCCCCACCCCCACCCCCACCCCCACCCCCCCACTGACACTCCAATCACAGTAACATCCCCCCACACCCACCCCCACCCCCACCTCCCCACACCCACCCCCACCCCACCCCCCCACACCCACCCCCACCCCCACCCCACGACACTCCAATCACAGTAACATCCCCCACCCCCCCACACCCACCCCCACCCCCACCTCCCCACACCCACCCCCACCCCACCCCCCCACACCCACCCCCACCCCCACCCCACGACACTCCAATCACAGTAACATCACCCCACCCCCCCACCCCCACCCCCACCGACACTCCAATCACAGGAACATCCCCCCACCCCCCCACCCCCCCACCCCCCCACACCCACCCCCACCCCCACCCCCCCACCCCCACCCCCACCCCCCCACACCCACCCCCACCCCCACCCCACGACACTCCAATCACAGTAACATCCCCCACCCCCCCACCCCCTGTGTCTTGAACCTAAACTGACGGATTACCTTTCTCATTTCTCCTCAGCACACGGTAACTGAACCAAGAGATGGAGCAGCAGCCAAGGAAATCCCACCTAAAGGTAATCACAGCTCCCGTAACCAAAACAGGCATTGGGGGGTGGAGATCGGTGCTGGGCAGTAGTGCAAACCGGTCAATAGTGAATGGGAAGCTGGTTGCACACTCACAATATATATATCACTATTTATTTCACTATTTCACTATTTATTTAATTTCCCATTGATTTCAACTAAAAAGAGAATGGTGCAGGGTTTAAAACCGGGCAATCAATTTACTATCACGATTGGTGCTCCCGCCAAGAGGGATTTCTAGCCCTTGGAGTGTCCGTGCAAGTAGGAGACTGGTGAGTGGGTGTGTAAGTAGGAGACTGATGAGTGGGTGTGCAAGTAGGAGACTGGTGAGTGGGTGTGCAAGTAGGAGACTGGTGAGTGGGTGTGCAAGTAGGAGACTGATGAGTGGGTGTGTAAGTAGGAGACTGGTGAGTGGGTGTGTAAGTAGGAGACTGGTGAGTGTCTGTGCAAGTAGGAGACTGGTGAGTGGGTGTGCAAGTAGGAGACTGGTGAGTGGGTGTGTAAGTAGGAGACTGATGAGTGGGTGTGCAAGTAGGAGACTGGTGAGTGG
This sequence comes from Heptranchias perlo, assembly GCF_035084215.1. Taxonomy (NCBI): domain Eukaryota; kingdom Metazoa; phylum Chordata; class Chondrichthyes; order Hexanchiformes; family Hexanchidae; genus Heptranchias; species Heptranchias perlo. Next base: position 328,414 of record NW_027139120.1, on the reverse strand, counting down.
GTGTGCAAGTAGGAGACTGGTGAGTGTCCGTGCAAGTAGGAGACTGGTGAGTGTCCGTGCAAGTAGGAGACTGGTGAGTGGGTGTGCAAGTAGGAGACTGGTGAGTGGGTGTGCAAGTAGGAGATGGGTGAGTGGGTGTGCAAGTAGGAGACTGGTGAGTGGGTGTGCAAGTAGGAGACTGGTGAGTGGGTGTGCAAGTAGGAGACTGGTGTGTGGGTGTGCAAGTAGGAGACTGGTGAGTGGGTGTGCAAGTTGGAGACTGGTGAGTGGTTGTGCAAGTAGGAGACTGGTGAGTGGGTGTGCAAGTAGGAGACTGGTGAGTGGGTGTGCAAGTACCTTAAAACCATAGCACAGGAGGAGGCCATACAGCCCATCGTGTCTGCCGACCCTTTGCTGGAGTGATCCAAATCCAATCCCACTGCCCTCCTCTCTCCCCATAATTCCACATCCACCTCGGCTTCAAATACTTTTCCACCTTTCCCCTGAAGGATCCAATGGTCTCTGGCTCAATCATTCCCTGTGCAAAGCATTCCAATCTCAAACAAAACCAAGCTGTGTGTGAAGAAATATCTCCTAACCTCTCTCCTCACTCTCAGTGACAATGCTCTCTCCCTATTCAGACCATCAAAACCGTCATAATTGAACAAAATCCAATGAAATCTCCATCGAAAAGGATGGAAAAGAGAGTCAGATGGATTCTATAACAGACATTTGACTCGCATCGCTGGTTTTACATTGTAAATTGAAGATTATCCCCCTTCACAAAAACATAAGATCATGGCTGATCTTCAACCTCAACTCCACTTTCCCGCCCAATCCCCATATCCCTTGATTCCCCTCGAGTCCAAAAATCTATCGATCTCAGCCTTGAATATATTCAACGACTCAGCATCCACAACCCTCTGGGGTAGAGAATTCCAAAGATTCACAACACTCTGAGTGAAGAAATTCCTCCTCATCTCAATCTTGAATAGCCGACCCCTTATCCTGAGACTATGCCCCCTAGTTCTAGACTCTCCAGCCAGGGGAAACAACCTCTCAGTATCTACCCTGTCAAGCCCTCTCAGAATCTTATATGTTTCTATGAGATCACCTCTCATTCTTCTGAACTCCAGAGAGTAGAGGCCCATTCTACTCAATCTCTCCTCATAGGACAACCCTCTCATCCCAGCAATTAATCCAGTGAACCTTCGTTGCACTGCCTCTAAGGTAAGTATATCCTTCCTTAGATAAAGAGACCAAAACTGTACACAGTACTCCAGGTGAGGTCTCACCAAAGCCCTGTACAACTGTAGTAAGACTTCCTTACTCTTGTACTCCAACACCCTTGCAATAAAGGCCAACATGTCATTTGCCTTCATAATTGCGAACTGTACCTGCATGTTAACTTTTTATGTTTCTTGTACAAGGGCACCCAAATCTCTCTGAACACCAACATTTAATAGTTTCTCACCATTTAAAAAATATTCTGTTTTTTTTATTCTTCCTACCAAAGTGAATAACCTCACATTTCCCCACATTATACTCCATCTCACACCTTCTTGCCCACTCACTTAACCTGTCTATATCCCTTTGCAGACTCTGTGTCCTCCTCACAGCTTACTTTCCCACCTAGCTTTGTATCGTCAGCAAACTTGGATACATTACACTCAGTCCCTTCATCCAAGTCATTAATATAGATTGTAAATAGCTGAGGCCCAAGCACTGATCCTTGCGGCACCCCACTAGTTACAGCCTGCCAACCTGAAAATGACCCTTTTATCCGACTCTCTGTTTTCTGTCCGTTAACCAATCCTCTATCCATGCTAATATATTACCCCCAACCCCATGAGCCCTTATCTTGTGTAACAACCTTTTATGTGGCACCTTATCGAATGCCTTTTGAAAATCCAAATATACTACATCCACTGGTTCCCCTTTATCTACCCTGCTAGTTACACCCTCAAAAAACACGAATAAATTTGTCAAACACAATTTCCCTTTCATAAAACCATGCTGACTCTGTCCAATCATATTATGATGGTCTCAGTGCCCTGTTACCACTTCCTTAACAATGGATTCCAGCATTGTCAGGCTAACTGGCCTGTAGTTCCCTGTTTTCTCTCTCCCTCCTTTCTTGAATAGTGGGGTTACATTTGCTACCTTCCAATCCGCTGGGACCATTCTAGGATCTAGGGAATTCTGGAAGATCATAACCAATGCATCCACTATCTCTGCAGCCACCTCTTTTAGAACCCTCGGATGTCGGCCATCAGGTCCTTTTAGTTTAAATTATTGAGCACATTTATGAAACAAACAAAGAACAAAAAATATTTAACAACAACATAATATATGTGTGTTTACATGAGAAATTCGATCATCCATCTCCCCCAGAGGCGAAACAATAAAAGCTCCCGATCTAAACTGCTCTTTAAGAATAACTTTTCGATCCACACCTCCCCTTGTCTCTTTCCTGGCCTGGAGGAACTAAATCAACCCACTTGCCATTGTGTGGGAATACATTTTCTTCCACACAGCCCAATGGCAGTTCAAAGCTCACTCCTTTTCATAGATCTGCACCTGTTGCTAAATCTGGTCAGAAAATCCTAATCTCCAAATCAGAGACGCCACCCAACCCACAGACTCGACACTAACCCACAGACTCTACACTAACCCACAGACTCTACACTAACCCACAGACTCCACACTAACCCACAGACTCTACACCAACCCACAGACTCCACACTAACCCACAGACTCCACACCAACCCACAGACTCTACACTAACCCACAGACTCCACCCCAACCCAGAGACTCTACACTAACCCACAGACTCTACACTAACCCACAGACTCTACACTAACCCACAGACTCTACACTAACCCTAGAACTCCACACCAACCCACAGACTCTACACTAACCCACAGACTCTACACTAACCCACAGACTCCACACCAACCCACAGACTCTACACTAACTCACAGACTCTACACTAACCCACAGACTCTACACTAACCCACAGACTCCACACCAACCCACAGACTCTACACTAACTCACAGACTCTACACTAACCCACAGACTCCACACTAACCCACAGACTCTACACTAACTCACAGACTCTACACTAACCCACAGACTCCACACCAACCCACAGACTCTACACTAACCCACAGACTCTACACTAACCCACAGACTCCACACCAACCCACAGACTCTACACTAACTCACAGACTCTACACTAACCCACAGACTCTACACTAACCCACAGACTCCACACCAACCCACAGACTCTACACTAACTCACAGACTCTACACTAACCCACAGACTCTACACTAACCCACAGACTCTACACTAACCCACAGACTCTACACTAACTCACAGACTCCACACTAACCCACAGACTCCACACTAACCCAGAGACTCGACACTAACCCACAGACTCCACACCAACACACAAACTCTACACTAACCCACAGACTCCACACCAACCCAGAGAATCTACACTAACCCACAGACTCTACACCAACCCACAGACTCTACACTAACCCACAGACTCTACACTAACCCACAGACTCGACACTAACCCACAGACTCCACACCAACCCAGAGACTCTACACTAACCCACAGACTCCACACCAACCCATAGACTCTACTCTAACCCACAGACTCCACACCAACCCAGAGACTCTACACTAACCCACAGACTCCACACCAACCCAGAGACTCTACACTAACCCAGAGACTCTACACTAACCCACAGACTCCACACCAACCCAGAGACTCTACACTAACCCACAGACTCTACACTAACCCACAGACTCCACACCAACCCATAGACTCGACACTAACCCATAGACTCTACACTAACCCACAGACTCCACACCAACCCAGAGACTCTACACTAACCCACAGACTCTACACTAACCCACAGACTCTACACTAACCCATAGACTCTACACTAACCCACAGACTCCACCGAACCCAGAGACTCTACACTAACCCACAGACTCCACACTAACCCAGAGACTCTACACTAACCCACAGACTCCACCGAACCCAGAGACTCTACACTAACCCACAGACTCCACCGAACCCAGAGACTCTACACTAACCCACAGACTCCACACTAACCAACAGACTCCACACCAACCCAGAGAATCTACACCAACCCACAGACTCCACACCAACCCACAGACTCTACACTAACCCACAGACTCTACACTAACCCACAGACTCCACACCAACCCACAGACTCTACACTAACCCACAGACTCTACACTAACCCACAGACTCCACACCAACCCATAGACTCGACACTAACCCATAGACTCTACACTAACCCACAGACTCCACACCAACCCAGAGACTCTACACTAACCCACAGACTCTACACTAACCCACAGACTCTACACTAACCCATAGACTCTACACTAACCCACAGACTCCACCGAACCCAGAGACTCTACACTAACCCACAGACTCTACACTAACCCATAGACTCTACACTAACCCACAGACTCCACCGAACCCACAGACTCTACACTAACCCACAGACTCTACACTAACCCATAGACTCTACACTAACCCACAGACTCCACACCAACCCAGAGACTCTACACTAACCCACAGACTCCACACTAACCCACAGACTCTACACTAACCCACAGACTCCACACCAACCCAGAGACTCTACACTAACCCACAGACTCCACACCAACCCACAGACTCCACCGAACCCACAGACTCTACACTAACCCACAGACTCTACACTAACCCATAGACTCTACACTAACCCACAGACTCCACACCAACCCACAGACTCTACACTAACCCACAGACTCCACACCAACACAGAGACTCTACACTAACCCACAGACTCCACACTAACCCAGAGACTCTACACCAACCCACAGACTCTACATTAACCCACAGACTCCACACCAACCCACAGACTCTACATTAACCCACAGACTCTACACTAACCAACAGACTCCACACCAACCCACAGACTCTACATTAACCCACAGACTCCACACCAACCCACAGACTCTACATTAACCCACAGACTCCACACCAACCCACAGACTCCACACCAACCCACAGACTCTACACTAACCCACAGACTCCACACTAACCCAGAGACTCTACACTAACCCAGAGACTCTACACTAACCCACAGACTCCACACTAACCCACAGACTCTACACTAACCCACAGACTCTACACTAACCCACAGACTCCACACCAACCCAGAGACTCTACACTAACCCACAGACTCCACACCAACCCACAGACTCCACCGAACCCACAGACTCTACACTAACCCATAGACTCTACACTAACCCACAGACTCCACACCAACCCACAGACTCTACACTAACCCACAGACTCCACACCAACACAGAGACTCTACACTAACCCACAGACTCCACACTAACCCAGAGACTCTACACCAACCCACAGACTCTACATTAACCCACAGACTCCACACCAACCCAGAGACTCTACACTAACCCACAGACTCTACACCAACCCACAGACTCCACCGAACCCACAGACTCTACACTAACCCACAGACTCTACACTAACCCATAGACTCTACACTAACCCACAGACTCCACACCAACCCACAGACTCTACATTAACCCACAGACTCTACACTAACCAACAGACTCCACACCAACCCACAGACTCTACACTAACCCACAGACTCTACACTAACCCACAGACTCTGAACTAACCCACAGACTCCACACTAACCCACAGACTCTACACTAACCCACAGACTCTACACTAACCCACAGACTCTACACTAACCCACAGACTCTACACTAACCCACAGACTCTACACTAACCCACAGACTCCACACTAACCCACAGACTCTACACTAACCCACAGACTCTACACTAACCCACAGACTCTACACTAACCCACAGACTCTACACTAACCCACAGACTCTACACTAACCCACAGACTCCACACTAACCCACAGACTCTACACTAACCCACAGACTCTACACTAACCCACAGACTCCACACTAACCCACAGACTCTACACTAACCCACAGACTCTACACTAACCCACAGACTCTACACTAACCCACAGACTCTACACTAACCCACAGACTCCACACTAACCCACAGACTCTACACTAACCAACAGACTCCACACCAACCCACAGACTCTACACTAACCCACAGACTCTACACTAACCCACAGACTCTGAACTAACCCACAGACTCCACACTAACCCACAGACTCTACACTAACCCACAGACTCTACACTAACCCACAGACTCTACACTAACCCACAGACTCTACACTAACCCACAGACTCTACACTAACCCACAGACTCCACACTAACCCACAGACTCTACACTAACCCACAGACTCTACACTAACCCACAGACTCTACACTAACCCACAGACTCTACACCAACCCACAGACTCTACACTAACCCACAGACTCCACACTAACCCACAGACTCTACACCAACCCACAGACTCTACACTAACCCACAGACTCTACACTAACCCACAGACTCTACACTAACCCACAGACTCCACACTAACCCAGAGACTCTACACTAACCCACAGACTCTACACCAACCCACAGACTCTACACTAACCCACAGACTCTACACTAACCCACAGACTCTACACTAACCCACAGACTCCACACCAACCCACAGACTCTACACTAACCCACAGACTCCACACCAACCCACAGACTCCACACCAACCCACAGACTCTACACTAACCCAGAGACTCTACACTAACCCACAGACTCCACACCAACCCAGAGACTCTACACTAACCCACAGACTCTACACTAACCCACAGACTCCACACTAACCCACAGACTCTACACTAACCCACAGACTCTACACTAACCCACAGACTCCACACCAACCCAGAGACTCTACACTAACCCACAGACTCCACACCAACCCAGAGACTCTACACTAACCCACAGACTCTACACTAACCCATAGACTCTACACTAACCCACAGACTCCACACCAACCCACAGACTCTACACTAACCCACAGACTCCACCCAACCCACAGACTCCACACTAACCCACAGACTCTACACTAACCCACAGACTCCACACGAACCCACAGACTCTACACTAACCCACAGACTCCACACTAACCCACAGACTCTACACAAACCCACAGACTCTTCACTAACCCACAGACTCCACACTAACCCACAGACTCTACACTAACCCACAGACTCCACACTAACCCACAGACTCTACACAAACCCACAGACTCTTCAGTAACCCACAGACTCCACACTAACCCACAGACTCTACACTAACCCACAGACTCCACACTAACCCACAGACTCTACACAAACCCACAGACTCTTCACTAACCCACAGACTCCACACTAACCCACAGACTCTACACTAACCCACAGACTCGACACTAACCCACAGACTCCACCCAACCAAGAGAATCTACACTAACCCATAGACTCTACACCAACCCACAGACTCTACACTAACCCACAGACTCTACACAAACCCACAGACTCTTCACTAACCCACAGACTCCACACTAACCCACAGACTCTACACTAACCCACAGACTCCACACTAACCCACAGACTCTACACAAACCCACAGACTCTTCACTAACCCACAGACTCCACACTAACCCAGAGACTCTACACTAACCCACAGACTCCACACCAACCCACAGACTCTACACTAACCCACAGACTCCACACCAACCCACAGACTCCACACTAACCCACAGACTCTACACTAACCCACAGACTCCACACCAACCCACAGACTCCACACTAACCCATAGACTCCACACTAACCCACAGACTCTACACTAACCCACAGACTCCACACCAACCCACAGACTCCACACTAACCCACAGACTCCACACTAACCCACAGACTCTACACTAACCCACAGACTCCACACCAACCCACAGACTCTACACTAACCCACAGACTCTACACTAACCCACAGACTCCACACCAACCCAGAGACTCGACACTAACCCACAGACTCCACCGAACCCACAGACTCCACACCAACCCAGAGACTCTACACTAACCCACAGACTCCACACCAACCCAGAGACTCTACACTAACCCATAGACTCTACACTAACCCACAGACTCCACCCAACCCAGAGACTCTACACTAACCCACAGACTCTACACTAACCCACAGACTCTACACTAACCCACAGACTCTACACTAACCCACAGACTCCACACTAACCCACAGACTCTGAACTAACCCACAGACTCCACACTAACCCACAGACTCTACACTAACCCACAGACTCCACACCAACCCACAGACTCTACACTAACCCACAGACTCTACACTAACCCACAGACTCTACACTAACCCACAGACTCTACACTAACCCACAGACTCGACACTAACCCACAGACTCCACACTAACCCACAGACTCTGAACTAACCCACAGACTCCACACCAACCCACAGACTCTACACTAACCCACAGACTCTACACTAACCCACAGACTCTACACTAACCCACAGACTCTACACTAACCCACAGACTCCACACTAACCCACAGACTCTACACTAACCCACAGACTCTACACTAACCCACAGACTCTACACTAACCCACAGACTCCACACTAACCCACAGACTCGACACTAACCCACAGACTCTACACCAACCCACAGACTCCACACGAACCCACAGACTCTACACTAACCCACAGACTCCACACCAACCCATAGAGTCTACACTAACCCACAGACTCCACACCAACCCAGAGACTCTACACTAACCCATAGACTCTACACTAACCCACAGACTCCACACCAACCCACAGACTCTACACTAACCCATAGACTCGACACTAACCCACAGACTCCACACCAACCCATAGACTCTACACTAACCCATAGACTCGACTCTAACCCATAGACTCCACACCAACCCACAGACTCCACACCAGCCCAGAGACTCCACACCAACCCAGAGACTCTACACCAACCCACAGACTCCACACCAACCCAGAGACTCTACACTAACCCACAGACTCCACACCAACCCAGAGACTCTACACTAACCCACAGACTCTACACTAACCCACAGACTCCACACCAACCCATAGACTCTACACGAACCCACAGACTCCACACCAACCCAGAGACTCTGCACTAACCCACAGACTCTACACTAACCCACAGACTCCACACCAACCCACAGACTCTACACTAACCCACAGACTCCACACTAACCCAGAGACTCTACACTAACCCACAGACTCTACACTAACCCACAGACTCCACACCAACCCATAGACTCTACTCTAACCCACAGACTCCACACCAACCCAGAGACTCTGCACTAACCCACAGACTCTACACTAACCCACAGACTCCACACCAACCCATAGACTCTACTCTAACCCACAGACTCCACACCAACCCACAGACTCCACACCAACCCAGAGACTCTACACTAACCCACAGACTCCACACCAACCCACAGACTCTACACTAACCCACAGACTCTACACTAACCCACAGACTCCACACCAACCCAGAGACTCTACACTAACCCACAGACTCTACACTAACCCACAGACTCCACACCAACCCATAGACTCTACACTAACCCACAGACTCCACACCAACCCAGAGACTCTACACTAACCCACAGACTCTACACTAACCCACAGACTCCACACCAACCCAGAGACTCTACACTAACCCACAGACTCTACACTAACCCACAGACTCCACACCAACCCAGAGACTCTACACTAACCCACAGACTCCACACCAACCCAGAGACTCTACACTAACCCACAGACTCTACACTAACCCACAGACTCCACACCAACCCATAGACTCTACACTAACCCAAAGACTCCACACCAACCCAGAGACTCTACACTAACCCACAGACTCCACACCAACCCACAGACTCTACACTAACCCACAGACTCCACACCAACCCATAGACTCTACACTAACCCACAGACTCCACACTAACCCACAGACTCTACACTAACCCACAGACTCTACACTAACCCACAGACTCTACACCAACCCACAGACTCTACACTAACCCAGAGACTCTACACTAACCCACAGACTCTACACTAACCCACAGACTCTACACGAACCCACAGACTCCACACTAACCCACAGACTCCACACGAACCCAGAGAATCTACACTAACCCACAGACACTACACCAACCCACAGACTCTACACTAACCCACAGACTCTACACTAACCCACAGACTCTACACCAACCCACAGACTCTACACTAACCCAGAGACTCTGCACTAACCCACAGACTCTACACTAACCCACAGACTCTACACGAACCCAGAGACTCTACACTAACCCACAGACTCCACACCAACCCAGAGACTCTACACTAACCCACAGACTCTACACTAACCCATAGACTCTACACTAACCCACAGACTCCACACCAACCCACAGACTCCACACCAACCCACAGACTCTACACTAACCCATAGACTCTACACTAACCCACAGACTCCACACCAACCCAGAGACTCTACTCTAACCCACAGACTCCACACCAACCCACAGACTCTACACTAACCCACAGACTCCACACCAACCCAGAGACTCTACACTAACCCACAGACTCTACACTCACCCACAGACTCTACACTAACCCATAGACTCTACACTAACCCACAGACTCCACACCAACCCAGAGACTCTACACTAACCCACAGACTCCACCCAACCCACAGACTCTACACTAACCCACAGACTCCACACCAACCCAGAGACTCTACACTAACCCACAGACTCTACACTAACCCACAGACTCCACACCAACCCAGAGACTCTACACTAACCCACAGACTCCACCCAACCCACAGACTCTACACTAACCCACAGACTCCACACCAACCCACAGACTCCACACCAACCCACAGACTCTACACTAACCCACAGACTCAACACGAACCAACAGACTCCACACCAACCCACAGACTCTACACAAACCCACAGAATCTACACTAACCCAGAGTCTCTACACTAACCCACAGACTCCACACCAACCCACAGACTCTACACTAACCCATAGACTCTACACTAACCCATAGACTCTACACTAACCCAGAGACTCTACACTAACCCACAGACTCCACACTAACCCACAGACTCTACACAAACCCACAGACTCTACACTAACCCTCAGACTCTACACTAACCATCAGACTCCACACCAACCTACAGACTCTACACAAACCCACAGACTCTACACCAACCCAGAGACTCTACACTAACCCACAGACTCCACACCAACCCAGAGACTCTACACTATCCCACAGACTCCACACCAACCCAGAGACTCTACACTAACCCACAGACTCCACACCAACCCAGAGACTCTACACTAACCCACAGACTCCACACCAACCGAGAGACTCTACACTAACCCACAGACTCTACACTAACCCACAGACTCACCACCAACCCAGAGACTCTACACTAACCCACAGACTCCACACCAACCCATAGACTCTACACTAACCCACAGACTCCACACTAACCCAGAGACTCTACACTAACCCACAGACTCCACCCAACCCACAGACTCTACACTGACCCACAGACTCCACACCAACCCACAGACTCTACACGAACCCATAGACACGACACTAACCCACAGGCTCCACACCAACCCAGAGACTCTACACTAACCCATAGACACTACACTAACCCACAGACTCCACACCAACCCAGAGACTCTACACTAACCCATAGACACTACACTAACCCACAGACTCCGCACCAACCCAGAGACTCTACACTAACCCATAGAATCGACACTAACCCATAGACTCCACACCAACCCACAGACTCTACACTAACCCACAGACTCTACACTAACCCACAGACTCTGCACTAACCCACACACTCTACACTAACCCACAGACTCCACACCAACCCAGAGACTCTACACTAACCCACAGACTCTACACTAACCCACAGACTCCACCCAACCCACAGACTCTACACTAACCCACAGACTCCACACCAACCCAGAGACTCGACACTAACCCATAGACTCCACCCAACCCACAGACTCCACACCAACCCACATACTCTACACTAAACCACAGACTCCACACCAACCCACAGACTCCACACCAGACCAGAGACTCTACACTAACCCATAGACTCTACTCTAACCCATAGACTCCACACCAACCCACAGACTCCACACCAGCCCAGAGACTCTACACTAACCCATAGACTCTACACTAACCCACAGACTCCACACCAACCCAGAGACTCTACACTAACCCACAGACTCCACACCAACCCAGAGACTCTACACTAACCCACAGACTCCACACCAACCCAGAGACTCTACACTAACCCACAGACTCCACACCAACCCACAGACTCTACACTAACCCACAGACTCTACACTAACCCATAGATTCTACACTAACCCACAGACTCCACACCAACCCAGAGACTCTACACTAACCCACAGACTCCACACCAACCCAGAGACTCTACACTAACCCACAGACTCCACACCAACCCACAGACTCTACACTAACCCACAGACTCTACACTAACCCACAGACTCCACACCAACCCATTGACTCTACACGAACCCACAGACTCCACACCAACCCAGAGACTCTACACTAACCCACAGACTCCACACCAACCCATAGACTCTACTCTAACCCACAGACTCCACACCAACCCATAGACTCTACACTAACCCACAGACTCCACACCAACCCAGAGACTCTACACTAACCCACAGACTCCACACCAACCCAGAGACTCTACACTAACCCACAGACTCCACACCAACCCAGAGACTCTACACTAACCCACAGACTCTACACTAACCCACAGACTCCACACCAACCCATAGACTCTACACTAACCCACAGACTCCACACCAGCCCAGAGACTCTACACTAACCCACAGACTCCACACCAACCCAGAGACTCTACACTAACCCACAGACTCCACACCAACCCAGAGACTCTACACTAACCCACAGACTCCACACCAACCCAGAGACTCTACAATAACCCACAGACTCCACACCAACCCACAGACTCTACACTAACCCACAGACTCGACACTAACCCACAGACTCCACACCAACCCATAGACTCCACACTAACCCATAGACTCTACTCTAACCCATAGACTCCTCACCAACCCACAGACTCCACACCAGCCCAGAGACTCTACACTAACCCATAGACTCTACACTAACCCACAGACTCCACACCAACCCAGAGACTCTACACTAACCCACAGACTCCACACCAACCCATAGACTCTACACCAACCCATAGACTCTACTCTAACCCACAGACTCCACACCAACCCAGAGACTCTACACTAACCCATAGACTCTACACTACCCCACAGACTCCACACCAACCCACAGACTCTACACTAACCCACAGACTCCACACCAACCCAAAGACTCTACACTAACCCATAGACTCGACACTAACCCACAGACTCCACACCAACCCATAGACTCTACACTAACCCATAGACTCTACTCTAACCCATAGACTCCACACCAACCCACAGACTCCACACCAGCCCAGAGACTCTACACTAACCCATAGACTCTACACTAACCCACAGACTCCACACCAACCCAGAGACTCTACACTAACCCACAGACTCCACACCAACCCAGAGACTCTACACTAACCCACAGACTCCACACCAACCCATCGACTCTACACCAACCCATAGATTCTACACTAACCCACAGACTCCACACCAACCCAGAGACTCTACACTAACCCACAGACTCCACACCAACCCAGAGACTCTACACTAACCCACAGACTCCACACCAACCCACAGACTCTACACTAACCCACAGAATCTACACTAACCCACAGACTCCACACCAACCCATTGACTCTACACGAACCCACAGACTCCACACCAACCCAGAGACTCTACACTAACCCACAGACTCCACACCAACCCATAGACTCTACTCTAACCCACAGACTCCACACCAACCCATAGACTCTACACTAACCCACAGACTCCACACCAACCCAGAGACTCTACACTAACCCACAGACTCCACACCAACCCAGAGACTCTACACTAACCCACAGACTCCACACCAACCCAGAGACTCTACACTAACCCACAGACTCTACACTAACCCACAGACTCCACACCAACCCATAGACTCTACACTAACCCACAGACTCCACACCAACCCAGAGACTCTACACTAACCCAAAGACTCCACACCAACCCAGAGACTCTACACTAACCCACAGACTCCACACCAACCCACAGACTCTACACTAACCCACAGACTCCACACCAACCCATAGACTCTACACTAACCCACAGACTCCACACCAACCCAGAGACTCTACACTAACCCACAGACTCCACACCAACCCAGAGACTCTACACTAACCCACAGACTCCACACCAACCCAGAGACTCTACACTAACCCACAGACTCCACACCAACCCACAGACTCTGCACTAACCCACAGACTCCACCCAACCCACAGACTCTACACCAACCCAGAGACTCTACACTAACCCACAGACTCCACACCAACCCACAGACTCTACACTAACCCACAGACTCCACCCAACCCACAGACTCTACACCAACCCACAGACTCTACACTAACCCACAGACTCCACACCAACCCACAGACTCCACACCAACCCAGAGACTCTACACTAACCCATGGACTCCACACTAACCCACAGACTCCACACCAACCCAGAGACTCTACACTAACCCATAGACTCTACACTAACCCACAGACTCCACCCAACCCACAGACTCGACACCAACCCAGAGACTCAACACTAACCCAGAGACTCTACACTAACCCACAGACTCCAAACCAACCCAGAGACTCTACACTAACCCATAGACTCTACACTAACCCACAGACTCCACCCAACCCACAGACTCGACACCAACCCAGAGACTCAACACTAACCCAGAGACTCTACACTAACCCACAGACTCCAAACCAACCCACAGACTCCACACCAACCCATAGACTCGACACTAACCCACAGACTCCACACCAACCCACAGACTCCACACCAGCCCAGAGACTCTACACTAACCCATAGACTCTACACTAACCCACAGGCTCCACACCAACCCACAGACTCTACACTAACCCACAGACTCTACACTAACCCACAGACTCTACACTAACCCACAGAATCTACACTAACCCACAGACTCTACACTAACACACACACTCTACACTAACCCACACACTCTACACTAACACACACACTCTACACTAACCCACACACTCTACACTAACCCACAGACTCTACACTAACCCACAGACTCTACACTAACCCACAGACTCTACAATAACCCATAGACTCTACACTCACCCACACACTCTACACTAACCCATAGACTCTACACTAACCCACAGACTCCACACCAACCCAGAGACTCTACACTAACCCACAGACTCCACACCAACCCATAGACTCTACACCAACCCATAGACTCTACTCTAACCCACAGACTCCACACCAACCCATAGACTCTACACTAACCCACAGACTCCACACCAACCCAGAGACTCTACACTAACCCACAGACTCCACACCAACCCACAGACTCTACACTAACCCATAGACTCGACACTAACCCACAGACTCCACACCAACCCATAGACTCTACACTAACCCATAGACTCTACTCTAACCCATAGACTCCACACCAACCCACAGACTCCACACCAGCCCAGAGACTCTACACTAACCCATAGACTCTACACTAACCCACAGACTCCACACCAACCCAGAGACTCTTCACTAACCCACAGACTCTACACCAACCCATAGACTCTACTCCAACCCACAGACTCCACACCAACCCAGAGACTCTACACTAACCCACAGACTCCACACCAACCCAGAGACTCTACACTAACCCACAGACTCCACACCAACCCAGAGACTCTACACTAACCCACAGACTCTACACTAACCCACAGACTCCACACGAACCCAGAGACTCTACACTAACCCACAGACTCCACACCAACCCAGAGACTCTACACTAACCCACAGACTCCACACCAACCCACAGACTCTACACTAACCCACAGACTCTACACTAACCACAGACTCTACACCAACCCACAGACTCCACACCAACCCAGAGACTCTGCACTAACCCACAGACTCCACACCAACCCAGAGACTCTACACTAACCCACAGACTCCACACCAACCCATAGACTCTACTCTAACCCACAGACTCCACACCAACCCATAGACTCTACACTAACCCACAGACTCCACACCAACCCAGAGACTCTACACTAACCCACAGACTCCACACCAACCCAGAGACTCTACACTAACCCACAGACTCTACACTAACCCACAGACTCCACACCAACCCATAGACTCTACACTAACCCACAGACTCCACACCAACCCAGAGACTCTACACTAACCCAAAGACTCCACACCAACCCAGAGACTCTACACTAACCCACAGACTCCACACCAACCCACAGACTCTACACTAACCCACAGACTCCACACCAACCCATAGACTCTGCACTAACCCACAGACTCCACACCAACCCAGAGACTCTACACTAACCCACAGACTCCACACCAACCCAGAGACTCTACACTAACCCACAGACTCCACACCAACCCAGAGACTCTACACTAACCCACAGACTCCACACCAACCCACAGACTCTACACTAACCCACAGACTCCACCCAACCCACAGACTCTACACCAACCCAGAGACTCTACACTAACCCACAGACTCCACACCAACCCACAGACTCTACACTAACCCACAGACTCCACCCAACCCACAGACTCTACACTAACCCACAGACTCCACACCAACCCAGAGACTCTACACTAACCCACAGACTCCACACCAACCCACAGACTCCACACCAGCCCAGAGACTCTACACTAACCCATAGACTCTACACTAACCCACAGGCTGCACACCAACCCACAGACTCCACACTAACCCACAGACTCTACACTAACCCACAGACTCTACACTAACCCACAGACTCTACACTAACCCACAGACTCTACACTAACCCACACACTCTACACTAACCCACACACTCTACACTAACACACACACTCTACACTAACCCACACACTCTACACTAACACACACACTCTACACTAACCCACAGACTCTACACTAACCCACAGACTCTACACTAACCCACAGACTCTACAATAACCCATAGACTCTACACTAAACCACAGACTCCACACCAAACCACAGACTCCACACCAGCCCAGAGACTCTACACTAACCCACAGACTCTACAATAACCCACAGACTCTACACTAACCCACAGACTCTACACTAATCCACAGACTCTACACTAAACCACAGACTCCACACCAATCCACAGACTCCACACCAACCCATAGACTCCACACCAACCCATAGTCTCGACACTAACCCACAGACTCCACACCAACCCAGAGACTCTACAATAACCCACAGACTCCACACCAACCCAGAGACTCTACACTAACCCATAGACTCTACTCTAACCCACAGACTCCACACCAACCCACAGACTCCACACCAACCCAGAGACTCTACACTAACCCATAGACTCTACACTAACCCACAGACTCCACACCAACCCAGAGTCTCGACACTAACCCACAGACTCTACACTAACCCACAGACTCCACACCAACCCACAGACTCTACACTAACCCACAGACTCTACACTAACCCACAGACTCCACACCAACCCACAGACTCTACACTAACCCACAGACTCTACACTAACCCACAGACTCCACACCAACCCAGAGACTCTAAACTAACCCACAGACTCCACACCAACCCAGAGACTCTACACTAACCCATAGACTCTACACTAACCCACAGACTCCACACCAACCCAGAGACTCTACACTAACCCACAGACTCCACACCAACCCAGAGATTCTACACTAACCCACAGACTCCACACCAACCCATAGACTCTACACTAACCCACAGACTCCACACCAACCCAGAGACTCTACACTAACCCACAGACTCCACCCAACCCACAGACTCTACACTAACCCACAGACTCCACACCAACCCAGAGACTCTACACTAACCCACAGACTCCACCCAACCCACAGACTCTACACCAAACCACAGACTCTACACTAACCCACAGACTCCACACCAACCCAGAGACTCTACACTAACCCATAGACTCTACACTAACCCACAGACTCCACACCAACCCAGAGACTCTACACTAACCCATAGACTCTACTCTAACCCACAGACTCCACACCAACCCACAGACTCTACACTAACCCACAGACTCTACACTAACCCACAGACTCCACACCAACCCACAGTCTCCACACTAACCCAGAGACTCTGCACTAACCCACAGACTCCACACCAACCCAGAGACTCTACACTAACCCATAGACTCTACACTAACCCACAGACTCCACACCAACCCAGAGACTCTACACTAACCCACAGTCTCCACACTAACCCAGAGACTCTACACTAACCCACAGACTCCACACCAACCCAGAGACTCTACACTAACCCATAGACTCTACACTAACCCACAGACTCCACACCAACCCAGAGACTCTACACTAACCCATAGACTCAACACAAACCCACAGACTCCACACCAACCCACAGACTCTACACTAACCCATAGACTCTACACTAACCCATAGACTCTACACTAACCCACAGACTCTACACTAACCCACAGAATCTACACTAACCCACAGACTCTACACTAACCCACAGACTCTAAACTAACCCACAGACTCCACCCAACCCACAGACTCCACCCAACCCACAGACTCTACACTAACCCACAGACTCCACACCAACCCATAGACTCCACACCAGCCCAGAGACTCTACACTAACCCATAGACACTACACTAACCCACAGACTCCACACCAACCCACAGACTCGACACTAACCCATAGACTCTACACTAACCCATAGACACTACACTAACCCACAGACTCCACACCAACCCACAGACTCTACACTAACCCATAGACTCTACACTAACCCAGAGACTCTACACTAACCCATAGACACTACACTAACCCACAGACTCCACACCAACCCACAGACTCTACACTAACCCAGAGACTCTACACTAACCCACAGACTCTACACTAACCCATAGACTCCACCCAACCCACAGACTCCACACCAACCCACAGACTCTACACTAAACCACAGACTCCACACCAACCCACAGACTCCACACCAGCCCAGAGACTCTACACTAACCCATCGACTCTACACTAACCCACAGACTCCACACCAGCCGAGAGACTCTACACTAACCCACAGACTCCACACCAACCCACAGACTCTACACTAACCCACAGACTCCACACCAACCCACAGACTCTACACTAACCCATAGACTCGACACTAACCCACAGACTCCACACCAACCCACAGACTCTACACTAACCCATAGACTCTACTCTAACCCATAGACTCCACACCACCCCACAGACACCACACCAGCCCAGAGACTCTGCACTAACCCACAGACTCCACACCAACCCAGAGACTCTACACTAACCCACAGACTCCACACCAACCCATAGACTCTACACCAACCCAGAGACTCTACACTAACCCACAGACTCCACACCAACCCAGAGACTCTACACTAACCCACAGACTCTACACTAACCCACAGACTCCACACCAACCCACAGACTCTACACTAACCCATAGACTCTACACTAACCCATAGTCTCTACACTAACCCACAGACTCTACACTAACCCACACACTCTACAAAAACCCACAGACTCTACACTAAACCACAGACTCCACACCAACCCACAGACTCCACACCAGCCCAGAGACTCTACACTAACCCATAGACTCTACACTAACCCACAGACTCTACACTAACCCACAGACTCTACTCTAACCCACAGACTCTACACTAACCCACAGACTCTACTCTAACCCACAGACTCTACACTAACCCACAGACTCTACACTAACCCATAGACTCTACACTAACCCACAGACTCGACACTAACCCACAGACTCTACTCTAACCCACAGACTCCACACCAACCCAAAGACTCTACACTAACCCACAGACTCCACACTAACCCACAGACTCTACACTAACCCACAGACTCTACACTAACCCACAGACTCTACACCAACCCAGAGAATCTACACTAACCCACAGACTCTACACCAACCCACAGACTCTACACTAACCCACAGACTCTACACTAACCCACAGACTCTGCACTAACCCACAGACTCTACACTAACCCACAGACTCTACACTAACCCACAGACTCTAAACTAACCCACAGACTCTACACTAACCCACAGACTCCACACTAACCCACAGACTCTAAACTAACCCACAGACTCCACACTAACCCACAGACTCTACACTAACCCACAGACTCCACACCAACCCACAGACTCTACACTAACCCACAGACTCTACACTAACCCACAGACTCTACACTAACCCACAGACTCTACACCAACCCACAGACTCTACACTAACCCACAGACTCCACACTAACCCACAGACTCTACACTAACCCACAGACTCTACACTAACCTACAGACTCTACACTAACCCACAGACTCTACACTAACCCACAGACTCTACACTAACCCACAGACTCTACACCAACCCACAGACTCTACTCTAACCCACAGACTCCACACTAACCCACAGACTCTACACTAACCCACAGACTCTACACTAACCTACAGACTCTACACTAACCCACAGACTCTACACTAACCCACAGACTCTACACTAACCCACAGACTCTACACCAACCCACAGACTCCACACTAACCCACAGACTCCACACTAACCCACAGACTCCACACCAACCCACAGACTCTACACTAACCCACAGACTCGACACTAACCCACAGACTCTACACTAACCCACAGACTCCACACTAACCCACAGACTCCACACTAACCCACAGACTCTACACTAACCCACAGACTCCACACTAACCCACAGACTCTACACTAACCAACAGACTCCACACCAACCCAGAGACTCTACACTAACCCACAGACTCCACACCAACCCACAGACTCCACACCAACCCAGAGACTCTACACCAACCCACAGACTCTACTCTAACCCACAGACTCCACACCAACCCAGAGACTCTACACTAACCCACAGACTCCACACCAACCCAGAGACTCTACACTAACCCACAGACTCTACTCTAACCCACAGACTCCACACCAACCCACAGACTCCACACCAACCCAGAGACTCTACACCAACCCACAGACTCTACTCTAACCCACAGACTCCACACCAACCCAGAGACTCTACACTAACCCACAGACTCTACTCTAACCCACAGACTCCACACCAACCCAGAGACTCTACACTAACCCACAGACTCCACACCAACCCAGAGACTCTACACCAACCCACAGACTCTACACTAACCCACAGACTCCACACCAACCCAGAGACTCTACACTAACCCACAGACTCTACTCTAACCCACAGACTCCACACCAACCCAGAGACTCTACACTAACCCACAGACTCTACACTAACCCACAGACTCTACACTAACCCACAGACTCTACACTAACCCACAGACTCTACACTAACCCACAGACTCTACACTAACCCACAGACTCTACACTAACCCACAGACTCCACACCAACCCAGAGACTCTACACCAACCCACAGACTCCACCCAACCCACAGACTCCACACCAACCCAGAGACTCCACACCAACCCACAGACTCTGCACAAACCCACAGGCTCCACACCAACCCACAGACTCTACACAAACCCACAGACTCTACACTAACCCACAGACTCTACACTAACCCACAGACTCCACACCAACCCACAGACTCCACACTAACCCACAGACTCCAAACTAACCAACAGACTCCACACCAACCCAGAGAATCTACACTAACCCACGGACACTACACCAACCCACAGACTCTACACCAACCCACAGACTCCACACCAACCCAGAGAATCTACACTAACCCACAGACTCTACACCAACCCACAGACTCTACACTAACCTACAGACTCTACACTAACCCACAGACTTTACACTAACCAACAGACTCCACACCAACCCACAGACTCTACACGAACCCACAGACTCGACACTAACCCACAGACTCTACACTAACCAACAGACTCCACACCAACCCACAGAATCTACACTAACCCACAGACTCGACACTAACCCACAGAATCTACACTAACCAACAGACTCGACACTAACCCACAGACTCCACACCAACCCATAGACTCAACACTAACCCACAGACTCCACACCAACCCACAGACTCTACACTAACCCACAGACTCCACACCAACCCAGAGACTCTACACTAACCCACAGGCTCCACACCAACCCAGAGACTCTGCACTAACCCATAGACTCTACACTAACCCACAGACTCTACACTAACCCACAGACTCCACACCAACCCACAGACTCCACACCAACCCACAGACTCTGCACTAACCCATAGACTCTACACCAACCCACAGACTCTACACAAACCCACAGACTCTACACTAACCCAGAGTCTCTACACTCACCCACAGACTCCACACCAACCCACAGACTCTACACTAACCCATAGACTCTACACTAACCCAGAGACTCTACACTAACCCACAGACTCCACACCAACCCACAGACTCTACACAAACCCACAGACTCTGCACTAACCCATAGACTCTACACTAACCCAGAGACTCTACACTAACCCACAGACTCCACACCAACCCATAGACTCGACACTAACCCACAGACTCCACACCAACCCAGAGACTCTACACTAACCCACAGACTCCACACCAACCCAGAGACTCTACACTAACCCACAGACTCTACACTAACCCACAGACTCCACACCAACCCAGAGACTCTACACTAACCCACAGACTCCACCCAACCCACAGACTCTACACTAACCCACAGACTCCACACCAACCCATAGACTCTACACTAACCCACAGACTCCACACTAACCCAGAGACTCTACACTAACCCACAGACTCCACACTAACCCACAGACTCTAAACTAACCCATAGACTCTACACCAACCCATAGACTCTACACTAACCCACAGACTCCACACTAACCCACAGACTCTAAACTAACCCACAGACTCCACACCAACCCACAGACTCTACACTAACCCACAGACTCCACTCCACGCACAGACTCAACACCAACCCACAGACTCTACACTAACCCACAGACTCCACACTAACCCATAGACTCTACACTAACCCACAGACTCCACACCAACCCAGAGACTCTACACTAACCCATAGACACTACACTAACCCACAGACTCCGCACCAACCCAGAGACTCTACACTAACCCATAGAATCTACACTAACCCATAGACTCCACACCAACCCACAGACTCTACACTAACCCACAGACTCCGCACCAACCCAGAGACTCTACACTAACCCATAGAATCTACACTAACCCATAGACTCCACACCAACCCACAGACTCTACACTAACCCACAGACTCTACACTAACCCACAGACTCTACACTAACCCACAGACTCCACACCAACCCAGAGACTCTCCACTAAACCAGAGACTCTACACTAACCCACAGACTCCACCCAACCCACAGACTCTACACTAACCCACAGACTCCACACCAGCCGAGAGACTCTGCACTAACCCACAGACTCCACACCAACCCACAGACTCTACACTAACCCACAGACTCCACACCAACCCACAGACTCTACACTAACCCATAGACTCGACACTAACCCACAGACTCCACACCAACCCACAGACTCTACACTAACCCATAGACTCTACTCTAACCCATAGACTCCACACCACCCCACAGACACCACACCAGCCCAGAGACTCTACACTAACCCATAGACTCTGCACTAACCCACAGACTCCACACCAACCCAGAGACTCTACACTAACCCACAGACTCCACACCAACCCATAGACTCTACACCAACCCAGAGACTCTACACTAACCCACAGACTCCACACCAACCCAGAGACTCTGCACTAACCCACAGACTCTACACTAACCCACAGACTCCACACCAACCCACAGACTCTACACTAACCCATAGACTCTACACTAACCCATAGTCTCTACACTAACCCACAGACTCTACACTAACCCACACACTCTACAAAAACCCACAGACTCTACACTAAACCACAGACTCCACACCAACCCACAGACTCCACACCAGCCCAGAGACTCTACACTAACCCATAGACTCTACACTAACCCACAGACTCTACACTAACCCACAGACTCTACTCTAACCCACAGACTCTACACTAACCCACAGACTCTACTCTAACCCACAGACTCTACACTAACCCACAGACTCTACTCTAACCCACAGACTCTACACTAACCCACAGACTCTACACTAACCCACAGACTCTACTCTAACCCACAGACTCTACACTAACCCACAGACTCTACTCTAACCCACAGACTCTACTCTAACCCACAGACTCTACACTAACCCACAGACTCCACACTAACCCACAGACTCCACACCAACCCACAGACTCTACACTAACCCACAGACTCTACACCAACACACAGACTCTACACTAACCCACAGACTCCACACCAACCCAAAGACTCTACACTAACCCACAGACTCCACACTAACCCACAGACTCTACACTAACCCACAGACTCTACACTAACCCACAGACTCTACACCAACCCAGAGAATCTACACTAACCCACAGACTCTACACCAACCCACAGACTCTACACTAACCCAGAGACTCTACACTAACCCACAGACTCTACACTAACCAACAGACTCCACACTAACCCACAGAATCTACACTATCCCACAGACTCTACACTAACCCACAGACCCTACACCAAACCACAGACTCCACACTAACCCACAGACTCTACTCTAACCCACAGACTCCACACCAACCCACAGACTCTACACTAACCCACAGACTCGACACTAACCCACAGACTCTACACTAACCCACAGACTCCACACTAACCCACAGACTCTACACTAACCCACAGACTCCACAGTAACCCACAGACTCTACACTAACCCATAGACTCTACACCAACCCACAGACTCTACACTAACCCATAGACTCTACACTAACCCACAGACTCTACACTAACTCATAGACTCCACACTAACCCACAGACTCTACACTAACCCACAGACTCCACAGTAACCCACAGACTCTACACTAACCCATAGACTCTACACCAACCCACAGACTCTACACCAACCCACAGACTCTACACTAACCCACAGACTCTACACTAACTCATAGACTCTACACCAACCCACAGACTCTACACTAACCCATAGACTCGACACTAACCCACAGACTCTACACTAACCCACAGACTCTACACTAACCCATAGACTCTACACCAACCCACAGACTCTACACTAACCCACAGACTCTACACTAACCCATAGACTCCACACTAACCCACAGACTCCACACCAACCCACAGACTCGACACTAACCCACAGACTCTCTACTAACCCACAGACTCTACACTCACCCACAGACTCTACACCAACCCACAGACTCCACACTAACCCACAGACTCTACACTAACCCACAGACTCTACACTAACCCACAGACTCTACACTAACCCACAGACTCCACACTAACCCACAGACTCTACACTAACCCACAGACTCTACACTAACCCACAGACTCTACACTAACCCACAGACTCTACACCAACCCACAGACTCCACACTAACCCACAGACTCTACACTAACCCACAGACTCTACACTAACCCACAGACTCTACACTAACCCACAGACTCCACACTAACCCACAGACTCTACACTAACCAACAGACTCCACACCAACCCAGAGAATCTACACTAACCCACAGACTCCACACTAACCCACAGACTCCACACCAACCCACAGACTCCACACCAACCCAGAGACTCTACACTAACCCACAGACTCTACACTAACCCACAGACTCTACACTAACCCACAGACTCTACACTAACCCACAGACTCTACACCAACCCACAGACTCCACACTAACCCACAGACTCTACACTAACCCACAGACTCTACACTAACCCACAGACTCCACACTAACCCACAGACTCCACACTAACCCACAGACTCCACACTAACCCACAGACTCTACACTAACCCACAGACTCTACACTAACCCACAGACTCTACACTAACCCACAGACTCTACACTAACCCACAGACTCTACACTAACCCACAGACTCTACACTAACCCACAGACTCCACACTAACCCACAGACTCCACACTAACCCACAGACTCTACACTAACCCACAGACTCCAAAACAACCCACAGACTCGACACCAACCCATAGACTCGACACTAACCCACAGACTCTACACTAACCCACAGACTCTACACTAACCCACAGACTCTACACTAACCCACAGACTCCACACTAACCCACAGACTCTACACTAACCCACAGACTCCAAAACAACCCACAGACTCGACACCAACCCATAGACTCGACACTAACCCACAGACTCTACACTAACCCACAGACTCTACACTAACCCACAGACTCTACACTAACCCACAGACTCTACACTAACCCACAGACTCCACACTAACCCACAGACTCTACACTAACCCACAGACTCTGCACTAACCCACAGACTCGACACTAACCCACAGACTCTACACTAACCCACAGACTCCAAAACAACCCACAGACTCGACACCAACCCATAGACTCTACACTAACCCACAGACTCTACACTAACCCACAGACTCTACACTAACCCACAGACTCCACACCAACCCAGAGACTCTACACCAACCCACAGACTCCACCCAACCCACAGACTCCACACCAACCCAGAGACTCCACACCAACCCACAGACTCTACACAAACCCACAGACTCTACACTAACCCACAGACTCTACACTAACCCACAGACTCCTCACCAACCCAGAGACTCTGCACCAACCCACAGACTCCACCCAACCCAGAGACTCTACACTAACCCACAGACTCCACACCAACCCACAGACTCTACACCAACCCACAGACTCCACACTAACCCACAGACTCCAAACTAACCAACAGACTCCACACCAACCCAGAGAATCTACACTAACCCACGGACACTACACCAACCCACAGACTCTACACCAACCCACAGACTCCACACCAACCCAGAGAATCTACACTAACCCACAGACTCTACACCAACCCACAGACTCTACACTAACCCACAGACTCTACACTAACCCACAGACTTTACACTAACCAACAGACTCCACACCAACCCACAGACTCTACACTAACCAACAGACTCCACACCAACCCACAGAATCTACACTAACCCACAGACTCGACACTAACCCACAGAATCTACACTAACCAACAGACTCGACACTAACCCACAGACTCCACACCAACCCATAGACTCAACACTAACCCACAGACTCCACACCAACCCAGAGACTCTACACTAACCCACAGGCTCCACACCAACCCACAGACTCCACACCAACCCACAGACTCTGCACTAACCCATAGACTCTACACTAACCCACAGACTCTACACTAACCCACAGACTCCACACCAACCCACAGACTCCACACCAACCCACAGACTCTGCACTAACCCATAGACTCTACACCAACCCACAGACTCTACACAAACCCACAGACTCTACACTAACCCACAGACTCTACACTAACCCAGAGACTCTACACTAACCCACAGACTCCACACCAACCCATAGACTCGACACTAACCCACAGACTCCACACCAACCCAGAGACTCGACACTAACCCACAGACTCCACACCAACCCAGAGACTCTACACTAACCCACAGACTCCACACCAACCCAGAGACTCTACACTAACCCACAGACTCTACACTAACCCACAGACTCCACACCAACCCAGAGACTCTACACTAACCCACAGACTCCACCCAACCCACAGACTCTACACTAACCCACAGACTCCACACCAACCCATAGACTCTACACTAACCCACAGACTCCACACTAACCCAGAGACTCTACACTAACCCACAGACTCCACACTAACCCACAGACTCTAAACTAACCCATAGACTCTACACCAACCCATAGACTCTACACTAACCCACAGACTCCACACTAACCCACAGACTCTAAACTAACCCACAGACTCCACACCAACCCACAGACTCTACACTAACCCACAGACTCCACTCCACGCACAGACTCAACACCAACCCACAGACTCTACACTAACCCACAGACTCCACACCAACCCAGAGACTCTACACTAACCCACAGACTCCACACCAACCCAGAGACTCTACACTAACCCATAGACACTACACTAACCCACAGACTCCGCACCAACCCAGAGACTCTACACTAACCCATAGAATCTACACTAACCCATAGACTCCACACCAACCCACAGACTCTACACTAACCCACAGACTCCGCACCAACCCAGAGACTCTACACTAACCCATAGAATCTACACTAACCCATAGACTCCACACCAACCCACAGACTCTACACTAACCCACAGACTCTACACTAACCCACAGACTCTACACTAACCCACACACTCGACACTAACCCACACACTCGACACTAACCCACAGACTCCACACCAACCCAGAGACTCTCCACTAAACCAGAGACTCTACACTAACCCACAGACTCCACCCAACCCACAGACTCTACACTAACCCACAGACTCCACACCAACCCAGAGACTCTACACTAACCCACAGACTCCACACCAACCCATAGACTCTACACTAACCCACAGACTCCACACTAACCCACAGACTCTACACTAACCAACAGACTCCACACCAACCCACAGACTCTACACAAACCCACAGACTCTACACCAACCCAGAGACTCTACACTAACCCACAGACTCCACACCAACCCAGAGACTCTACACTAACCCACAGACTCCACACCAACCCATAGACTCGACACTAACCCACAGACTCCACACCAACCCAGAGACTCTACACTAACCCACAGACTCTACACTAACCCACAGACTCCACACCAACCCAGAGACTCTACACTAACCCACAGACTCCACTCCACGCACAGACTCAACACCAACCCAGAGACTCTACACTAACCCATTGACACTACACTAACCCACAGACTCCACACCAACCCAGAGACTCTACACTAACCCATAGACACTACACTAACCCACAGACTCCGCACCAACCCAGAGACTCTACACTAACCCATAGAATCTACACTAACCCATAGACTCCACACCAACCCACAGACTCTACACTAACCCACAGACTCCGCACCAACCCAGAGACTCTACACTAACCCATAGAATCTACACTAACCCATAGACTCCACACCAACCCACAGACTCTACACTAACCCACAGACTCTACACTAACCCACAGACTCTACACTAACCCACAGACTCTACACTAACCCACACACTCTCCACTAACCCACAGACTCCACACCAACCCAGAGACTCTCCACTAAACCAGAGACTCTACACTAACCCACAGACTCCACCCAACCCACAGACTCTACACTAACCCACAGACTCCACAACAACCCATAGACTCTACACTAACCCACAGACTCCACACCAACCCAGAGACTCGACACTAACCCATAGACTCCACCCAACCCACAGACTCCACACCAACCCACATACTCTACACTAAACCACAGACTCCACACCAACCCACAGACTCCACACCAGACCAGAGACTCTACACTAACCCGTAGACTCTACACTAACCCACAGACTCCACACCAGCCCAGAGACTCTACACTAACCCACAGACTCCACACCAACCCAGAGACTCTACACTAACCCACAGACTCCACACCAGCCCAGAGACTCTACACTAACCCACAGACTCCACACCAACCCAGAGACTCTACAATAACCCACAGACTCCACACCAACCCACAGACTCTACACTAACCCATAGACTCGACACTAACCCACAGACTCCACACCAACCCATAGACTCGACACTAACCCATAGACTCTACTCTAACCCATAGACTCCACACCAACCCACAGACTCCACACCAGCCCAGAGACTCTACACTAACCCATAGACTCTACACTAACCCACAGACTCCACACCAACCCAGAGACTCTACACTAACCCACAGACTCCACACCAACCCAGAGACTCTACACTAACCCACAGACTCCACACCAACCCACAGACTCTACACCAACCCATAGACTCGACACTAACCCACAGACTCCACACCAACCCATAGTCTCTACACTAACCTATAGACTCTACTCTAACCCATAGACTCCACACCAACCCACAGACTCCACACCAGCCCAGAGACTCCACACTAACCCATAGACTCTACACTAACCCACAGACTCCACACCAACCCAGAGACTCTACACTAACCCACAGACTCCACACCAACCCATAGACTCTACACCAACCCATAGACTCTACTCTAACCCACAGACTCCACACTAACCCACAGACTCCACACCAACCCAGAGACTCGACACTAACCCACAGACTCTACACTAACCCACAGACTCCACACCAACCCATAGACTCTACACCAACCCATAGACTCTACTCTAACCCACAGACTCCACACCAACCCATAGACTCTACACCAACCCATAGACTCTACACTAACCCACAGACTCTACACTAACCCATAGAATCCACACCAACCCACAGACTCCACACCAACCTAGAGACTCTACACGAACCCACAGACTCGACACTAACCCACAGACTCCACACCAACCCAGAGACTCTACACTAACCCATAGACTCTACACTAACCCACAGACTCCACACCAACCCAGAGACTCTACACTAACCCACAGACTCCACACCAACCCAGAGACTCTACACTAACCCACAGACTCCACACCAACCCAGAGACTCTACACTAACCCATAGACTCCACACCAACCCAGAGACTCTACACGAACCCATAGACTCCACACCAACCCACAGACTCTACACTAACCCACAGACTCCACACCAACCCAGAGACTCTACACTAACCCACAGACTCCACCCAACCCACAGACTCCACACCAACCCACAGACTCCACACCAACCCAGAGACTCTACACTAACCCATCGACTCTACACTAACCCACAGACTCCACACCAACCCACAGACTCCACACCAACCCAGAGACTCTACACTAACCCATAGACTCTACACTAACCCACAGACTCCACTAAAACCAACAGACTCCACACTAACCCGTAGACTCCACACCAACCCAGAGACTCTACACTAACCCAGAGACTCTACACTAACCCACAGACTCCACACCAACCCAGAGACTCTACACTAACCCATGGACTCTACACTAACCCACAGACTCCACACCAACCCATAGACTCGACACTAACCCACAGACTCCACACCAACCCACAGACTCCACACCAGCCCAGAGACTCTACACTAACCCACAGACTCTACACTAACCCACAGACTCCACACTAACCCATAGACTCTACACTAACCCACAGACTCTACACTAACCCACAGACTCAACACTAACCCACACACTCTACACTGACCCACAGACTCTACACTAAACCACAGACTCCACACCAACCCACAGACTCCACACCAGCCCAGAGACTCTACACTAACCCATAGACTCTACACTAACCCACAGACTCTACACTAACCCACAGACTCTACACTAAACCACAGACTCCACACCAACCCACAGACTCCACACCAACCCACAGACTCTACACTAACCCATAGACTCTACACTAACCCACAGACTCCACACCAACCCACAGACTCTACACTAACCCATAGACTCCACCCAACCCATAGACTCCACACCAACCCATAGACTCGACACTAACCCACAGACTCCACACCAACCCAGAGACTCTACACTAACCCATGGACTCTACTCTAACCCACAGACTCCACACCAACCCACAGACTCTACACTAACCCACAGACTCCACACCAACCCAGAGACTCTTCACTAACCCACAGACTCCACACCAACCCATAGACTCTACACTAACCCATAGACTCGACACTAACCCACAGACTCCACACCAACCCAGAGACTCTACACTAACCCATAGACTCTACACTAAACCACAGACTCCACACCAACCCACAGACTCCACACCAGCCCAGAGACTCTACACTAACCCACAGACTCTACACCAGCCCAGAGACTCTACACTAACCCATAGACTCGACACTAACCCACAGACTCCACACCAGCCCAGAGACTCTACACTAACCCATAGACTCTACACTAACCCACAGGCTCCACACCAACCCATAGATTCTGCACCAACCCATAGACCCCCCCAACACATATTCTCTGCTCCAACCCATAGACTCCACCGAATCCATAGACCTCATCCAACCCAAAGACTCTACACCAACCCATAGTCTCCACCAAACCCAAAGATTCCACTTAACCCACAGACACGACATCAACCCATAGACTCTACACCAACCCATAGACTCTACATCAACACATAGACTCCACCGAATCCATAGACTTCATCCTACCCAAACACTCCACACCGACCCATAGATTCTACACCAACCCATAGACTCTACACCAATCTATAGACTCTGCACCAACCCTTTGACTCGATATAACCCATAGAATCTACATCAACCCAGAGACTCCACCCAATCTATAGACTCCACACAAACCCATAGACTATACACCAACTCATAGACTCTACATCAACACATTGACTCTACACCAACCCATAGACTCCACCCAACCCATAGACCCTACACCAACCCATAGACTCTAGACCAACACATGGACTCCACCCAACCCATAGACTCCACCCAAACCATAGACTCTACACCAACCCATAGACTCCACTCAACCCATAGATTCTTCACCAACCCATTGACTCGACATAACCCATAGACACTACACCAATCCATAGACACTACACCAAACCCAGAGACTCCACCAATCCATAGACTCCACCCAACCCATAGACTCTAGACCAACCCATAGACTCTGCAACAACCTATAAATTCTACACCAACCCATGGACTCTACATAACCCATAGACTCTAAATCAACCCATAGATTCTACACCAACTCATAGACTCTACATAACCCATAGACTCTACACCAACCCATTGAGTCTACACCAACCCATAGGCTTTACAGCAACCTATAGACTCCACCCAACCAATAGACTCCACCCAACCAATAGACTCCACCCAACCCATAGACTCCACCCAGTCCATAGACTCCACCCAACCCATAGACTTTACAGAAACCCATAGACTCCACCCAACCCATAGACTCCACCCAACCCATTGAATCCACCCCAACCCATAGACTCTAAACCAAACCATAGACTCTACACCAACCCATGGACTCCACACCGAATCCATAGACTTCATCCAACCCAAACACTCCACACCAACCCATAGATTCTACACCAACCCATAGATTCTACACCAACCCATAGATTCTACACCAACCCATAGATTCTTCACCAACCCAAACACTCTACACCAACCCATAGACACTACACCAACCCATAGATTCTACACCAACCCATAGACTCTGAACCAACCCATAGACTCTACACCAACCCATAGACTCTACACCAACCCATAGATTCTACACCAACCCATAGACTCTGAACCAACCCATAGACTCTACACCAACCCATAGACTCTACACCAACCCATAGACTCTACACCAACCCATAGATTCTACACCAACCCATAGACTCTGAACCAACCCATAGACTCTACACCAACCCATAGACTCTGAACCAACCCATAGACTCTGCACCAACCCATAGACTCTGCACCAACCCATAGACTCT
This sequence comes from Heptranchias perlo, assembly GCF_035084215.1. Lineage (NCBI taxonomy): Eukaryota > Metazoa > Chordata > Chondrichthyes > Hexanchiformes > Hexanchidae > Heptranchias > Heptranchias perlo. Next base: position 294,374 of record NW_027139120.1, on the reverse strand, counting down.
ACACCAACCCATAGACTCTGAACCAACCCATAGACTCTGCACCAACCCATAGACTCTGCACCAACCCATAGACTCTACACCAACCCATAGACTCTGCACCAACCCATAGACTCTGCACCAACCCATAGACTCTACACCAACCCATAGACTCTGAACCAACCCATAGACTCTACATAACCCATAGACTCTAAATCAAACCATAGATTCTACACCAACTCATAGACTCTACATAACCCATAGACTCGACCCAACCCATTGACTCTACACCAACCCATAGGCTTTACAGCAACCCATAGACTCCACCCAACCCATAGACTCTACCCAGTCCATAGACTCCACCCAACCCATAGATTCCACCCAACCCATAGACTTTACAGAAACCCATAGACTCCACCCAACCCATAGACTCCACCCAACCCATAGACTCCACCCAACCCATAGACTCCACCCAACCCATAGACTCTACACCAACTCATAGACTTTACAGCAACCCATAGACTCTACACCAACCCATAGACACTACACCAACCGATAGACACCACCCCAACCCATTGAATCCACCCCAACCCATAGACTCTAAACCAAACCATAGACTCTACACCAACCCAGAGACTCTACACAAACCCAGAGACTCCACCCAACCCATAGACTCTACAAGAACCCATAGACGCTAAACCAAGCCAGAGACTGCACCCAACCCATAGACTCCACCCAGTCCATAGACTCCACCCAACCCATAGACTCCACCCAACCCATCGACTTTACAGCAACCCATAGACTCCACCCAGTCCATAGACTCTACACCAACCCATAGACTTTACACCAACCCATAGATTCCACCCAACCCATAGACTCCACCCAACCCATAGACTCCACCAAACCCATAGACTCTACACCAACCCATAGACTCTGAACCAACCCATAGACTCTACACCAATCCATAGACTCCACCCAACCCATCGACTCTAAACCAACCCATAGACTCAACACCAACCCACAGACTCTACACCAACCCATAGATTCCACCCAACCCATAGACTCTACACCAACCCATAGACCCGACACAAAACCATGGACTCCACCCAACCCATAGACTTTACACCAACCCATAGAATCCACGCAAACCATAGACTCCACCCAACCCATAGACTCCACCCAACCCATAGACTCTAACCAACCCATAGACACTACACCAAACCATAGACTCCACACCAACCCATAGACTCTACATCAACACATAGACACCATCCAACCCATAGACTCACCCAACCCATAGACTCACCCAACCCATAGACTCTACAATAACCCATAGTATCTACACCAACTCATTGACTCCACCCAACCCATAGACTTCACACCAACCCATAGACTCTACACCAACGCAGCGACTCCACACCAACCCATAGATTCTACACCAACCCATAGACTCCACCCAACCCATAGACTCTACACCAACCCATAGACTCTACACCAACCCATAGACTCTACACCAACCCATAGACTCGACATAACCCATAGACTCCACACCAACCCATAGACTCGACATAACCCATAGACTCTACACCAACCCTTTGACTCTACACCAACCCTTTGACTCTACACCAACCCTTTGACTCTACACCAACCCTTTGACTCTACACCAACCCTTTGACTCTACACCAACTCATAGACTCTACACCAACCCATAGACTCTGCACCAACCCATAGACTCCACCCAACCCATAGACTCGATTCAACCCATGGACTTTACACCAACCCATAGACACTACACCAACTCATAGATTCTACACCAACCCATAGACTCTGCACCAACCCATAGACTCCACCCAACCCATAGACTCGACCCAACCCATGGACTTTACACCAACCCATAGAATCCACGCAAACCATAGACTCCACCCAACCCATAGACTCCACACCAACCCATAGACACTACATCAACCCATAGACTCACGCCAACCCAAAGACTCTACACCAACCCATAGTCTCCACCAAACCCAAAGATTCCACCTAACCCATAGACTCTACATCAACACATAGACTCCATCCAACCCATAGACTCACCCAGCCCATAGACTCTACAATAACCCATAGTATCGACACCAACCCATAGACTCTACACCAACCCATAGTCTCCACCCAACACATATTCTCTACACCAACCCATAGACTCCACCGAATCCATCGACTTCATCCAACCCAAACACTCCACCCAACCCATAGATTCTTCACCAACCCATAGACTCTACACCAACCCATAGACTCTACACCAACCCATAGACTTTACACCAACATATAGACTCTACACCAACCCATAGACTCTACACCAACCCATAGACTTTACACCAACATATAGACTCTACACCAACCCATAGACTCTACACCAACCCATAGACTCTACACCAACCCATAGACACTACACCAACCCATAGACACTACACCAACCCATAGACTCTACACCAACCCATAGACTCTACACCAACCCATAGACTTTACACCAACATATAGACTCTACACCAACCCATAGACTCTACACCAACCCATAGACTTTACACCAACATATAGACTCTACACCAACCCATAGACTCTACACCAACCCATAGACTCTACACCAAACCATAGACACTACACCAACCCATAGACACTACACCAACCCATAGACTCTACACCAACCCATAGACTCTACACCAACCCATAGACTTTACACCAACATATAGACTCTACACCAACCCATAGACTCTACACCAACCCATAGACACTACACCAACCCATAGACTCTACACCAACCCATAGACTCTACACCAACCCATAGACTTTACACCAACATATAGACTCTACACCAACCCATAGACTCTACACCAACCCATAGACTCTACACCAACCCATAGACTCTACACCAACCCAGAGACTGTACACCAACCCATAGATTCTGCACCAACCCACAGACTCTACACCAACCCATAGACTCCACCCAACCCACAGACACCACCCAACCCATAGACTCTACACCAACCCATAGACTCTACACCAATCCATAGACTCGACATAACCCATAGACTCTACACCAACCCATAGACTCCACCCAACTCATAGACTCTACACAAACCCATAGACTTTACACCAACCCATAGACTCTACACCAATCCATAGACTCGACATAACCCATAGACTTTACACCAACCCATAGACTCTACAATAAACCATAGACTCTACACCAACAATGATGTAGCATTCCGGATCCTAACCACTCGCTGTGTAAAAAAGTTTTTCCTCATGTCACCTTTGGTTCTTTTGACAATCACCTTAAATCATAGAATCATAGAATGGTTACAACACAGAACGAGGCCATTCCACTGATCTCCTACCAATGTTAGATCAAGCCCATGCCGAAAATCTGTGTCCTCTGGTTCTCGACCCTTCCGCCATTGGGATCAGCTTCTCTTTATTTACTTTGTCTAAGCCCTCCATGATTTTGAACACCTCTATCAAATCTCCTCTTACCCTTCTCTACTTTAAGGAGAACAACCCCAGCTTCTCCAGTCTATCCACATAACTAAAGTCCCTCATCCCTGGAACCATTCTAGTAAATCTTTTCTGCACCCTCTCTAAGGCCTTCACATCTTTCCTAAAGTGCAGAGCCCAGAAAGACAAGGTAACGATTCCCTAGAACCTGTATAAGCAGTAAAACATGGCAGAAGCACTGTGCGTTTGTGAGCCCAGGCCTGCATTGGGAATCCACGAGTTAGCAGATCGTTTTAATGGCAGGGCTTGTGTCTTTCAAATGCAGATACGTTGGCTCAAAAGGAGGATCTACAACCAACCCATATGTCAAGAACAGGTGACAGTGAAGAGACAGACTATTTGGCAGAGCAGAATCACATCATTGCCGTGAAGGAGGTCACAGGAAGCAAAGAGGCCCCACTGAGACATGAGATAATGGTCACATCTGGACCAGAGGAGTGGAACCTTCACTGTTTGGATGGTGCGCAGGTGGTTGATGCTCCAGCCCACCTTGGAGTGAGCAGTACACAAAAACCCATGGATGGGAATATGAACCTGGCCGGGGAACTGAAAGAGGAAAAGGAACTGGGGCTGATCAAAGTGGACGAGCAGGTGGAAAGGGTGACTGAGGAATCAGAAGGAAAGGGAGCACTGGGACTGGGTGAAGGAAGCCCGAGAGGAGATGGATCTAACACAGTCAAAAGCCTGGGATGGACCGCGACGCTGAGTTTATCTACAGCACAAGCCTTTCACCATGTTAGCAGTTGCCCTGCGTCAATGCACAGGTAACACTCTGCTTACAATCAACCCCTGCTGGGCAGGACAGGGAAAAGGGGCCGGGAGGGGGTACAGGGTGGGGTGGGGGGAGCGGGGAACGGGGGAGGTGGGAGAGGAGGGGGGATGGGGCAGATGGGGGGAGGGGAGGGGGTAGCAGGCCGGGGGGAGGGGAGATGGGGGGGGAGGCGAAGGAGCCGGGGGGGAGGGGGCGCGGGGCAGGGTGGGCTATCACAAGGATCAGTGAGAATAATACCCATAAATTAAAGAGAGATTCACATGTACAGCCCTTTGGAGCTCCAATCTCACAACCATCACCATCTCACTCAGATACACACAGTCAGAGTTAGATCCAAACTGACCACACTATCATCAGTCAGTCACCTGTGGCCTGTTCCTCTTCCTTATCTGCACACTGTTTATTAACTGCAGACATGGTGTTCAAGTACCATCCATTTCTATCATTTCACTACCTTCTTGACCCTTCCATTGCCACTGCTTGTCTGACATCCAGTCATGGATGAGCTGCAATTTGCTCCAACTAAATATTGGGAAGGCTGAAGCCATTGTCTTCAGTCCCCACCTCAAACTCTGTAACCTCACCATCGACTCCATCCCTCTCCATGGCCACTCTCTCAGACTGTTCGCATCCTTTTTAACCCCAACCTCAGCATCCGACCACATATCCGCCCCAACACAAGGACCGCCTACTTCCACCTCTGTAACATCATCCACTTCGGCTCCTGCCTCAGCTCATCTGCTGCTGAAACCCTCATCCATGCCTTTGTCACCTTCAGACTCTTCCTCTGACTCTGGCCTCTTTTGCACCCCTTTCCCTTTGCCCCAAGTTTTTTGAAGGGGTAACCAAGAAGATAGATGAGGGCTGTGCAGTAGACGTGGTCTACATGGACTTCAGCAAAGCATTTGACAAGGTACCGCATGGTAGGTTGTTACATAAGGTTAAATCTCATGGGATCCAAGGTGAGGTAGCCAATTGGATACAAAATTGGCTTGACGACAGAAGACAGTTGTCGAGGGTTGTTTTTCAAACTGGATGCCTGTGTCCAGCGGTGTGCCTCAGGGATCGGTGCTGGGTCCGCTGTTATTTGTTATTTATATTAATGATTTGGATGAGAATTTAGGAGGCATGGTTAGTAAGTTTGCAGATGACACCAAGATTGGTGGCATTGTGGACAGTGAAGAAGGTTATCTAGGATTGCAACGGGATCTTGATAAATTGGGCCAGTGGGCCGATGAATGGCAGATGGAGTTTAATTTAGATAAATGTGAGGTGATGCATTTTGGTAGATCGAATCGGGCCAGGACCTACTCCGTTAATGGTAGGGCGTTGGGGAGAGTTATAGAACAAAGAGATCTAGGAGTACAGATTCATAGCTCCTTGAAAGTGGAGTCACAGGTGGATAGGGTGGTGAAGAAGGCATTCAGCATGCTTGGTTTCATTGGTCAGAACATTGAATGCAGGAGTTGGGATGTCTTGTTGAAGTTGTACAGGGCATTGGTGAGGCCACACTTGGAGTACTGTGTACAGTTCTGGTCACCCTATTATAGAAAGGATATTATTAAACTAGAAAGAGTGCAGAAAAGATTTACTAGGATGCTACCGGGACTTGATGGTTTGACTTACAGGGAGAGGTTAGACAGACTGGGACTTTATTCCCTGGAGAGTAGGAGGTTAAGGGGTGATCTTATAGAAGTCTATAAAATAATGAGGGGCATAGATAAGGTCGATAGTCAAAATCTTTTCCCAAAGGTAGGGGAGTCTATAACGAGGGGGCACAGATTTAAGGTGAGAGGGGAGAGATAAAAAAGGATCCAGAGGGGCAATTTTTTCACTCAAAGGGTGGTGAGTGTCTGGAACGAGCTGCCAGAGGCAGTAGTAGAGGCGGGTACAATTTTGTCTTTTAAAAAGCATTTGGACAGTTACATGGGGAAGATGGGTATCGAGGGATATGGGCCAAGTGCAGGCAATTGGGACTAGCTTAGTGGTATAAACTGGGCGACATGGACATGTTGGGCCGAAGGGCCTGTTTCCATGTTGTAACTTCTATGATTCTATGATTCTATGAACTTTGGGGGCCATGTCTTCATCTGCCTAAGCCCCACACTCTGAAACCTCTCCAGCTCTCAACCCCCCTCTCCTGCATTAAGATTCTTCTTAAAACCTACCTGTTTGACTAATATCTCCACCTTTGGGTTGTGATACAGTCTGATGCACATGAACTGTGGAAGAATCAAACGTATAACGTGGCACAGCCTGACTCAAACAGTAATGTAGACTGACACATAAATGGTTTCACTAACAGATGACTGTCTGTCACAAACCATGGCATAGTCTGACAGATTCTAGTGGTGCAATCTGAAACACATGGTAATGCAGTAGGGGACACAGAGTAATACAGTCAGAAGCAGTGATCAAATCAGATACACAATATACTATGGTTAGATATGCACTGCAATATACACACTGAGGTACACACAGTGATTGAATCAGATACCCACAGCAATACAGTCAGATACACACAGCGATTCAGTCGGATATATACAGTGATACAGTTAGAAAAATCAGTGTTACAGTGAGATACACAGAGTACAGTTCAATACACACAGTGTTATAAAACAGATACACAAAGTGTTACAGTTAGATAAACAGAGTGATACAGACAGATAAACACAACAATACAGCCAGGCACACACAGTGATACAGTCAGATAAATATAGTGATACAGTCAGATAAACACAGTGTTACAGTCAGATACTTACAGTGATACTGTCAGGTAGACTTACTGTGATACAGTCAGATACATAGAGTAATACAGTCAGATACACACTTGTTACTGTTAGATGCACGCATCATTACAGTCAGAGGAACACAGGGCTACAGTCAGACATGAACTGTGTTACAGTTAGATACACACAATGATACAGTCCAATACACACAGTGACACAGGCAGATAAACACAGTTATATGGGCAGATACACACAGTAATTCAGTCAGATACACACAGTCATTCAGTCAGTTACATACAGCGATGCAGTCCAATAAACACTGTGATAAAGAAAGAAACACACAGTGATTACAGTCAGATAAACACAATGATTCAGTCAGATACACAAGGTGATATAGTCAGGTGCACAGAATGATACAGTCAGATGCACAGTGATAATGTCAGATACACACAGCGATATAGGTAGGTGCATACAGTGATACAGTCAGATACACACAGTGATATAGGTGGATAGACGATACAGTCAGATACAGACAGTGTTAGAATTAGATACACAGTGCAATGCAGTTTGATACAGGCAGTAATTCAGTCAGATACACACAGTGATTCAGTCAGAAACACATAGTGATACAGTAAGATACACACAGTGATTGAGTCCAATACACACAGTGTTACAATTAGATGCACACAGCGATGAAGTTTGATACAGATAGTGATTCAGGCAGATACACATAATGATTCAGTCAGTTATACACAGTGATACAGTCAGATACACACAGTGATACAGTCAGATAGACAGCGTTAGTCAGATGCACACAATGATACAGTCAGATGCACACGGCAATACAGTCAGATACACACAGCGATACAGTCAGATAGACACAGTGTTACAGTCAGATACACACAGTCATATAGTCAGATAGACAGTGTTACAGTCAAATACACACAATCATACAGTCAGGCACACACAGTAATTATTTCATATAAACACTGGATACAGTCGGATACATGCATTGTTACAGTCAAATACTTGCAGTGTTACAGTCAGACACACATAGTTTACAGTTAGATACACAGTGTTACAGACAGATACAGTTAGGCACACGCAGTGTATCACAGTGTTTATATGAATCAGTCAGTTACATGCATTGTTACAGTCAAATACATGCAGTGTTACAGTCAGATATACACAGTGATGCAGTTGGATACACAGTTTTACAGTCAGATGCACACAGTGATACAGTCAGATTCACACGATGTTACAGTTAGATAAATACAGCGAATACAGTCACACACACTGATTCATTCAGACACACACATTTGAACAGTCAGATACATACATTGATATTGTTCGATACACACAGTTACAGTCAGCTATACACAGTGATTCAGTCAGAGACACATCGCGATGCGGTCCGATACACACAGTGATACCATCAGCTACACACAGTGTTACAGTCTCATACACACAGTAATACAGTCAGATACACATTGCAATGCAGTCTGATACACACAGTGATACAGGCTGATACCCACGGTGGTGCAGTCAGATGCACACAGTGTTACAGTTATATGCACACAGTGATACACTCAGATAAACACTGTGATAAAGGAAGATACACACAGTGATACAGTCAGACACACACAGTTTACAGTCAGATGCACAGTGTTACAGTCGGATACACACAGTCTTACAGTTAGGCACATGCAGTGATTCTTTCATATAAACACTGTGATACAGTCAGATACACACATTATTACAGTCTGATACTGTTACAATCAGATACACACAGTGATGCAGTTAGATACACAGTGTTACAGTCAGATGCACACAGTGATACAGTCAGATTCACACAGTGTTACATTTAGATAAATACAGTGAATACAGTCTTAGACACACAGTGATTCATTCAGACACACACAGTTGAACAGTCAGATACATACATTGATATAGTTTGATACACACAGTTACAGTCAGATACACATCGCGATGCGGTCCGATACACACAGTGATACCATCAGCTACATACAGTGTTACAGTCTCATACACACAGTAATACAGTCAGATACACATTGTGATGCAGTCTGATACACAGTGATACAGGCTGATACACACATTGATACAGTCAGATGCACCCAGTGTTAAATTTATATGCACACAGTAATACACTCAGATAAACACAGTGATACAGTCAGGTACACACTGTGATAAAGGAAGCTACACACAGTGATACAGTCAGATACACACAGTTTTACAGTTAGATACACATATTGATGCCATCTGATAAACACGGTGTTACAGTCTGATATACACAGAGATACATTCAGATACACACGGATACAGTTAGATACACACAGTGATTACAGTTAGATAAACACAGTGATTCTGGCAGATACACAATGTGATATAGTCAAGTGCACACAGTGATACAGTCAGATGCACAGTGATACAGTCAGATAGACACAGTGATTCAGTCACACACAAACAGCGATGCAGTCCAATACACACAGTGATACAGCCAGATGCACAAACTGTTACAGTTAGATATTCACAGCGGTACATGCGGATGCACACAATGTTACAGTCAGATTCACACAGTGATACAGTCAGATGCACCAAGTGATTAAGTCACATAAACACAGTCTTACAGTTAGATACACACAGTGATTCAGTCATATAAACACAGTGATACTGTCATATAAACAGAGTTTTAATGTGACATGGACACAGTGATACAGTCACATCAATTCAGTGTTACAGTCAGATACACACAGTGATACAAGCAGCAAAACACAGCAATACAGTCAGATACACACAGTGATACAGTCAGATGGACACAGTGATATAGTCAGATAAATACAGTGAATACAGTCACATACACAGTGATTCATTCAGACACACAATGGTACAGTCAGATACATACATTGATAAAGTTAGATGAACACAGTGTTACAGTCAGATATGTACAGTGATGCAGCCAGACACACACAGTGATTCATTAAGATGCACATAGCGATGCAGTCAGGAGCAGCACCAGGCGTACCTAAAAATGAGGTGCCAACCTGGTGAAGCTACAACTCAGGACTACATGCATGCTAAACAGCGGAAGCAACATGCTATAGACAGAGCCAAGTGATTCCACAACCAACGGATCAGATCAAAGCTCTGCAGTCCTGCCACATCCAGTCGTGAATGGTGGTGGACAATTAAACAACTAACGGGAGGAGGACGCTCTGTAAACATCCCCATCCTCAATGATGGCGGAGTCCAGCACGTGAGTGCAAAAGACAAGACTGAAGCGTTTGCAACCATCTTCAGCCAGAAGTGCCGAGTGGATGATCCATCTCAGCCTCCTCCCGATATCCCCACCATCACAGAAGCCAGTCTTCAGCCAATTTGATTCACTCCATGTGATATCAAGAAATGGCTGAGTGCACTGGATACAGCAAAGGCTATGGGCCCTGACAACATCCCGGCTGTAGTGCTGAAGACTTGTGCTCCAGAACTAGCCGCATCTCTAGCCAAGCTGTTCCAGTACAGCTACAACACTGGAATCTACCCGACAATGTGGAAAATTGCCCAGGTATGTCCTATCCACAGAAAGCAGGACAAATCCAATCCGGCCAATTACCACCCCATCAGTCTACTCTCAATCATCAGCAAAGTGATGGAAGGTGTTGTCGACAGTGCTATCAAGCGGCACTTACTCACCAATAACCTGCTCACCGATGCTCAGTTTGGGTTCCGCCAGGACCACTCGGCTCCAGACCTCATTACAGCCTTGGTCCAAACATGGACAAAAGAGCTGAATTCTAAAGGTGAGGTGAGAGTGACTGCCCTTGACATCAAGGCAGCATTTGACCGAGTGTGGCACCAAGGAGCCCCAGTAAAAATGAAGTCAATGGGAATCAGGGGGAAAACTCTCCAGTGGCTGGAGTCATACCTTGCACAAAGGTAGTGGTTGTTGGAGGCCAATCATCTCAGCCCCAGGACATTGCTGCAGGAGTTCCTCAGGGCAGTGTCCTAGGCCCAACCATCTTCAGCTGCTTCATCAATGACCTTCCCTCCATCATAAGGTCAGAAATGGGGATGTTCGCTGATGATTGCACAGTGTTCAGTTCCATTCGCAACCCCTCAGATAATGAAGCAGTCCGTGACCGCATGCAGCAAGACCTGGACAACATCCAGGCTTGGGCTGATAAGTGGCAAGTAACATTCGCGCCAAACAAGTGCCAGGCAATGACCATCTCCAACAAGAGAGAGTCTAACCACCTCCCCTTGACATTCAACGGCATTACCATCGCCGAATCCCCCACCATCAACATCCTGGGGGTCACCATTGACCAGAAACTTAACTAGACCAGCCACAAAAGTACTGTGGCTATAAGAGCAGGTCAGAGGCTGGGTATTCTGCGGTGAGTGACTCACCTCCTGACTCCCCAAAGCCTTTCCACCATCTACAAGGCACAAGTCAGGAATGTGATGGAATACTCTCCACTTGCCTGGATGAGTGCAGCTCCAACAACACTCAAGAAGCTCGACACCATCCAGGACAAAGCAGCCCGCTTGATTGGCACCCCATCCACCACCCTAAACATTCACTCCCTTCACCACCGGCGCACAGTGGCTGCAGTGTGTACCATCCACAGGATGCACTGCAGCAACTCGCCAAGGCTTCTTCGACAGCACCTCTCTCTACTGTCCCTCCCACTCTTCCCTGCCTGGGCCCAGTTATCTCTCCACCTCTAACCCTGCTGGACCTGAATCCTGCACTCGCTCTTGGCTCCCTCAGGAGATTGACTAGAATATAAAAATCTACATTGACCAACCAGAGTTACATAATTGAAGGACATCAACCAGATTATGGCTCCCGGTTTTCACTTGGTTTCTCATTGTATCATAGAATCTTATAGTACAGAAGGAGGCCATTCGGCCCATTGTGCCTGTGCCAGCTCTTTGAAAGAACTTTCCAGTTAGTCCCACTCCTCTGTTCTTTCCCCATACTGTTGCAAATTTTTCCCCTTAAAGTATTTATCCAATTCCGTTCTGAAAGTTATTACTGAATCTACTCCCACCTCCCTTTCAAGCAGAGCATCCTATATTACAACAACACGCTGTGTAAAAAAAATTCTCCCCCTCTCCTCCTGGTCCTTTTTCCAATTATCTTAAACCCGTGTCCTCCAGTTACCGACCCTCCTGCCAATGGAATCATTTTTTCCTTTCCATTTAATCAAAATCTCTCACAATTTTGATCATCTCTATTAAATCTCCCCTTAACCTTCCCTGCTCTAATTAGAACAATCCCAGCTCCTCTAATCTCTCCACATAACTGAAGTCTCTCATCCCTGGTAACATTCGAGTAAATCTCCTTTTCAATTGTAAACATAGCTTTACACACAAATATTCTGTCTTACATTTCCTTCCATGTTTCCTGCATGGCTGGGATGTAAAATAGAATGTTTCGAGCAAAAACAACACAAACTGCAATGTTTTTCCAAATTCTAAGATTGGGAGATTGAATTCGTTGGGCTAACTATAATACTGAATAACCATTGGGTTAAACGGTTGGTTTATATCGTAAGCACTGAAAATATAAAACTTAAAAAAAGATTAAGCTCATTTAAATCTTTCCTCCTTTCCCACAGTACTTAGTATTACTGAAAGATTCTGCTAAATAACATTTGAAAATTTAGGACTTTTATTCAGAACCTCCTCCTGAATAATAGTCCTTGCCCAAATTTCCTGCATTTCATTCATTGTTTTACTGCTTTTGTCTTTTGACTCTCCAAGTAGCCACTTAGATACAGAGTTCAAAGGGATTCAGTCACTCAGACACACTGCAAAATTAATATTAATGACAACATTAAAAGTGCAAATTTTCACCAGTCACAATAAAACCCTTTGTTTTTTTGCACCCTTTAGTCCAACTTTCTCTGCCACTTTCCTCAAAACAGCGACAATTAGAGGCCGAGGATGGGAGGGGGGCAGTGGCTGTGGTGGGGCGGCTGAGGTGGGTGAGATAGGGGGGTGGGAGGGGGGTGGTGAGATGGGGGGTGAGGGGGGGGTGAGATGGGGGGTGAGAGGGGGGGGGGTGAGATGGGGGGTGGGAGGGGGGGGGGTGAGATGGGGGGTGGGAGGGGGGGTGAGATGGGGGAGTGGAAGGGGGGGTGAGATGGGGGGGTGGGAGGGGATGGGTGAGATGGGGGGTGGGAGGGGGGGTGAGATGGGGGGTGAGAGGGTGGGGGTGAGATGGGGGGTGGGAGGGGGGGGTGAGATGGGGGGTGGGAGGGGGGGTGAGATGGGGGAGTGGAAGGGGGGGTGAGATGGGGGGGTGGGAGGGGATGGGTGAGATGGGGGGTGGGAGGGGGGGTGAGATGGGGGAGTGGAAGGGGGGGTGAGATGGGGGGGTGGGAGGGGATGGGTGAGATGGGGGGTGGGAGGGGGGGTGAGATGGGGGGGTGGGAGGGGGGATGAGATGGGGGGTGGGAGGGGGGGTGAGATGGGGGTATGGGAGGGGATGGGTGAGATGGGGGGTGGGAGGGGGGGTGAGATGGGGGGGTGGGAGGGGGGATGAGATGGGGGGTGGGAGGGGGGGTGAGATGGGGGGGTGGGAGGGGGGATGAGATGGGGGGGTGGGAGGGGGGGTGAGATGGGGAAGTGGGAGTGGGGGTGAGATGGGGGGGTGGGAGGGGGGATGAGATGGGGGGGTGGGAGGGGGGGTGAGATGGGGGGGTGGGAGGGGGGATGAGATGGGGGGTGGGAGGGAGGGTGAGATGGGGGAGTGGGAGGGGGGGTGAGATGGGGGGGTGGGAGGGGGGATGAGATGGGGGGGTGGGAGGGGGGGTGAGATGGGGAAGTGGGAGTGGGGGTGAGATGGGGGTATGGGAGGGGGGGTGAGATGGGGGAGTGGGAGGGGGGGTGAGATGGGGGGGTGGGGAGGGGGGGTGAGATGGGGGAGTGGGAGGGGGGGTGAGATGGGGGAGTGGGAGTGGGGGTGAGATGGGGGGGTGGGAGGGGGGGTGAGATGGGGGTATGGGAGGGGGGTGAGATGGGGGGTGGGAGGGGGGGTGAGATGGGGGGGTGGGAGGGGGGATGAGATGGGGGGTGGGAGGGGGGGTGAGATGGGGGGGTGGGAGGGGGGTGAGATGGGGGAGTGGGAGGGGGGGTGAGATGGGGGTATGGGAGGGGGGTGAGATGGGGGGTGGGAGGGGGGGTGAGATGAGGGTGTGGGAGGGGATGGGTGAGATGGGGGAGTGGGAGGGGGGTGAGATGGGGGGGTGGGAGGGGGGTGAGATGGGGGTATGGGAGGGGGGTGAGATGGGGGGTGGGAGGGGGGGTGAGATGAGGGTGTGGGAGGGGATGGGTGAGATGGGGGAGTGGGAGGGGGGTGAGATGGGGGAGTGGGAGGGGGGGTGAGATGGGGGGGTCGGGGGGGGTGAGATGGGGGTGTGGGAGGGGGGGTGAGATGGGGGGGTCGGGGGGGGTGAGATGGGGGAGTGGGGGGGGGGGTGAGATGGGGGAGTGGGGGGGGTGAGGTGGGGGAGTGGGGGGGGGTGAGATGGGGGGGTGGGGGGGGTGAGGTGGGGGAGTGGGGGGGGGGGTGAGGGGGGGGATTGGGAGGGGGGGGATGTATCATGGGCACCAGCAGCCCTCCAGTACCATTGAGGTTAAAATCCTCCATATGTGACCTCGATAGTGAGATAGGGAGGTGGGCGGTGGGGGGTCGAGGACGGGTGTCACAGGGCAAATCTACCCTCACCGACTTCTGACAGTCACACAGCTCCTTCTAGCAGGGTTCACTGAACGGTGATGAGGAATGGGAAACGTCATTTATCCTCTCTTCAGCCCATTGAGCTTAATGTGGTGTCGGACTGCCATGGCTGAGATCAGCTAACTCAGTATACAGTAACAGTTTAATCACTGAGCCAATCCTGGCTGCATGCTACGTTAAACATACTTAATCTTTTAGGAATGTTAAATTCTGAATCTCATTAGCCAAGAGCCAATGTGTAAAAATAGAATCATAGAATAATACAGCACAGGAGGAGGCCATTCAGCCCATCGATCCCGTGCAGACTCTTTGAAAGAGCTATCCAATTAGTCTCACTCCCCTGCCCTTTCCCCATAGCCCTGGAAATTTTTCCTTCTCGAGTATTTATCCGATTCCCTTTTGAAAGTTATTATTGAATCTGCTTCCACCGCCCTTTCAGGCAGTGAATTCCAGATCAGAACAACTCACTGCATAAAACAAATTCTCCTCGCCCCTTGGTTCTTTTACCAATGATCTTAAATCCGTGTCCTCCGGTTACCGACCCTTCTGCCACTGGGAACAGTTTCTCCCTATCTTCTCTATCAAAACCCTTCATGATTTTGAACACCTCTATCAAATCTCCCCTTAACCATCTCTGCTCCAAGGAGAACAACACCAGATTCTCCAGTCTCTCCATATAACTGAAGTCCCTCATCCCTGGAACCATGCTAGTAAATCTCTTCTGCACCCTCTCTAAGGCCTTGACATCCTTCCTAAAGTGCGGTGCCCAGAATTGAACACAATACTCCAGCTGAGGCCTAACTAGTGTTTTATAAAGGCTTAATATGACTTCTTTGCTTTTGTACTCTCTGCCTCTATTAATAAAGCCCAGGATCCCATAAGCATTTTTAACAGCCTTCTCAACTTGTCCTGCCACCTTCAAGATTTGTGTACATACACCCCCAGATCTCTCTGTTCCTGTATCCCCTTTAGAATTGTACCATTTCGTTTATATTGCCTCTCCTCATTCTTCCTACCAAAATGCATCACTTCATACCTCTCTGTGTTAAATTTCATCTGCCATGTGTCTGCCCATTTCACCAGTCTGTCTCTGTCCTCCTGAAGTCTGTTACTATCCTCCACATTGTTTGCTACATTTCCAGGCTTTTAGACATCTACAAACTTTGAAATTATACCCTCTATACCCAAGTCCAGGTCATTAATATATATCAAAAAGAGCAGTGGTCCTAATACTGACCCCTGGGGAACACCACTGTATACTTCCCTCCAGTCTGAAAAACAACCGTTCACCACTATTCTCTGCTTTCTGTCCCTTGGCCAATTTTATATCCACACTGCCACTGTCCTTTTAATCCCATGGGCTTTAATTTTGCGAACAAGTCTATTATGTGATACTTTATCAAATGCCTTTTGAAAGTCCATATACACATCATCAACCACACTACCCTCATCAACCCTCTCCGTTACTTCATCAAAGAACTCAATCAAGTTTGTCAGGCACGAATTGCCTTTTACAAATCCGTGTTGTCTATGATTCATTAACCCATGTTCTTCCAAGTGTCAATTAATTTTGTCCCGGATTATTGTCTCTAAAAGTTTCCCACCGATGTTAGGCTGACTGGCCTGTAATTGCCGGGTTTGTCCCTCTCCCTTTTTTTGAACAGGGGTGTAACATTTCCAATCCTCCAGTCCTCTGGCACCATCCCCATATCTAAGGAGGATTGAAGATTGTGGCCAGAGTCTCCGCAATTTCCACCCTTACTTCCCTCAGTAACCTAGGATGCATGCCATCTGGACCGGGTGACTTTTCTACTTTGAGTGCTGCCAATCTTTTAAGTCCCTCCTCTTTATCTATTTTTATCCTATCCAATATCACTCCTCCTCCTCCTTTACTGCTACAATGGCAGCATCCTCTTCTCTAGCATAGACCGATGTGAAGTATTCATTTAGTGCCTCAGTCATGTCCTCTGCCTCCACAAAAAGATCTTTTTTGTCCCTAATCAGCCCTATCCTTCCTTTGACTGCCCTTTTACTATTTATATGTTTATAAAATACTTTAGGGTTCCCTTTTATGTTAGCCGCTAATCTATTCTTGCACTCTCTCTTTGCCCCTCTTATTCCTTGTTAAGATCTCCTCTGTACTCTCTGCATTCGGTTTGATTCTCTACTGTATTATGAACCTAACATTTGTCATAAGCCTCCTGTCATATCTGATATACTTTGCTTTTCCATGGTAGCTATGGTGAGCTGGCAGCAGTCAGCCCGGCCGAGAGCAAACTGTCAACATCAGACACCGCAGATAGACAGCTGAGGGACAACAGCCCTCCCCTCATGGAACAAGGACTGCCTACAAGGGCTTCAGAGGCACAAACAGTGGTGGCTTCACAGAGTGGCACCATGAAGTGCTCTGACTTCAAACCCGAACCTACGGACCAGGCAGAACCCGCTGACTCAGGGGGCAGATCTCAGCAGGAGTTCAGAGATACACCGGAGAAGGAAACAGGGGGGAATGGCATCCCAGAGTGCAGGAGAGAAACCTCGAATCACGGCCAGTGTGAGGAGAGTGGGAGTGAAGTGGCATCATTCCAGGAGAACCCGACCGTGCCACAGGCCAGTGCTGGTGAAGGGATCTGGTTCAAAGTGATTGGTAAAGATCAGTCTCAGATATTGCACTGTGCCCATGTGTTTCAGTGTGCCTGTGTGTCACTGTGCCCATGTGTTTCAGTGTGCCCGTGTGTCACTGTGCCCATGTGTTTCAGTGTGACCGTGTGTCACTGTGCCCATGTGTTTCAGTGTGCCCGTGTGTCACTGTGCCCATGTGTTTCAGTGTGACCGTGTGTCACTGTGCCCATGTGTTTCAGTGTGCCCGTGTGTCACTGTGCCCATGTGTTTCAGTGTGACCATGTGTCACTGTGCCCATGTGTTTCAGTGTGCCCGTGTGTCACTGTGCCCATGTGTTTCAGTGTGACCATGTGTCACTGTGCCCATGTGTTTCAGTGTGCCTGTGTGTCACTGTGCCCATGTGTTTCAGTGTGACCATGTGTCACTGTGCCCATGTGTTTCAGTGTGCCCGTGTGTCACTGTGCCCATGTGTTTCAGTGTGCCTGTGTGTCACTGTGCCCATGTGTTTCAGTGTGACCGTGTGTCACTGTGCCCATGTGTTTCAGTGTGCCTGTGTGTCATTGTGCCCATGTATTTCAGTGTGACCGTGTGTCACTGTGCCCATGTGTTGCACTGTGCCTGTGTTGTCACTGTGCCCATGTGTTGTGTGCCCACATGTGTCACTGTGCCCATGTGTTGCACTGTGCCCACATGTGTCACTGTGCCCATGTGTTGCACTGTGCCCACATGTGTCACTGTGCCCATGTGTTGCACTGTGCCCACATGTGTCACTGTGCCCATGTGTCACTGTGCCCATTTGTGTCACTGTGCCCATGTGTGTCACTGTGCCCAGGTGTGTCACTGTACCCATGTGTGTCACTGTGCCCAGGTGTGTCATTGTACCCATGTGTGTCACTGTGCCTGGGTGTGTCACTGTGCCCATGTGTGTCACTGTGCCTGGGTGTGTCATTGTACCCATGTGTGTCACTGTGCCTGGGTGTGTCATTGTACCCATGTGTGTCACTGTGCCTGGGTGTGTCACTGTACCCATGTGTGTCATTGTGCCCGGGTGTATCACTGTGCACATGCGTGTCACTGTGCCCATGTGTCATTGTGTCCATGTGTCACTGTGTCCATGTGTCACTGTGCCCGGGTGTGTCACTGTGTCCATGTGTCACTGTACCTGGGTGTGTCACTGTGCCCATGTGTCAGTGTGCACATTTGTCACTGTTCCCACGTGTGTCACTGTGCCCATGTGTGTCACTGTGCCCATGTGTGTCACTGTGCCCATGTGTGTCACTGTACCCATGTGTGTCACTGTGCCTGGATGTGTCACTCTGCCCATGTGTTGTGTGCCCACATGTGTCACTGCGCCCGGGTGTGTCATTATACCCGGGTGTGTCACTGTGTCCATGTGTCACTGTGCCCATGTGTCACTGTGTCCATGTGTCACTGTGCCCGGGTGTGTCACTGTGTCCATGTGTCACTGTACCTGGGTGTGTCACTGTGCCCATGTGTCAGTGTGCACATTTGTCACTGTTCCCACGTGTGTCACTGTGCCCGGGTGTGTCACTGTGCCCACGTGTGTCACTGTACCCATGTGTGTCACTGTGCCTGGATGTGTCACTGTGCCCATGTGTTGTGTGCCCACATGTGTCACTGCGCCCGGGTGTGTCATTATGCCCGGGTGTGTCACTGTGTCCATGTGTCACTGTGCCCATGTGTCACTGTGTCCATGTGTGTCACAGTGCCCGGGTGTGTCACTGTGCCCGGGTGTGTCACTGTGTCCATGTGTCACTGTGCCTGGGTGTGTCACTGTGCCCATGTGTCACTGTGTCCATGTGTCAATGTGTCCATGTGTGTCACAGTGCCCGGGTGTGTCACTGTGCCCATGTGTCACTGTGCCCATGTGTCACTGTGTCCATGTGTGTCACAGTGCCCGGGTGTGTCACTGTGCCCGGGTGTGTCACTGTGTCCATGTGTCACTGTGCCTGGGTGTGTCACTGTGCCCATGTGTCAGTGTGCACATTTGTCACTGTTCCCACGTGTGTCACTGTGCCCAGGTGTGTCACTGTGCCCATGTGTGTCACTGTGCCTGGGTGTGTCACTGTGCCCATGTGTGTCACTGTACCCATGTGTGTCACTGTGCCCAGGTGTGTCACTGTGCCCGGGTGTGTCACTGTGCCCATGTGTGTCACTGTACCCATGTGTGTCACTGTGCCCGGGTGTGTCACTGTGCCCATGTGTTGTGTGCCCACATGTGTCACTGTGCCCATGTGTGTCATTGTGCCCGGGTGCGTCACTGTGCCCATGTGTGTCACTGTGCCCATGTGTGTCATTATGCCAGGGTGTGTCACTGTGCCCATGTGTCACTGTGCCCAGATGTGTCACTGTGCCTGGGTGTTTCACTGTGCCCATGTGCACTGTGCCCGGGTGTGTCACTGTGCCCATGTGCACTGTGCCCGGGTGTGTCACTGTGCCCATGTGCACTGTGCCCGGGTGTGTCACTGGGCCTGGGTGTGTCACTGTGCCCATGTGTTGTGTGCCCACATGTGTCACTGCGCCCGGGTGTGTCATTATGCCCGGGTGTGTCACTGTGTCCATGTGTCACTGTGCCCATGTGTCACTGTGTCCATGTGTGTCACAGTGCCCGGGTGTGTCACTGTGCCCGGGTGTGTCACTGTGTCCATGTGTCACTGTGCCTGGGTGTGTCACTGTGCCCATGTGTCAGTGTGCACATTTGTCACTGTTCCCAGGTGTGTCACTGTGCCCATGTGTGTCACTGTGCCTGGGTGTGTCACTGTGCCCATGTGTGTCACTGTACCCATGTGTGTCACTGTGCCCAGGTGTGTCACTGTGCCCGGGTGTGTCACTGTGCCCATGTGTGTCACTGTACCCATGTGTGTCAATGTGCCTGGGTGTGTCACTGTGCCCATGTTTTACTGTGCCTGCGTGTTTCACTGTGCCCATGTTTTACTGTGCCCGGGTGTGTCACTGTGCCCATGTGTTGTGTGCCCACATGTGTCACTGTGCCCGTGTGTGTCATTGTGCCCGGGTGCGTCACTGTGCCCATGTGTGTCATTATGCCAGGGTGTGTCACTGTGCCCATGTGTCACTGTGCCCAGATGTGTCACTGTGCCTGGGTGTTTCACTGTGCCCATGTGCACTGTGCCCGGGTGTGTCACTGTGCCCATGTGCACTGTGCCCGGGTGTGTCACTGTGCCCATGTGCACTGTGCCCGGGTGTGTCACTGTGCCTGGGTGTGTCACTGTGCCCATGTGTCACTGTGCCCGGGTGTTTCACTGTGCCCGGGTGTGTCACTGTGCCTGGGTGTGTCACTGTGCCCATGTGTCACTGTGCCCGGGTGTGTCACTGTGCCCGGATGTGTCACTGTGCCCGGGTGTGTCACTGTGCCCAGGTGTGTCACTGTGCCCATGTGTCACTGTGCCCAGGTGTGTCACTGTGCCCGGGTGTGTCACTGTGCCTGGGTGTGTCACTGTGCCCATGTGTCACTGTGCCCGGGTGTGTCACTGTGCCCGGGTGTGTCACTGTGCCCGGGTGTGTCACTGTGCCCATGTATTGCACCCTGAAAGTTGCTGCGACTCCTGGCAAGATCCCTCCCACTGAGGGAGGAGCTCAGCACCTTTCTGGTGCCTCCTTGTAGCAGTACCTGGCCCATGTGTTTCAGTGTGCCCGTGTGTCACTGTGCCCATGTGTCACTGTGCCCATGTGTCACTGTGTCCATGTGTGTCACAGTGCCCGGGTGTGTCACTGTGCCCGGGTGTGTCACTGTGTCCATGTGTCACTGTGCCTGGGTGTGTCACTGTGCCCATGTGTCAGTGTGCACATTTGTCACTGTTCCTACGTGTGTCACTGTGCCCAGGTGTGTCACTGTGCCCATGTGTGTCACTGTGCCTGGGTGTGTCACTGTGCCCATGTGTGTCACTGTACCCATGTGTGTCACTGTGCCCAGGTGTGTCATTGTGCCCGGGTGTGTCACTGTGCCCATGTGTGTCACTGTACCCATGTGTGTCAATGTGCCTGGGTGTGTCACTGTGCCCATGTTTTACTGTGCCTGCGTGTTTCACTGTGCCCATGTTTTACTGTGCCCGGGTGTGTCACTGTGCCCATGTGTTGTGTGCCCACATGTGTCACTGTGCCCGTGTGTGTCATTGTGCCCGGGTGCGTCACTGTGCCCATGTGTGTCATTATGCCAGGGTGTGTCACTGTGCCCATGTGTCACTGTGCCCAGATGTGTCACTGTGCCTGGGTGTTTCACTGTGCCCATGTGCACTGTGCCCGGGTGTGTCACTGTGCCCATGTGCACTGTGCCCGGGTGTGTCACTGTGCCCATGTGCACTGTGCCCGGGTGTGTCACTGTGCCTGGGTGTGTCACTGTGTCCATGTGTCACTGTGCCCGGGTGTTTCACTGTGCCCGGGTGTGTCACTGTGCCTGGGTGTGTCACTGTGCCCATGTGTCACTGTGCCCGGGTGTGTCACTGTGCCCGGGTGTGTCACTGTGCCCGGGTGTGTCACTGTGCCCAGGTGTGTCACTGTGCCCGGGTGTGTCACTGTGCCTGGGTGTGTCACTGTGCCCATGTGTCACTGTGCCCGGGTGTGTCACTGTGCCTGGGTGTGTCACTGTGCCCGGGTGTGTCACTGTGCCCATGTATTGCACCCTGAAAGTTGCTGCGACTCCTGGCAAGATCCCTCCCACTGAGGGAGGAGCTCAGCACCTTTCTGGTGCCTCCTTGTAGCAGTACCTGGCCCATGTGTTTCAGTGTGCCCGTGTGTCACTGTGCCCATGTGTTTCAGTGTGCCCATGTGTCACTGTGCCCATGTGTTTCAGTGTGCCCGTGTGTCACTGTGCCCATGTATTTCAGTGTGCCCATGTGTCACTGCGCCCATGTGTTGCTCTGTGCCCATGTGTTGCATTGTGTCTGTGTTGTCACTGTGCCCATGTGTTGTGTGCCCAAATGTGTCACTGTGCCCATGTGCTGCACTGTGCCCACATGTGTCACTGTGCCCACGTGCCACTCTGCCCATGTGTCATTGTACCCATGTGTGTCACTGTACCCATGTGTGTCACTATACCCATGTGTGTCACTGTGCCCATGTGTCACTGTGTCCATGTGTGTCACTGTGCCCAGGTGTGTCACTGTGCCCGGGTGTGTAACTGTGCCCATGTGTCACTGTGTCCATGTGTCACTGTGCCCGGGTGTGTCACTGTGTCCATGTGTCACTGTGCCTGGGTGTGTCACTGTGTCCATGTGTCACTGTGCCTGGGTGTGTCACTGTGTCCATGTGTCACTGTGCCTGGGTGTGTCACTGTGTCCATGTGTCACTGTGCCTGGGTGTGTCACTGTGCCCATGTGTCAGTGTGCACGTGTCACTGTTCCCACGTGTGTCACTGTGCCCGGGTGTGTCACTGTGCCCATGTGTGTCACTGTGCCCGGGTGTGTCACTGTGCCCATGTGTCACTGTGCCCGGGTGTGTCACTGTGCCCGTGTCACTGTGCCCGTGTGTGTCAATGTGCCCATGTGTTGAGTGCCCACATGTGTCACTGTGACCGGGTGTGTCATTGTGCCTGGGTGTGTCACTGTGCCCATGTGTGTCACTGTGCCCGGGTGTGTCACTGTGCCCATGTGTCACTGTGCCCAGGTGTGTCACTGTGCCCATGTGTCACTGTGCCCATGTGTCACTGTGCCCAGGTGTGTCACTGTGCCCATGTTTTACTGTGCCCGGGTGTGTCACTGTGCCCATGTGTTGTGTGCCCACATGTGTCACTGTGCCCGGGTGTGTCACTGTGCCCATGTGTGTCACTGTGCCCATGTGTGTCACTGTGCCTGGGTGTTTCACTGTGCCCATGTGTCACTGTGCCTTGGTGTGCCTGGGTGTGTCACTGTGCCCATGTGTCACTGTGCCTGGGTGTGTCACTGTGCCCATGTGTCACTGTGCCCGGGTGTGTCACTGTGCCCATGTGTCACTGTGCCCGGGTGTGTCACTGTGCCCATGTGTCACTGTGCCCGGGTGTGTCACTGTGCCCGGGTGTGTCACTGTGCCCGGGTGTCACTGTGCCTGGGTGTTTCACTGTGCCCATGTGTCACTGTGCCCGGGTGTGTCACTGTGCCCATGTGTCACTGTGCCCGGGTGTGTCGCTGTGCCCGGGTGTGTCACTGTGCCCGGGTGTCACTGTGCCCGGGTGTGTCACTGTGCCCATGTGTCACTATGCCCGGGTGTGTCACTGTGCCCATGTGTCACTGTACCCGGGTGTGTCACTGTGCCCGGGTGTGTCACTGTGCCCGGGTGTGTCACTGTGCCCATGTATTGCACCGTGAAAGTTGCTGCGACTCCTGGCAAGATC
Organism: Heptranchias perlo; assembly: GCF_035084215.1. NCBI lineage: Eukaryota > Metazoa > Chordata > Chondrichthyes > Hexanchiformes > Hexanchidae > Heptranchias > Heptranchias perlo. Next base: position 270,615 of record NW_027139120.1, on the reverse strand, counting down.
CCTCCCACTGAGGGAGGAGCTCAGCACCTTCCTGGTGCCTCCTTGCAGCAGTACCTGGCATCACTGCCGTGGAGCCATGCGTTGGGCCCACATGTGCACCCACCTTCATCTAGACCGAATCCACTAATAGTTATGGCCCTCTCCATCTGTTTCAGATGACAGTCCCCCACAGCCAGCCCCATTTGATCATCGCTGTGTGTCGTTCAGAACTGCGCCTGTCAGCAGCCTTTACCAGTTCAACCTCCAGGAGATGCTCGGAGGGTAAGAGAGGGCTTCTGGGGAAAGATGTTCAAACGTTGTTATATATTTGGGAATTTTTGGTGTTTAAAGTACGATAACAGCACAAAAACTTACAGTGGTATATCAGAGTGTGACAGTGAGGGGCTGGTGTTCGAGTGTGAGTGGGTGTGGTATATCAGAGTGTGACAGTGAGGGGCTAGTGTTCGAGTGTGAGTGGGTGTGGTATATCAGAGTGTGACAGTGAGGGGCTAGTGTTAGAGTGTGAGTGGGTGTGGTATATCAGAGTGTGACAGTGAGGGGCTAGTGTTCGAGTGTGAGTGGGTGTGGTATATCAGAGTGTGACAGTGAGGGGCTGGTGTTCGAGTGTGAGTGGGTGTGGTATATCAGAGTGTGACAGTGAGGGGCTGGTGTTCGAGTGTGAGTGGGTGTGGTATATCAGAGTGTGACAGTGAGGGGCTGGTGTTCGAGTGTGAGTGGGTGTGGTATATCAGAGTGTGACAGTGAGGAGCTAGTGTTAGAGTGTGAGTGGGTGTGGTATATCAGAGTGTGACAGTGAGGGGCTAGTGTTCGAGTGTGAGTGGGTGTGGTATATCAGAGTGTGACAGTGAGGGGCTAGTGTTCGAGTGTGAGTGGGTGTGGTATATCAGAGTGTGACAGTGAGGGGCTGGTGTTCGAGTGTGAGTGGGTGTGGTATATCAGAGTGTGACAGTGAGGGGCTGGTGTTCGAGTGTGAGTGGGTGTGGTATATCAGAGTGTTACAGTGAGGGGCTGGTGTTCGAGTGTGAGTGGGTGTGGTATATCAGAGTGTGACAGTGAGGGGCTAGTGTTCGAGTGTGAGTGGGTGTGGTATATCAGAGTGTGACAGTGAGGGGCTGGTGTTCGAGTGTGAGTGGGTGTGGTATATCAGAGTGTGACAGTGAGGGGCTGGTGTTCGAGTGTGAGTGGGTGTGGTATATCAGAGTGTGACAGTGAGGGGCTAGTGTTCGAGTGTGAGTGGGTGTGGTATATCAGAGTGTGGCAGTGAGGGGCTAGTGTTAGAGTGTGAGTGGATGTGGTATATCAGAGTGTGACAGTGAGGGGCTGGTGTTCGAGTGTGAGTGGGTGTGGTATATCAGAGTGTGACAGTGAGGGGCTGGTGTTCGAGTGTGAGTGGGTGTGGTATATCAGAGTGTGACAGTGAGGGGCTGGTGTTCGAGTGTGAGTGGGTGTGGTATATCAGAGTGTGACAGTGAGGGGCTGGTGTTCGAGTGTGAGTGGGTGTGGTATATCAGAGTGTGACAGTGAGGAGCTAGTGTTAGAGTGTGAGTGGGTGTGGTATATCAGAGTGTGACAGTGAGGGGCTAGTGTTCGAGTGTGAGTGGGTGTGGTATATCAGAGTGTGACAGTGAGGGGCTGGTGTTCGAGTGTGAGTGGGTGTGGTATATCAGAGTGTGACAGTGAGGGGCTGGTGTTCGAGTGTGAGTGGGTGTGGTATATCAGAGTGTGACAGTGAGGGGCTAGTGTTAGAGTGTGAGTGGATGTGGTATATCAGAGTGTGACAGTGAGGGGCTGGTGTTCGAGTGTGAGTGGGTGTGGTATATCAGAGTGTGACAGTGAGGAGCTAGTGTTAGAGTGTGAGTGGGTGTGGTATATCAGAGTGTTACAGTGAGGGGCTGGTGTTCGAGTGTGAGTGGGTGTGGTATATCAGAGTGTGACAGTGAGGGGCTGGTGTTGGAGTGTGAGTGGGTGTGGTATATCAGAGTGTGACAGTGAGGGGCTAGTGTTCGAGTGTGAGTGGGTGTGGTATATCAGAGTGTGACAGTGAGGGGCTGGTGATAGAGTGTGAGTCAGTGTGGTATATCAGAGTGTGACAGTGAGGGGCTGGTGTTCGAGTGTGAGTGGGTGTGGTATATCAGAGTGTGACAGTGAGGGGCTAGTGTTCGAGTGTGAGTGGGTGTGGTATATCAGAGTGTGACAGTGAGGGGCTGGTGATAGAGTGTGAGTGGGTGTGGTATATCAGAGTGTGACAGTGAGGGGCTGGTGTTCGAGTGTGAGTGGGTGTGGTATATCAGAGTGTGACAGTGAGGGGCTAGTGTTCGAGTGTGAGTGGGTGTGGTATATCAGAGTGTGACAGTGAGGGGCTGGTGATAGAGTGTGAGTCAGTGTGGTATATCAGAGTGTGACAGTGAGGGGCTGGTGTTCGAGTGTGAGTGGGTGTGGTATATCAGAGTGTGACAGTGAGGGGCTGGTGTTCGAGTGTGAGTCAGTGTGGTATATCAGAGTGTGACAGTGAGGGGCTAGTGTTGGAGTGTGAGTGGGTGTGGTATATCAGAGTGTGACAGTGTTCAGTCAGTATTAGATTGTGATTGTGTGGTGTATCAGAGTGTTACACTAATCAGTTTGTAGTAATGTTTGAGTGTGAGTGTTATATCAGAGTGTTGCAGTGTTCAGTTAGTATTTCATTGTGAGTAGGTGTGGTATTATCAGCGTGTTCGTGATTATTTTGTATTCGAGTTTGAGTGGGTGTGGTGCATCAGACTGTGACAGTGATCAGTTAGTATTCGAGTGTAACAGAGTGTGGTATATCAGAATGTTATAGTGATTCAAGTTTGCTGACAATACAAAGCTTGGTGGGAAAGTAAGCTGTGAGGAGGACACACTGGGTCTGCAAAGGGATATGGGCAGATCAATTGAGTGGTCAAGAAGGTGTGAGATGGAGTATAATGTGGGGAAATGTGAGGTTATTCACTTTGGTAGGAAGAATAGAAAAATAGAATATTTTTTAAATGGTGAGAAACTATTAAATTTTGGTGTTCAGAGAGATCTGGATGTCCTCGTACAAGAAACACAGAAAGTTAGCAGGTACAGCAAGCAATTAGGAAGGCAAATGGAATGTTGGCCTTTATTGCAAGGGGGTTAGAGTACAAGAGTAAGGAAGTCTTACTACAGTTGTACAGGGCTTTGGTGAGACCTCACCTGGAGTACTGTGTACAGATTTGGTCTCCTTATCTAAGGAAGGATATACTTGCCTTAGAGGCAGTGCAACGAAGGTTCACTAGATTAATTCCTGGGATGAGAGGGTTGTCCTATGAGGAGAGATTGAGTAGAATGGGCCTATAGTCTCTGGAGTTCAGAAGAATGAGAGGTGATCTCATTGAAACATATAAGATTCTGAGAGGGCTTGACAGGGTAGATGCTGAGAGGTTGTTTCTCCTGGCTGGAGAGTCTAGAACTAGGGGGCATAGTCGCAGGAGAAGGGGTCAACCGTTTAAGACTGAGATGAGGAGGCACCTCTTCATTCAGAGGGTTGTGAATCTTTGGAATTCTCTACCCCAGAGGGCTGTGGATGCTCAGTTGCTGAATATATTCAAGGCTGAAATCAATAAATTTTTGACCTCGAGGCGAATCAAGGGATATGGGGATTGGGCGGGAAAGTGGAGTTGAGGTTGAAGATCAGCCATGATCTGATTGAATGGTGGAGCAGGCTCGAGGGGCCGTATGGCCTACTCCTGCTCCTATTTCATATGCTCTTATGTTCTTATCCATTAGTATTAATGTGTGACAGAGTGTGGTATATCAGAGTGTGACTGTGATCAGTTACTGTCCGTGAGTGAATCATAAAATCATAGAATCATACAAAGGTTACAGCATGGAAGGAGGCAATTCGGCCTGTCGAGTCCTTGCTGGTCCGCTGCAAGAGCAATCCAGCTCGTACCACTCCCCCGCCCTATCCCCATATCCCAGCAAATTTTTTCCCTTCAAGTACTTATCCAGTTCCCTTTTGAAGGCCATGATTGAATCTGCCTCCACCACCCCCTCGGGCAGTGCATTCCAGATCCTAACCACTCGCTGTGTGAAAAAGTTTTTCCTCATATCACCTTTGGTTCTTTTCCCAATCACCTTAAATCTATGTCCTCTGGCTCTTGACCCTTCCTCCAATGGGAACAGTCTCTCTCTATCTACTCTGTCTAGACCCTTCATGATTTTGAACACCTCTATCAAATCTCCTCGCAACCGTCTCTGTTCCAAGGAGAACAACCTCAGCTTCTCCAGTCTATCCACGTAACTGAAGTCCCTCATCCCTGGAATCATTCTGGTAAATCTCATCTGCACCCTCTCTAAGGCCTTCACATCTTTCCTAAAGTGCGGTGCCCAGAACTGGACACAATACTCCAGTTGTGGCTGAACCAGTGTTTTATAAAGGTTCATCATGACTTCCATACTTTTGTACTCTATGCCTCTATTTATAAAGCCCAGGACCCCGTATACTTTTTTAACCACTTTCTCATCCTGTCCTGCCACCTTCAATGATTTGTGTACATATACCCGCAGATCTCTCTGTTCCTGCACCCCTTTTAGAATTATACCCTTTATATTGCCTCTCCTCGTTGTTCCTACCAAAATGTATCACTTCGCACTTTTCTGTGTTAAATTTAATCTGCCACGTGTCCGCCCATTCTACCAGCCTGTCTATATCCTCTTGAAATCTATCACTGTCTTCCTCACTGTTTACTACCCTTCCAAGTTTTGTGTCATCTGCAAATTTGGAAATTGTGCCCTGTACACCCAAGTCCAAGTCATTAATATATATCAAGAAAAGCAATGGTCCCAGCACTGACCCCTGGGGAACACCACTGTACACCTCCCTCCAGTCTGAAAAACAACTGTTCACCACTACTCTCTGTTTCCTGTCACTTAGCCAATTCTGTATCCATGTTGTCACTGCCCCCTTTATTCCATGGACTTCAATCTTGATGACAAGCCTATTATGTGGCACTTTATCAAACATCTTTTGAAAGTCCATATCCACCACGTCAACTGCATTGCCCTCATCGACCCCCTCTGTTACCTCATCAAAAAACTCTATCAGGTTAGTTAAACACGATTTGCCTTTAACAAATCCTGGCTTTCCCTAATCAATCCACACTCGTCCAAGTGACTGTTAATTCTGTCCCAGATTATCGTTTCTAAAAGTTTCCCCAGCACTGAGGTTAAACTGACTGGCCTATAGTTGCTGGGTTTATCCTTACACCCTTTTTTGAACAAGGGTGTAACATTTGCAATTCTCCAGTCCACTGGCACCATATCTACGGATGTTTGGAAGATTATGGCCAGTACCTCTGTGATTTCCATCCTTCCCTCAGCATCCCAGGATGCATCCCATCCGGACTGGGTGATTTATCTACTTTAAGTACAGTCAGCCTTCCTAGTACCTCTTTATCAATTTTTAGCCCATCCGGTATCTCAACTACCTCCTGTTTTACTGAGACTTTGGCTGCATCTTCCTCCTTGGTAAAGACAGATGCAAAGTATTCATTTAGTACCTCGGCCATGCCCTCTGCCTCCATGAGTAGATCTCCTTTATGGTCCCTGATCAGTCTCACCCCTCCTCTTACTACCTGTTTACTGTTTACATGCCTGTCGAAGACTTTTGGATTCCCTTTTATGTTGGCTGCCAGTCTATTCTCATACTCTCTCTTTGCCTCTCTTATTTCCTTTTACACTTCCCCTCTGAACTTTCTATATTCAGCCTGGTTCTCACTTATGTTTTCAACCTGACATCTGTCATATGCCCCTTTTTCCCATTTCATCTTACTCACTATCTCTTTTGTCATCCAGGGAGCTCTGGCTTTAGTTGCCCTATCTTTCCCCTTCATGGGAATGTATCTATACTGTACCCGAACCATCTCCTCTTTAAAGGCCGCCCACTGTTCAATTACAGTTTTCCCTGCCAATCTCTGATTCCAATTTACCCGGGCCAGATCTGTTCTCATCCCACTCAAATTGGCCCTCCTCCAATTGAGTGTTTTTACTTTAGAGTGGTCCACGTCCTTTTCTAATATAGTGAATGATTGTAATGTATCAGAGTATTACAGTGATCAGTTAGTGTTAGAGTGTGAGTTAGTGTGGTATATCAGACTGTCACAGTGATCAGTTTGTGTTAGAGTGTGTGTTAGTGTGGTGTATCAGACTGTCACAGTGATCAGTTTGTGTTCGAGTGTGTGTTAGTGTGGTATATCAGACTGTCACAGTGATCAGTTAGTGTTCGAGTGTGTGTTAGTGTGGTATATCAGACTGTCACAGTGATCAGTTTGTGTTAGAGTGTGTGTTAGTGTGGTATATCAGACTGTCACAGTGATCAGTTTGTGTTAGAGTGTGTGTTAGTGTGGTGTATCAGACTGTCACAGTGATCAGTTTGTGTTCGAGTGTGTGTTAGTGTGGTGTATCAGACTGTCACAGTGATCAGTTAGTGTTCGAGTGTGTGTTAGTGTGGTATATCAGACTGTCACAGTGATCAGTTTGTGTTCGAGTGTGTGTTAGTGTGGTATATCAGACTGTCACAGTGATCAGTTTGTGTTCGAGTGTGAGTTAGTGTGGTGTATCAGACTGTCACAGTGATCAGTTAGTGTTCGAGTGTGAGTTAGTGTGGTATATCAGACTGTCACAGTGATCAGTTAGTGTTCGAGTGTGAGTTAGTGTGGTATATCAGACTGTCACAGTGATCAGTTTGTGTTCGAGTGTGTGTTAGTGTGGTGTATCAGACTGTCACAGTGATCAGTTTGTGTTCGAGTGTGTGTTAGTGTGGTGTATCAGACTGTCACAGTGATCAGTTTGTGTTCGAGTGTGAGTTAGTGTGGTGTATCAGACTGTCACAGTGATCAGTTAGTGTTCGAGTGTGAGTTAGTGTGGTATATCAGACTGTCACAGTGATCAGTTTGTGTTCGAGTGTGAGTTAGTGTGGTGTATCAGACTGTCACAGTGATCAGTTAGTGTTCGAGTGTGAGTTAGTGTGGTATATCAGACTGTCACAGTGATCAGTTTGTGTTCGAGTGTGAGTTAGTGTGGTGTATCAGACTGTCACAGTGATCAGTTAGTGTTCGAGTGTGAGTTAGTGTGGTGTATCAGACTGTCACAGTGATCAGTTAGTGTTAGAGTGTGAGTTAGTGTGGTATATCAGACTGTCACAGTGATCAGTTAGTGTTAGAGTGTGTGTTAGTGTGGTATATCAGACTGTCACAGTGATCAGTTTGTGTTCGAGTGTGAGTTAGTGTGGTATATCAGACTGTCACAGTGATCAGTTAGTGTTCGAGTGTGTGTTAGTGTGGTATATCAGACTGTCACAGTGATCAGTTTGTGTTCGAGTGTGAGTTAGTGTGGTGTATCAGACTGTCACAGTGATCAGTTAGTGTTCGAGTGTGTGTTAGTGTGGTATATCAGACTGTCACAGTGATCAGTTTGTGTTAGAGTGTGTGTTAGTGTGGTATATCAGACTGTCACAGTGATCAGTTTGTGTTAGAGTGTGTGTTAGTGTGGTGTATCAGACTGTCACAGTGATCAGTTTGTGTTCGAGTGTGTGTTAGTGTGGTGTATCAGACTGTCACAGTGATCAGTTAGTGTTCGACTGTGTGTTAGTGTGGTATATCAGACTGTCACAGTGATCAGTTTGTGTTCGAGTGTGTGTTAGTGTGGTATATCAGACTGTCACAGTGATCAGTTTGTGTTCGAGTGTGAGTTAGTGTGGTGTATCAGACTGTCACAGTGATCAGTTTGTGTTCGAGTGTGAGTTAGTGTGGTGTATCAGACTGTCACAGTGATCAGTTAGTGTTCGAGTGTGAGTTAGTGTGGTATATCAGACTGTCACAGTGATCAGTTAGTGTTCGAGTGTGTGTTAGTGTGGTGTATCAGACTGTCACAGTGATCAGTTTGTGTTCGAGTGTGAGTTAGTGTGGTGTATCAGACTGTCACAGTGATCAGTTTGTGTTCGAGTGTGAGTTAGTGTGGTGTATCAGACTGTCACAGTGATCAGTTAGTGTTCGAGTGTGAGTTAGTGTGGTATATCAGACTGTCACAGTGATCAGTTAGTGTTCGAGTGTGTGTTAGTGTGGTATATCAGACTGTCACAGTGATCAGTTAGTGTTCGAGTGTGAGTTAGTGTGGTGTATCAGACTGTCACAGTGATCAGTTTGTGTTCGAGTGTGTGTTAGTGTGGTGTATCAGACTGTCACAGTGATCAGTTTGTGTTCGAGTGTGTGTTAGTGTGGTGTATCAGACTGTCACAGTGATCAGTTAGTGTTCGAGTGTGTGTTAGTGTGGTGTATCAGACTGTCACAGTGATCAGTTAGTGTTAGAGTGTGTGTTAGTGTGGTGTATCAGACTGTCACAGTGATCAGTTAGTGTTCGAGTGTGAGTTAGTGTGGTATATCAGACTGTCACAGTGATCAGTTAGTGTTAGAGTGTGAGTTAGTGTGGTATATCAGACTGTCACAGTGATCAGTTAGTGTTCGAGTGTGTGTTAGTGTGGTATATCAGACTGTCACAGTGATCAGTTAGTGTTCGAGTGTGAGTTAGTGTGGTGTATCAGACTGTCACAGTGATCAGTTAGTGTTCGAGTGTGTGTTAGTGTGGTATATCAGACTGTCACAGTGATCAGTTTGTGTTAGAGTGTGTGTTAGTGTGGTATATCAGACTGTCACAGTGATCAGTTTGTGTTAGAGTGTGAGTTAGTGTGGTATATCAGACTGTCACAGTGATCAGTTTGTGTTCGAGTGTGTGTTAGTGTGGTATATCAGACTGTCACAGTGATCAGTTTGTGTTAGAGTGTGTGTTAGTGTGGTATATCAGACTGTCACAGTGATCAGTTAGTGTTCGAGTGTGTGTTAGTGTGGTATATCAGACTGTCACAGTGATCAGTTAGTGTTCGAGTGTGAGTTAGTGTGGTATATCAGACTGTCACAGTGATCAGTTTGTGTTCGAGTGTGAGTTAGTGTGGTGTATCAGACTGTCACAGTGATCAGTTAGTGTTCGAGTGTGAGTTAGTGTGGTATATCAGACTGTCACAGTGATCAGTTAGTGTTCGAGTGTGTGTTAGTGTGGTATATCAGACTGTCACAGTGATCAGTTAGTGTTCGAGTGTGAGTTAGTGTGGTGTATCAGACTGTCACAGTGATCAGTTTGTGTTCGAGTGTGTGTTAGTGTGGTGTATCAGACTGTCACAGTGATCAGTTTGTGTTCGAGTGTGTGTTAGTGTGGTGTATCAGACTGTCACAGTGATCAGTTAGTGTTCGAGTGTGTGTTAGTGTGGTGTATCAGACTGTCACAGTGATCAGTTAGTGTTAGAGTGTGTGTTAGTGTGGTGTATCAGACTGTCACAGTGATCAGTTAGTGTTCGAGTGTGAGTTAGTGTGGTATATCAGACTGTCACAGTGATCAGTTAGTGTTAGAGTGTGAGTTAGTGTGGTATATCAGACTGTCACAGTGATCAGTTAGTGTTCGAGTGTGTGTTAGTGTGGTATATCAGACTGTCACAGTGATCAGTTAGTGTTCGAGTGTGAGTTAGTGTGGTGTATCAGACTGTCACAGTGATCAGTTAGTGTTCGAGTGTGTGTTAGTGTGGTATATCAGACTGTCACAGTGATCAGTTTGTGTTAGAGTGTGTGTTAGTGTGGTATATCAGACTGTCACAGTGATCAGTTTGTGTTAGAGTGTGAGTTAGTGTGGTATATCAGACTGTCACAGTGATCAGTTTGTGTTCGAGTGTGTGTTAGTGTGGTATATCAGACTGTCACAGTGATCAGTTTGTGTTAGAGTGTGTGTTAGTGTGGTATATCAGACTGTCACAGTGATCAGTTAGTGTTCGAGTGTGTGTTAGTGTGGTATATCAGACTGTCACAGTGATCAGTTAGTGTTCGAGTGTGAGTTAGTGTGGTATATCAGACTGTCACAGTGATCAGTTTGTGTGAGAGTGTGTGTTAGTGTGGTATATCAGACTGTCACAGTGATCAGTTAGTGTTCGAGTGTGTGTTAGTGTGGTATATCAGACTGTCACAGTGATCAGTTTGTGTTCGAGTGTGAGTTAGTGTGGTATATCAGACTGTCACAGTGATCAGTTAGTGTTCGAGTGTGTGTTAGTGTGGTATATCAGACTGTCACAGTGATCAGTTTGTGTTAGAGTGTGTGTTAGTGTGGTGTATCAGACTGTCACAGTGATCAGTTTGTGTTCGAGTGTGTGTTAGTGTGGTGTATCAGACTGTCACAGTGATCAGTTAGTGTTCGAGTGTGTGTTAGTGTGGTATATCAGACTGTCACAGTGATCAGTTAGTGTTCGAGTGTGTGTTAGTGTGGTATATCAGACTGTCACAGTGATCAGTTTGTGTTAGAGTGTGTGTTAGTGTGGTATATCAGACTGTCACAGTGATCAGTTTGTGTTAGAGTGTGTGTTAGTGTGGTGTATCAGACTGTCACAGTGATCAGTTTGTGTTCGAGTGTGTGTTAGTGTGGTGTATCAGACTGTCACAGTGATCAGTTAGTGTTCGAGTGTGTGTTAGTGTGGTATATCAGACTGTCACAGTGATCAGTTTGTGTTCGAGTGTGTGTTAGTGTGGTATATCAGACTGTCACAGTGATCAGTTTGTGTTCGAGTGTGAGTTAGTGTGGTGTATCAGACTGTCACAGTGATCAGTTAGTGTTCGAGTGTGAGTTAGTGTGGTATATCAGACTGTCACAGTGATCAGTTAGTGTTCGAGTGTGAGTTCGTGTGGTATATCAGACTGTCACAGTGATCAGTTTGTGTTCGAGTGTGTGTTAGTGTGGTGTATCAGACTGTCACAGTGATCAGTTTGTGTTCGAGTGTGTGTTAGTGTGGTGTATCAGACTGTCACAGTGATCAGTTTGTGTTCGAGTGTGAGTTAGTGTGGTGTATCAGACTGTCACAGTGATCAGTTAGTGTTCGAGTTTGAGTTAGTGTGGTATATCAGACTGTCACAGTGATCAGTTTGTGTTCGAGTGTGAGTTAGTGTGGTGTATCAGACTGTCACAGTGATCAGTTAGTGTTCGAGTGTGAGTTAGTGTGGTATATCAGACTGTCACAGTGATCAGTTTGTGTTCGAGTGTGAGTTAGTGTGGTGTATCAGACTGTCACAGTGATCAGTTAGTGTTCGAGTGTGAGTTAGTGTGGTGTATCAGACTGTCACAGTGATCAGTTAGTGTTAGAGTGTGAGTTAGTGTGGTATATCAGACTGTCACAGTGATCAGTTAGTGTTAGAGTGTGTGTTAGTGTGGTATATCAGACTGTCACAGTGATCAGTTTGTGTTCGAGTGTGAGTTAGTGTGGTATATCAGACTGTCACAGTGATCAGTTAGTGTTCGAGTGTGTGTTAGTGTGGTATATCAGACTGTCACAGTGATCAGTTTGTGTTCGAGTGTGAGTTAGTGTGGTGTATCAGACTGTCACAGTGATCAGTTAGTGTTCGAGTGTGTGTTAGTGTGGTATATCAGACTGTCACAGTGATCAGTTTGTGTTAGAGTGTGTGTTAGTGTGGTATATCAGACTGTCACAGTGATCAGTTTGTGTTAGAGTGTGTGTTAGTGTGGTGTATCAGACTGTCACAGTGATCAGTTTGTGTTCGAGTGTGTGTTAGTGTGGTGTATCAGACTGTCACAGTGATCAGTTAGTGTTCGAGTGTGTGTTAGTGTGGTATATCAGACTGTCACAGTGATCAGTTTGTGTTCGAGTGTGTGTTAGTGTGGTATATCAGACTGTCACAGTGATCAGTTTGTGTTCGAGTGTGAGTTAGTGTGGTGTATCAGACTGTCACAGTGATCAGTTTGTGTTCGAGTGTGAGTTAGTGTGGTGTATCAGACTGTCACAGTGATCAGTTAGTGTTCGAGTGTGAGTTAGTGTGGTATATCAGACTGTCACAGTGATCAGTTAGTGTTCGAGTGTGTGTTAGTGTGGTGTATCAGACTGTCACAGTGATCAGTTTGTGTTCGAGTGTGAGTTAGTGTGGTGTATCAGACTGTCACAGTGATCAGTTTGTGTTCGAGTGTGAGTTAGTGTGGTGTATCAGACTGTCACAGTGATCAGTTAGTGTTCGAGTGTGAGTTAGTGTGGTATATCAGACTGTCACAGTGATCAGTTAGTGTTCGAGTGTGTGTTAGTGTGGTATATCAGACTGTCACAGTGATCAGTTAGTGTTCGAGTGTGAGTTAGTGTGGTGTATCAGACTGTCACAGTGATCAGTTTGTGTTCGAGTGTGTGTTAGTGTGGTGTATCAGACTGTCACAGTGATCAGTTTGTGTTCGAGTGTGTGTTAGTGTGGTGTATCAGACTGTCACAGTGATCAGTTAGTGTTCGAGTGTGTGTTAGTGTGGTGTATCAGACTGTCACAGTGATCAGTTAGTGTTAGAGTGTGTGTTAGTGTGGTGTATCAGACTGTCACAGTGATCAGTTAGTGTTCGAGTGTGAGTTAGTGTGGTATATCAGACTGTCACAGTGATCAGTTAGTGTTAGAGTGTGAGTTAGTGTGGTATATCGACTGTCACAGTGATCAGTTAGTGTTCGAGTGTGTGTTAGTGTGGTATATCAGACTGTCACAGTGATCAGTTAGTGTTCGAGTGTGAGTTAGTGTGGTGTATCAGACTGTCACAGTGATCAGTTAGTGTTCGAGTGTGTGTTAGTGTGGTATATCAGACTGTCACAGTGATCAGTTTGTGTTAGAGTGTGTGTTAGTGTGGTATATCAGACTGTCACAGTGATCAGTTTGTGTTAGAGTGTGAGTTAGTGTGGTATATCAGACTGTCACAGTGATCAGTTTGTGTTCGAGTGTGTGTTAGTGTGGTATATCAGACTGTCACAGTGATCAGTTTGTGTTAGAGTGTGTGTTAGTGTGGTATATCAGACTGTCACAGTGATCAGTTAGTGTTCGAGTGTGTGTTAGTGTGGTATATCAGACTGTCACAGTGATCAGTTAGTGTTCGAGTGTGAGTTAGTGTGGTATATCAGACTGTCACAGTGATCAGTTTGTGTTAGAGTGTGTGTTAGTGTGGTATATCAGACTGTCACAGTGATCAGTTAGTGTTCGAGTGTGTGTTAGTGTGGTATATCAGACTGTCACAGTGATCAGTTTGTGTTCGAGTGTGAGTTAGTGTGGTATATCAGACTGTCACAGTGATCAGTTAGTGTTCGAGTGTGTGTTAGTGTGGTATATCAGACTGTCACAGTGATCAGTTTGTGTGAGAGTGTGTGTTAGTGTGGTGTATCAGACTGTCACAGTGATCAGTTTGTGTTCGAGTGTGTGTTAGTGTGGTGTATCAGACTGTCACAGTGATCAGTTAGTGTTCGAGTGTGTGTTAGTGTGGTATATCAGACTGTCACAGTGATCAGTTAGTGTTCGAGTGTGTGTTAGTGTGGTATATCAGACTGTCACAGTGATCAGTTAGTGTTAGAGTGTGAGTTAGTGTGGTATATCAGACTGTCACAGTGATCAGTTAGTGTTCGAGTGTGAGTTAGTGTGGTATATCAGACTGTCACAGTGATCAGTTAGTGTTCGAGTGTGTGTTAGTGTGGTGTATCAGACTGTCACAGTGATCAGTTAGTGTTCGAGTGTGTGTTAGTGTGGTGTATCAGACTGTCACAGTGATCAGTTTGTGTTCGAGTGTGAGTTAGTGTGGTATATCAGACTGTCACAGTGATCAGTTTGTGTTAGAGTGTGAGTTAGTGTGGTATATCAGACTGTCACAGTGATCAGTTTGTGTTCGAGTGTGTGTTAGTGTGGTATATCAGAATGTCACAGTGATCAGTTTGTGTTAGAGTGTGAGTTAGTGTGGTATATCAGACTGTCACAGTGATCAGTTAGTGTTCGAGTGTGTGTTAGTGTGGTATATCAGACTGTCACAGTGATCAGTTTGTGTTAGAGTGTGAGTTAGTGTGGTATATCAGACTGTCACAGTGATCAGTTAGTGTTCGAGTGTGAGTTAGTGTGGTATATCAGACTGTCACAGTGATCAGTTAGTGTTCGAGTGTGTGTTAGTGTGGTATATCAGACTGTCACAGTGATCAGTTAGTGTTCGAGTGTGTGTTAGTGTGGTATATCAGACTGTCACAGTGATCAGTTTGTGTTCGAGTGTGAGTTAGTGTGGTGTATCAGACTGTCACAGTGATCAGTTTGTGTTCGAGTGTGAGTTAGTGTGGTGTATCAGACTGTCACAGTGATCAGTTTGTGTTAGAGTGTGTGTTAGTGTGGTATATCAGACTGTCACAGTGATCAGTTTGTGTTCGAGTGTGTGTTAGTGTGGTATATCAGACTGTCACAGTGATCAGTTTGTGTTAGAGTGTGAGTTAGTGTGGTATATCAGACTGTCACAGTGATCAGTTTGTGTTCGAGTGTGAGTTAGTGTGGTATATCAGACTGTCACAGTGATCAGTTTGTGTTAGAGTGTGAGTTAGTGTGGTATATCAGACTGTCACAGTGATCAGTTAGTGTTCGAGTGTGTGTTAGTGTGGTATATCAGACTGTCACAGTGATCAGTTAGTGTTCGAGTGTGTGTTAGTGTGGTATATCAGACTGTCACAGTGATCAGTTTGTGTTCGAGTGTGAGTTAGTGTGGTGTATCAGACTGTCACAGTGATCAGTTTGTGTTCGAGTGTGAGTTAGTGTGGTATATCAGACTGTCACAGTGATCAGTTAGTGTTCGAGTGTGTGTTAGTGTGGTATATCAGACTGTCACAGTGATCAGTTTGTGTTCGAGTGTGTGTTAGTGTGGTATATCAGACTGTCACAGTGATCAGTTTGTGTTCGAGTGTGTGTTAGTGTGGTATATCAGACTGTCACAGTGATCAGTTAGTGTTCGAGTGTGTGTTAGTGTGGTATATCAGACTGTCACAGTGATCAGTTAGTGTTAGAGTGTGTGTTAGTGTGGTATATCAGACTGTCACAGTGATCAGTTTGTGTTAGAGTGTGTGTTAGTGTGGTATATCAGACTGTCACAGTGATCAGTTTGTGTTAGAGTGTGTGTTAGTGTGGTATATCAGACTGTCACAGTGATCAGTTAGTGTTCGAGTGTGAGTTAGTGTGGTATATCAGACTGTCACAGTGATCAGTTAGTGTTCGAGTGTGTGTTAGTGTGGTATATCAGACTGTCACAGTGATCAGTTTGTGTTCGAGTGTGTGTTAGTGTGGTATATCAGACTGTCACAGTGATCAGTTTGTGTTCGAGTGTGTGTTAGTGTGGTATATCAGACTGTCACAGTGATCAGTTAGTGTTCGAGTGTGAGTTAGTGTGGTGTATCAGACTGTCACAGTGATCAGTTAGTGTTCGAGTGTGAGTTAGTGTGGTATATCAGACTGTCACAGTGATCAGTTAGTGTTAGAGTGTGAGTTAGTGTGGTATATCAGACTGTCACAGTGATCAGTTAGTGTTCGAGTGTGTGTTAGTGTGGTATATCAGACTGTCACAGTGATCAGTTAGTGTTCGAGTGTGAGTTAGTGTGGTGTATCAGACTGTCACAGTGATCAGTTAGTGTTCGAGTGTGTGTTAGTGTGGTATATCAGACTGTCACAGTGATCAGTTTGTGTTAGAGTGTGTGTTAGTGTGGTATATCAGACTGTCACAGTGATCAGTTTGTGTTAGAGTGTGAGTTAGTGTGGTATATCAGACTGTCACAGTGATCAGTTTGTGTTCGAGTGTGTGTTAGTGTGGTATATCAGACTGTCACAGTGATCAGTTTGTGTTAGAGTGTGTGTTAGTGTGGTATATCAGACTGTCACAGTGATCAGTTAGTGTTCGAGTGTGTGTTAGTGTGGTATATCAGACTGTCACAGTGATCAGTTAGTGTTCGAGTGTGAGTTAGTGTGGTATATCAGACTGTCACAGTGATCAGTTTGTGTTAGAGTGTGTGTTAGTGTGGTATATCAGACTGTCACAGTGATCAGTTAGTGTTCGAATGTGTGTTAGTGTGGTATATCAGACTGTCACAGTGATCAGTTTGTGTTCGAGTGTGAGTTAGTGTGGTATATCAGACTGTCACAGTGATCAGTTAGTGTTCGAGTGTGTGTTAGTGTGGTATATCAGACTGTCACAGTGATCAGTTTGTGTTAGAGTGTGTGTTAGTGTGGTGTATCAGACTGTCACAGTGATCAGTTTGTGTTCGAGTGTGTGTTAGTGTGGTGTATCAGACTGTCACAGTGATCAGTTAGTGTTCGAGTGTGTGTTAGTGTGGTATATCAGACTGTCACAGTGATCAGTTAGTGTTCGAGTGTGTGTTAGTGTGGTATATCAGACTGTCACAGTGATCAGTTAGTGTTAGAGTGTGAGTTAGTGTGGTATATCAGACTGTCACAGTGATCAGTTAGTGTTCGAGTGTGAGTTAGTGTGGTATATCAGACTGTCACAGTGATCAGTTAGTGTTCGAGTGTGTGTTAGTGTGGTGTATCAGACTGTCACAGTGATCAGTTAGTGTTCGAGTGTGTGTTAGTGTGGTGTATCAGACTGTCACAGTGATCAGTTTGTGTTCGAGTGTGAGTTAGTGTGGTATATCAGACTGTCACAGTGATCAGTTTGTGTTAGAGTGTGAGTTAGTGTGGTATATCAGACTGTCACAGTGATCAGTTTGTGTTCGAGTGTGTGTTAGTGTGGTATATCAGAATGTCACAGTGATCAGTTTGTGTTAGAGTGTGAGTTAGTGTGGTATATCAGACTGTCACAGTGATCAGTTAGTGTTCGAGTGTGTGTTAGTGTGGTATATCAGACTGTCACAGTGATCAGTTTGTGTTAGAGTGTGAGTTAGTGTGGTATATCAGACTGTCACAGTGATCAGTTAGTGTTCGAGTGTGAGTTAGTGTGGTATATCAGACTGTCACAGTGATCAGTTAGTGTTCGAGTGTGTGTTAGTGTGGTATATCAGACTGTCACAGTGATCAGTTAGTGTTCGAGTGTGTGTTAGTGTGGTATATCAGACTGTCACAGTGATCAGTTTGTGTTCGAGTGTGAGTTAGTGTGGTGTATCAGACTGTCACAGTGATCAGTTTGTGTTCGAGTGTGAGTTAGTGTGGTGTATCAGACTGTCACAGTGATCAGTTTGTGTTAGAGTGTGTGTTAGTGTGGTATATCAGACTGTCACAGTGATCAGTTTGTGTTCGAGTGTGTGTTAGTGTGGTATATCAGACTGTCACAGTGATCAGTTTGTGTTAGAGTGTGAGTTAGTGTGGTATATCAGACTGTCACAGTGATCAGTTTGTGTTCGAGTGTGAGTTAGTGTGGTATATCAGACTGTCACAGTGATCAGTTTGTGTTAGAGTGTGAGTTAGTGTGGTATATCAGACTGTCACAGTGATCAGTTAGTGTTCGAGTGTGTGTTAGTGTGGTATATCAGACTGTCACAGTGATCAGTTAGTGTTCGAGTGTGTGTTAGTGTGGTATATCAGACTGTCACAGTGATCAGTTTGTGTTCGAGTGTGAGTTAGTGTGGTGTATCAGACTGTCACAGTGATCAGTTTGTGTTCGAGTGTGAGTTAGTGTGGTATATCAGACTGTCACAGTGATCAGTTAGTGTTCGAGTGTGTGTTAGTGTGGTATATCAGACTGTCACAGTGATCAGTTTGTGTTCGAGTGTGTGTTAGTGTGGTATATCAGACTGTCACAGTGATCAGTTTGTGTTCGAGTGTGTGTTAGTGTGGTATATCAGACTGTCACAGTGATCAGTTAGTGTTCGAGTGTGTGTTAGTGTGGTATATCAGACTGTCACAGTGATCAGTTAGTGTTAGAGTGTGTGTTAGTGTGGTATATCAGACTGTCACAGTGATCAGTTTGTGTTAGAGTGTGTGTTAGTGTGGTATATCAGACTGTCACAGTGATCAGTTTGTGTTAGAGTGTGTGTTAGTGTGGTATATCAGACTGTCACAGTGATCAGTTAGTGTTCGAGTGTGAGTTAGTGTGGTATATCAGACTGTCACAGTGATCAGTTAGTGTTCGAGTGTGTGTTAGTGTGGTATATCAGACTGTCACAGTGATCAGTTTGTGTTCGAGTGTGTGTTAGTGTGGTATATCAGACTGTCACAGTGATCAGTTTGTGTTCGAGTGTGTGTTAGTGTGGTATATCAGACTGTCACAGTGATCAGTTAGTGTTCGAGTGTGAGTTAGTGTGGTGTATCAGACTGTCACAGTGATCAGTTAGTGTTCGAGTGTGTGTTAGTGTGGTGTATCAGACTGTCACAGTGATCAGTTAGTGTTCGAGTGTGAGTTAGTGTGGTATATCAGACTGTCACAGTGATCAGTTTGTGTTCGAGTGTGTGTTAGTGTGGTATATCAGACTGTCACAGTGATCAGTTAGTGTTCGAGTGTGTGTTAGTGTGGTGTATCAGACTGTCACAGTGATCAGTTAGTGTTCGAGTGTGAGTTAGTGTGGTGTATCAGACTGTCACAGTGATCAGTTTGTGTTCGAGTGTGTGTTAGTGTGGTATATCAGACTGTCACAGTGATCAGTTTGTGTTCGAGTGTGTGTTAGTGTGGTGTATCAGACTGTCACAGTGATCAGTTTGTGTTCGAGTGTGTGTTAGTGTGGTGTATCAGACTGTCACAGTGATCAGTTTGTGTTAGAGTGTGAGTTAGTGTGGTATATCAGACTGTCACAGTGATCAGTTTGTGTTAGAGTGTGTGTTAGTGTGGTATATCAGACTGTCACAGTGATCAGTTTGTGTTAGAGTGTGTGTTAGTGTGGTATATCAGACTGTCACAGTGATCAGTTTGTGTTAGAGTGTGTGTTAGTGTGGTATATCAGACTGTCACAGTGATCAGTTTGTGTTCGACTGTGTGTTAGTGTGGTATATCAGACTGTCACAGTGATCAGTTAGTGTTCGAGTGTGAGTTAGTGTGGTATATCAGACTGTCACAGTGATCAGTTTGTGTTCGACTGTGTGTTAGTGTGGTATATCAGACTGTCACAGTGATCAGTTAGTGTTCGAGTGTGTGTTAGTGTGGTGTATCAGACTGTCACAGTGATCAGTTTGTGTTCGAGTGTGTGTTAGTGTGGTATATCAGACTGTCACAGTGATCAGTTTGTGTTCGAGTGTGAGTTAGTGTGGTATATCAGACTGTCACAGTGATCAGTTTGTGTTAGAGTGTGTGTTAGTGTGGTATATCAGACTGTCACAGTGATCAGTTAGTGTTCGAGTGTGAGTTAGTGTGGTATATCAGACTGTCACAGTGATCAGTTAGTGTTCGAGTGTGTGTTAGTGTGGTATATCAGACTGTCACAGTGATCAGTTTGTGTTAGAGTGTGTGTTAGTGTGGTATATCAGACTGTCACAGTGATCAGTTTGTGTTAGAGTGTGAGTTAGTGTGGTGTATCAGACTGTCACAGTGATCAGTTAGTGTTCGAGTGTGTGTTAGTGTGGTGTATCAGACTGTCACAGTGATCAGTTAGTGTTCGAGTGTGTGTTAGTGTGGTGTATCAGACTGTCACAGTGATCAGTTAGTGTTCGAGTGTGTGTTAGTGTGGTATATCAGACTGTCACAGTGATCAGTTAGTGTTCGAGTGTGAGTTAGTGTGGTATATCAGACTGTCACAGTGATCAGTTAGTGTTCGAGTGTGTGTTAGTGTGGTATATCAGACTGTCACAGTGATCAGTTTGTGTTAGAGTGTGTGTTAGTGTGGTATATCAGACTGTCACAGTGATCAGTTTGTGTTAGAGTGTGAGTTAGTGTGGTGTATCAGACTGTCACAGTGATCAGTTAGTGTTCGAGTGTGTGTTAGTGTGGTATATCAGACTGTCACAGTGATCAGTTTGTGTTCGAGTGTGAGTTAGTGTGGTGTATCAGACTGTCACAGTGATCAGTTTGTGTTCGAGTGTGTGTTAGTGTGGTATATCAGACTGTCACAGTGATCAGTTTGTGTTAGAGTGTGTGTTAGTGTGGTATATCAGACTGTCACAGTGATCAGTTTGTGTTAGAGTGTGTGTTAGTGTGGTATATCAGACTGTCACAGTGATCAGTTAGTGTTCGAGTGTGTGTTAGTGTGGTATATCAGACTGTCACAGTGATCAGTTTGTGTTCGAGTGTGTGTTAGTGTGGTATATCAGACTGTCACAGTGATCAGTTTGTGTTCGAGTGTGTGTTAGTGTGGTATATCAGACTGTCACAGTGATCAGTTAGTGTTCGAGTGTGTGTTAGTGTGGTGTATCAGACTGTCACAGTGATCAGTTTGTGTTCGAGTGTGTGTTAGTGTGGTGTATCAGACTGTCACAGTGATCAGTTAGTGTTCGAGTGTGTGTTAGTGTGGTATATCAGACTGTCACAGTGATCAGTTTGTGTTCGAGTGTGTGTTAGTGTGGTATATCAGACTGTCACAGTGTTCAGTTTGTGTTCGAGTGTGAGTTAGTGTGGTATATCAGACTGTCACAGTGATCAGTTTGTGTTCGAGTGTGAGTTAGTGTGGTATATCAGACTGTCACAGTGATCAGTTTGTGTTAGAGTGTGTGTTAGTGTGGTATATCAGACTGTCACAGTGATCAGTTAGTGTTCGAGTGTGTGTTAGTGTGGTATATCAGACTGTCACAGTGATCAGTTTGTGTTCGAGTGTGTGTTAGTGTGGTATATCAGACTGTCACAGTGATCAGTTAGTGTTCGAGTGTGTGTTAGTGTGGTATATCAGACTGTCACAGTGATCAGTTTGTTTTTTCAGTTGATAAAAAGAGAGCAAATAGAATATGAGAGTAAAAAACAAGAAATATAAAAACAGATTGTAAGAGCTTCTACAAGTAAGTAAAAAGGAAGAGATCAGCAAAATTAAATGTGGGTCCCTTAGAGGCTGAGACAGGAGAAATTATAATGGGGAATAAGAAGAGACATTAATCAAATATTTTGTATCTGTCTTCACAGTAGAAGACACAAAAAAATACCAAAAATAGTGGGGAACCAAGGGGCTAATGAGAGTGAGGAACTTAAAGTAATTAATATTAGTAAAGAAAAAGTACTAGAGAAATTAATGGGACTAAAAGCCGACAAATCCTTTGGACCTGATGGCCTACATCCGAGGGTTCTAAAAGAGGTGGCTGCAGAGATAGTGGATGCATTGGTTGTGATCTTCCAGAATTCCCTAGGTCCTAGTGGATTGGAAGGTAGCAAATGTAACCCCGCTATTTAAGAAATGAGGGAAAGAGAAAACAGGGAACTACAGGCCAGTTAGCCTGACCTCAGTCGTCAGGAAAATGCTGGAATCCATTATTAAGGAAGTGGTAACAGGGCACTGAGACCATCATAATATGATTGGACAGAGTCAACATGGTTTTATGAAAGGGAAATCATGTTTGACAAATTTATTCGTGTTTTTTGAGGA
Source organism: Heptranchias perlo (assembly GCF_035084215.1). NCBI lineage: Eukaryota > Metazoa > Chordata > Chondrichthyes > Hexanchiformes > Hexanchidae > Heptranchias > Heptranchias perlo. The sequence goes on along the minus strand of NW_027139120.1, from coordinate 249,287 downwards.
TGTAACTAGCAGGGTAGATAAAGGGGAGCCAGTGGATGTTGTATATTTGGATTTTCAAAAGGCATTCGATAAGGTGCCACATAAAAGGTTGTTAAACAAGATAAGGGCTCATGGGGTTGGGGGTAATGTATTAGCATGGATAGAGGATTGGTTAACGGACAGAAAACAGAGAGTAGGATAAACGGGTCATTCTCGGGTTGGCAGGCTGTAACTAGTGGGGTGCCACAAGGATCAGTGCTTGGGCCTCAGCTATTTACAATCTATATTAATGACTTGGATGAAGGGACCGAGTGTAATGTATCCAAGTTTGCTGATGATACAAAGTTAGGTGGGAAAGTAAGCTGTGAGGAGGACACAGAGTCTGCAAAGGGATAGAGACAGGTTAAGTGAGTGGGCAAGAAGGTGGCAGATGGAGTATAATGTGGGGAAATGTGAGGTTATTCACTTTGGTAAGAAGAATAGAAAAACAGAATTTTTTTAAATGGTGAGAAACTATGAAACGTTGGTGTTCAGAGGGATTTGGGAGTCCTTGTACAAGAAACACAAAAAGTTAACATGCAGGTACAGCAAGCTATTAGGAAGGCAAATGGAATGTTGGCCTTTATTGCAAGGGGGTTTGGAGTATAAGAGTTTCTTTTATTCGTCCATGGGATGTGGGTGTCGCTGGCAGGGCCAACATTTATTGCCCATCCCTAATTGCCCTTGAGAAGGTGGTGGTGAGCCGCCTTCTTGAACCGCTGCAGTCCGTGTGGTGAAGGTTCTCCCACAGTGCTGTTAGGAAGGGAGTTCCAGGATTTTGACCCAGCGACAATGAAGGAACGGCGATATATTTCCAAGTCGGGATGGTGTGTGACTTGGAGGGGAACGTGCAGGTGGTGTTGTTCCCATGTGCCTGCTGCCCTTGCCCTTCTAGGTGGTAGAGGTCGCGGGTTTGGGAGGTGCTGTTGAAGAAGCCTTGGCGAGTTGCTGCAGTGCATCCTGTGGATGGTACACACTGCAGCCACAGTGCGCCAGTGGTGAAGGGAGTGAATGTTTAAGGTGGTGGATGGGGTGTCAGTCAAGCGGGCTGCTTTGTCCTGGATGTTGTTGAGCTTCTTGAGTGTTGTTGGAGCTGCACTCATCCAGGCAAGTGGAGAGTATTCCATCACACTCCTGACTTGTGCCTTGTAGATGGTGGAAAGGCTTTGGGGAGTCAGGAGGTGAGTCACTCACCGTAGAATACCCAGCCTCTGACCTGCTCTCGTGGCCACAGTATTTATGTGGCTGGTCCAATTAAATTTCTGGTCAATGGTGACCCCCAGGATGTTGATGGTGGGGGATTCGGCGATGGTAATGCCATTGAATATCAAGGGCAGATGGTTAGACTCTCTCTTGTTGAGATGGTCATTGCCTGGCACTTGTCTGGCGCGAATGTTACTTGCCACTTATCAGCCTCAAGCCTGGATGTTGTCCAGGTCTTGCTGCATGAGGGCACAGACTGCTTCATTATCTGAGGGGTTGCGAATGGAACTGAACACTGTGCAATCATCAATGAACATCCCCATTTCTGACCTTATGATGGAGGAAAGGTCATTGATGAAGCAGCTGAAGATGGTTGGGCCTAGGACACTGCCCTGAGGAACTCATGCAGCAATGTCCTGGGTCTGAGATGATTGGCCTCCAACAACCACTACCATCTTCCTTTGTGCTAGGTATGACTCCAGCCACTGAAGAGTTTTCCCCCTGATTCCCATTGACTTCAATTTTACTGGGGCTCATTGGTGCCTCACTCAGTCAAATGCTGCCTTGATGTCAAGGGCAGTCACTCTCACCTCACCTCTGGAATTCAGCTCTTTTGTCCAGTTTGGAGTAAGGAATTCTTACTACAATTGTGCAGGGCTTTGGTGAGACCTCACCTGGAGTATTGCGTACAGTTTTGGTCTCCTTATCTAAGGAAGGATATACTTACCTTAGAGGCGGTGCAACGAAGGTTCACTAGATTAATTCCTGGGATGAGAGGGTTGTCCTTTGAGGAGAGATTGAATAGAATGGGCCTATACTCACTGGAGTTCAGAAGAATGAGAGGTGATCTCATTGAAACATAAGATTCTGATGGGGCTTGACAGGGTAGATACTGAGAGGTTGTTTCCCCTGGCTGGAGAGTCTCGAACTAGGGGTCATAGTCTCAGGATAAGAGGTTGGCCATTTAAGACTGAGATGAGGTGAAATTTCTTCACTCAGAGGGTTGTGAATCTTTGGAATTCCCGACCCCTGAGGGCTGTGGATGCTGAGTAGTTGAATATATTCCAGGCTGAGAGCGATAGATTTTTGGATTCTAAGGGAATCAAGGGATATGGGGATCGGGCGAGAAAGTGGAGTTGAGGTCGAAGATCAGCCATGATCTGATTGAATGGCGGAGCAGGCTCGAGGGACCGTATGGCCTACTCCTGCTCCGATTTCTTATGTTCTTATGTTTAGACTTGATGTGGAGATGCCGGTGATGGACTGGGGTTGACAAATGTAAACAATTTTACAACACCAAGTTATTAATATTAATAAAAATCGTTGGACTATAACTTGGTGTTGTAAAATTGTTTACATATGTTTAGACTGACAGAGTGTGGTATATCAGAGTGTTACTGTGATTGGTTACTTTTATCAGTAGATAAAAACGGAGAAAATAGAATGAGAGTAAACAACAAGAAATATAAAAACAGATTGTAAGAACTTCTACAAGTATATAAAAAGGAAGAGATTAGCGAAAGTAAATGTGGGTCCCTTAGAGGCTGAGACAGGAGAAATTATAATGGGGAATAAGGAAATGGCAGAGACATTAATCAAATATTTTGTATCTGTCTTCACAATAGAAGACACAAAAAACATACCAGAAATAGTGGGGAACCAAGGGGCTAATGAGAGTGAGGAACTTAAAGTAATTAGTATTAGTAAAGAAAAGTACTAGAGAAACTAATGGGACTAAAAGCCGATAAATACACTGGACCTGATGGCCGACATCCGAGGGTTCTAAAAGAGGTGGCTGCAGAGATAGTGGATGCATTGGTTATGATCTTCCAGAATTCCCTAGGTTCTAGAACGGTCCCAGTGGATTGGAAGGTAACAAATGTAACCCCACTATTCAAGAAAGGAGGGAGAGAAAAAACAGGGAACTACAGGCCAGTTTGCCTGACATCAGTCATCGGGAAAATGCTGGAATCCATTATTAAGGACATGGTAACAGGGCACTGAGAACATCATAATATGATTGGACAGAGTCAACATGGTTTTATGAAAGAGAAATCGTGTTTGACAAATTTATTAGAGTTTTATGAGGATGTAACTCGCAGGGTAGATAAAGCGGAATGGGTCATTTTCAGGTTGGCAGGCTGTAACTAGTGGGGTGCTGCAAGGATCAGTGTTTGGGCCTCAGCTATTTACAATCTATATTAATAACTTAGACGAAGGGACCGAGTGTAATTTATCCAAGTTTGCTGATGATACAAAGCTAGGTGGGAAAGTAAGCTGTGAGGAGGACACAAAGTGTTTGCAAAGGGATAGAGACAGGTTAAGTGAGTGGGCAAGAAGGTGGCAGATGAAGTATAATATTTTATTTGTTCATGGGATGTGGGCATCAGTGGCGAGGCCAGTATTTATTGCCCATCTCTAATAATGTGGGGAAATGTGAGGTTATTCACTTTGGTAGGAAGAATAGAAAAACAGAATATTTTTTAAATGGTGAGAAACTATTAAATGTTGGTGTTCAGAGAGATTTGGGTGTCCTCGTACAAGAAACACAGAAAGTTAGCATGCAGGTACAGCAAGCAATTAGGAAGGCAAATGACAAGTTGGCCTTTATTGCAAGTGGGTTGGAGTACAAGAGTAAGGAAGTCTTACTACGATTGTACAGGGCTTTAGTGAGACCTCACCTGGAATACTGCGCACAGTTTTGGTCTCCTTATCTGAGGAAGGATATACTTGCCTTCGAGGCGGTGCAAGATTCACTCGATTAATTCGTGGGTTGAGAGGGTTGTCCAATGAGGAGAGATTGGGCCTATACTCCCTGGAGTTTAGAAGAATGAGAGGTGATCTCATTGAAACATATAAGATTCTGAGGGGGCTTGACAGGGCAGATACTGAGAGGTTGTTTCCCCTGGCTGGAGAGTCTAGAACCAGGGGGCATAGTCTCAGGATAAGGGCTCGGCCATTTAAGACTGAGGAGGAGAAATTTCTTCACTCAGAGGGTTGTGAATCTTTGGACTTCTCTGCCCCAGAGGGCTGTGAATGCTCAGTCGTTGAATATATTCAAGACTGAGATTGATAGATTTTTGGGCTCTAGGGGAATCAAGGGATACGGGGATCGGGCATGAAAGTGGAGTTGAGGTCAAAGATCAGCCATGATCTGATTGAATGGCGGAGCAGGCTCGAGGGGCCGTACAGCCTATTCCTGCTCCGATTTCTTATGTTCTCATGTCCTTATGTTTAGAGTGTGGTATATCAGAGTGTTGCAGTGATCAGTTATGATTAGAGTTTGAGTTGATGTGTTTTATCTGAGTGTTACAGTGTTCAGTTTGTATTAGAGTGTGAGAGAGTGTGTTGTATCAGAGAGTTACAGTCATCGGTCAGTATTAGATTGTGAGAGAGTGTGGTATATCAGAGTGTTACATTGATCAGTTAGTATTGGACTGTGCGAGAGTGTGGTATATCAGTGTTACATTGATCAGTTAGTATTAGACTGTGAGAGAGTGTGGTATATCAGAGTGTTACATTGATCAGTTGGTCATGGACTGAGAGAGAGTGTGGTATATCAGAGTGTTACATTGATCAGTTGGTCATGGACTGAGAGAGAGTGTGGTATATCAGAGTGTTACATTGATCAGTTTGTATTAGAGTGTGATTAAGGTGTGCTTCTCTGCCCCTTTTCCTTCGGATCCTGCACTCTCTCTATTTTTTAGGGGACGATTCGGGAGTGTTCATCGTTGCACCTGCCGATCATCGGGCCTCCAATTGGCCATGAAAATTATCAAAGTGAGATCCGCCAAAGAAAAGGTGGGTGCAGAGATTGCTCCCCATTCAAAACCAGAAATTCCCGTTAAATTCCATTCATTTTTGAGCCATAACTGGGCTGCTCTCCTCAGACCTGCCTTCCGGCATCCAAGGAGCAGAACGATTGTGTCAAGGGTTGAGTGTCATAATTACTGTACACCCCTTACATTAGGACCATGAAACAAGTGGATGGAAGAGTTCAGAGGCCAGAACTCCTGCTGAGCAGCATGTCCAAATTAACCCTGTGACTGAATGATGGGATGCTGACAGGCCTATTAAACAGCATACTGGATGTCCCCATTCTCCATTGGTCCTGCTCTACCGTTACATCAATTTTCTACAAAGAGAATTCCTGGAACTTTTCCTCAAAAAGTTTCAGTAAATTTTATTTCCAAGCATCTGCTGTAAGAACCATCAGTGGCCATTCCTATTCTGATTGATCTTCTCACCTCCTATTCTCCAATACAAACAGTAACAGGAACCCCCTCAAACTGCTCCCTGTCTGAACCGTCTCATCACACATGTTCCCTGTCTGGGCAATTCTGCGATCACCCCCACTCCCCGTGTAACAATAGTCAGCCATCGATCTCAGTCTCCTGGAGCCCCCTGTATTTCCCTTACATTGGATGTTCTCATACCTGGAATCATACAGCCCAGGAGGCCATTCAGCCCATCGTTCTTTGCTGGATCTTTAAAAATGCTATCCAATTAGTTCCACTCCCCTGCTTTTTCTCCACAGTCCTGCAAATTTCTCCTTTTGAAGTATTTATCCAATCCCCTTTTGAAAGTTACTATTGAATCTGCTTCCACCGCCCTTTCAGGCAGTGAATTCCAGATCATAACAATACGCTGCGTCAAAATAATTCTCCTCATCTGCCCTCTGGTTCTTTTGCCAATTGTCTTCAGTCTGTGTCCTTTGGTTACCCGGTCACTTCTCAACAATCTGATTTGGCTCCTTTTTAATTCCACGTCCCCCAGGTTTCTGGATAAAGTGGAGTTCATTACACTGTTTGTAAACAGTGTAAACGTACTTTGATCCCATATGTGGAGGGAGCAGAGTATTCACATTACATCTCTGTTCCTCATTGCAGTTCCGGTGGGTGTAAGATACTGTGTGTGTGTGTGTGCTGGACACTGGAGACCTGAGGGACTGGATGATCCAAGGACCCTTCTTAATTCTCCCATCTGCATTTTAAAGCATGTTGTTGTTGTAATAAAGTATCTGTCTTGTTTGAGTGAGGGGCAGATCCACTCATTGGTTCTCTCGATCAGTTGACTCCCATTGTGATGTTCTCATAAGGAGGGAAGGGACTGATGTTTTTGCAACTCGTTCATACATGTTGTTAACCAGGGGGATGCCATCATTTTCTGGAACGAACAGAATGTGTGGATTGCAGGAGATCAAATTATGGACAGCTGCACCATTCCACACCATGAGTTACAGTGACAAATCTCACAGAACGAGAGAGCTGACAGCTGCACCTCATTATATCATGTCTTCTTCGACCTTTCTCCTGCATTCAGTAAGGTTGACTGCAGCATCCTGATCGAATGTCCCCCATCGACAAGCTCCACGGGACAGGTCTCATGCACTCCCACCTATCAGCAATTACCTATCAATGGCTTCCCTCCAATACGTGTACCAAAGAATCCATACATGGCTCCTTACTCATCCTCATCGAAATGTTCCATTATGGTAACATAATCTACTCTCTCCATTCAGTATCCCCGGTCTCACTCCCACTCACTCTCTCCATTCAGTATCCCCGGTCTCACTCTCCACTCAGTATCCCCGGTCTCACTCCCACTCACTCTCTCCATTCAGTATCCCCGGTCTCACTCCCACTCACTCTCCATTCAGTATCCCCGGTCTCACTCCCACTCACTCTCTCCATTCAGTATCCCCGGTCTCACTCTCCACTCAGTATCCCCGGTCTCACTCCCACTCACTCTCTCCATTCAGTATCCCCGGTCTCACTCCCACTCACTCTCTCCATTCAGTATCCCCGGCCTCACTCCCATTCACTCTCTCCATTCAGTATCCCCGGACTCACTCCCACTCACTCTCTCCATTCAGTATCCCCGGTCTCACTCTCCACTCAGTATCCCCGGTCTCACTCCCACTCACTCTCTCCATTCAGTATCCCCGGTCTCACTCCCACTCACTCTCTCCATTCAGTATCCCCGGTCTCACTCCCACTCACTCTCTCCATTCAGTATCCCCGGTCTCACTCCCATTCACTCTCTCCATTCAGTATCCCCGGTCTCACTCCCATTCACTCTCTCCATTCAGTATCCCCGGTCTCACTCCCACTCACTCTCTCCATTCAGTATTCCCGGTCTCACTCCCACTCACTCTCTCCATTCAGTATTCCCGGTCTCACTCCCACTCACTCTCTCCATTCAGTATCCCCGGTCTCACTCCCACTCACTCTCCATTCAGTATCCCCGGTCTCACTCCCACTCACTCTCTCCATTCAGTATCCCCGGTCTCACTCCCACTCACTCTCTCCATTCAGTATCCCCGGTCTCACTCCCACTCACTCTCTCTATTCAGTATCCCCGGTCTCACTCCCACTCACTCTCTCCATTCAGTATCCCCGGCCTCACTCCCATTCACTCTCTCCATTCAGTATTCCCGGTCTCACTCCCACTCACTCTCTCCATTCAGTATCCCCGGTCTCACTCCCACTCACTCTCCACTCAGTATCCCCGGACTCACTCCCACTCACTCTCCATTCAGTATCCCCGGTCTCACTCCCACTCACTCTCCATTCAGTATCCCCAGACTCACTCCCACTCACTCTCTCCATTCAGTATTCCCGGTCTCACTCCCACTCACTCTCTCCATTCAGTATCCCCGGTCTCACTCCCACTCACTCTCCATTCAGTATCCCCGGTCTCACTCCCACTCACTCTCTCTATTCAGTATCCCCGGTCTCACTCCCACTCACTCTCTCTATTCAGTATCCCCGGCCTCACTCCCACTCATTCTCATTCTCTCCATTCAGTTTCCCCGGTCTCACTCCCACTCACTCTCTCCATTCAGTATCCCCGGTCTCACTCCCACTCACTCTCTCCATTCAGTATTCCCGGTCTCACTCCCACTCACTCTCTCCATTCAATATCCCCGGTCTCACTCCCACTCACTCTCCATTCAGTATCCCCGGTCTCACTCCCACTCACTCTCTCCATTCAGTATCCCCGGTCTCACTCCCACTCACTCTCTCCATTCAGTATTCCCGGTCTCACTCCCACTCACTCTCCATTCAGTATCCCCGGCCTCACTCCCACTCACTCTCTCCATTCAGTATCCCCGGCCTCACTCCCATTCACTCTCTCCATTCAGTATCCCCGGCCTCACTCCCACTCACTCTCTCCATTCAGTATCCCCGGTCTCACTCCCATTCACTCTCTCCATTCAGTATCCCCGGCCTCACTCCCATTCACTCTCTCCATTCAGTATTCCCGGTCTCACTCCCACTCACTCTCTCCATTCAGTATCCCCGGTCTCACTCCCACTCACTCTCTCCATTCAGTATCCCCGGTCTCACTCCCACTCGCTCTCTCCGGAGGGCGTGATTATAACTCCTCCAGCGATGGTGATCAGCTTGGCTGCTCCTTTTGTGTTGAGAGTGAAACATGAAAATGCACAGAGGGTAAATGAGACCTGTCGGCCTCTCTCACCTCATCTCTCCCCATCTCCCTCCTCAGGAGAGTATCAGTAATGAGGTCCAGGTGATGAATCAGTTGAACCATGTGAATCTCATTCAGCTCTACGATGCCTTTGACACCAGGAATGAGATGGTTCTTGTGATGGAGTAGTAAGTATTACTTACACTGATGGTCAAATCACCTGTAAGTACACGTGAGTGTGAACAATCTGCGAGAGTGTACACTATGAGTGTATGTTTTATGTTGTGTATGAGTGTGAATGTTTACACTATGTGTGCATGTGTACTGTGTGTGCATGAGTGTGACTACACTGATGAAAAGTACGTGTGAGTGTGAACGTGTACACTGTGTGCATATGAGAGCAAGTTAGTCGAGTCTTGCCTTGCGACTGCTCGGAAGCAGTAATCATTCGGAATATTTACTATCTTGTGCACATCCTGTTTCAGCTCCATATAGTTTTCATGAACCTCCCCCATCCTCTGACTACTGTCTCACCGTTGAAATACTGAGATTTTCTTACTCTTGTGTTTTGCAGCTTTTTCTAGTCCTTTTTTTGCCCCTTTAGTTGCTTTTTGGATTTCTTATCCATTTTTCCATGGAAAGGGTCGAGATATGATTCATGTTGAATTGTTGCTTTTGTCTTAAAATGAGATTACAAGGGTTTCGAACCCACCTCACATCACAGACACATACTGGGATAAAGAGGGAATCGGTATGTTAATGAACGGCCATTGAAACTATCACCCCTAATGACCTGGGACAACAGAGGATTCATGACCATGTTTCACACTGAGGTTGGGAGGAAATGAAGTCAAACCCACCCAGCGTGAGGTGGAGTAGCCAGGTCGCCATCTATCATGGTGGAGGGAGAGAGGCGGAGGGAGAGAGGCGGGCAGGCGGGCGGAGGGAGAGAGAGGCAGGCAGGGGGGCAGAGAGAGAGAGGCAGGGGGGCAGGACGGGACAGAATGGGACAGTGGGGCGGGGGGGGGGGGGGTGGGGGGAAAGGGCCGGGGGGAGCCATTTTAATTCACTGTGGACAGAGAGAGGTCAGAGGGCAGCTCCCACTATCTGTGGGCATGGGGAACAGAATAAGTGAAACCAGAGCTCCCTGGATGGCGAAAGAGATAGAGAGTAAGATGAAGCAGAAAAAAGAGGGCATATGACAGATATCAGGTTGATAACACAAGTGAGAACCAGGCTGAATATAGAAAGTTCAGAGGGGAAGTGAAAAAGGAAATAAGAGGGGCGAAGAGAGAGTATGAGAATAGACTGGCGGCCAACATAAAAGAAATCCAAAAGTCTTCTACAGGCATGTAAACAGTAAACGGGTAGTAAGAGGAGGGATGGGGCTGATTAGGGACCATAAAGGAGATCTACTCATGGAGGCAGAGGGCATGGCCGAGGTACTAAATGAGTACTTTTCATCTGTCTTTACCAAGGAAGAAGATGCAGCCAGAGTCTCAGTAAAACAGGAGGTAGTTGAGATACTGGATGGGCTTAAAATTGATAAGGAAGAGGTACTAGAAAGGCTGACTGTACTTAAAGTAGATAAATCACCCGGTCCGGGTGGGTTGCATCCTAGGTTGATGAGGGATGTAAGGGAGGAAATTACGGAGGTACTGGTCATAATCTTCCAAACATCCTTAGATACGGGGGTGGTGCCAGAGGACTGGAGAATTGCAAATGTTACACCCTTGTTCAAAAAAGGGTGTAAGGATAAACCCAGCAACTACAGGCCAGTCAGTTTAACCTCAGTGGTGGGGAAACTTTTAGAAACGATAATCTGGGACAGAATTAACAGTCACTTGGACAAGTGTGGATTGATTAAGGAAAGCCAGCACAGATTTGTTAAAGGCAAATCGTGTTCAAGCAACTTGATAGAGTTTTTTAGATGAGGTAACAGAGAGGGTTGATGAGGGTACTGCAGTTGATGTGGTGTATATGGGCTTTCAAAAGGCATTTGATAAAGTGCCGCATAATAGGCTTGTCATCAAAGTTGATGCCCATGGAATAAAAGGGGTAGTGCCAGCGTGGATACAAAATTAGCTAAGTGACAGGAAACAGAGAGTAGTGGTGAATGGTTGTTTTTCGGACTGGAGAGAGGTGTACAGTGGTGTTCCCCAGGGGTCGGTGCTGGGACCACTGGTTTTCTTGATATATATTAATGACTTGGACTTGGGTGTACAGGGCACAATTTCAAAATTTGCAGATGACACAAAACTTGGAAAGGTAGTGAACAGTGAGGAGGATAGTGATAGACTTCAAGAGGCTGGTGGAATGGGCTGAGACATGGCAAATGAAATTTGACGCAGAAAAGTGTGAAGTGATATATTTCGGTAGGAAGAACGAGGAGAGGAAATATAAACTAAAGAGTATAATTCTAAAAGGGGTGCAGGAACAGAGAGATCTGGGGGTATATGTACACAAATCATTGAAGGTGGCAGGACAGGTTGAGAAAGTGGTTAAAAAAAGCATATGGGATCCTGGGCTTTATAAATAGAGGCATAGAGTAAAAAAGTAAGGAAGTCTTTTAAAACACTGGTTTGGCCACAACTGGAGTATTGTGTCCAATTCTGGGCACTGCACTTTAGGAAAGATGTGAAGGCCTTAGAGAGGGTGCAGAAGATATTTACTAGATGATTCCAGGGATGAGGGACTTTAGTTACGTGGATAGACTGGAGAAGCTGGGGTTGTTCTCCTTGGAACAGAGACAGTTGAGAGGAGATTTGATCGAGGTGTTCAAAATCATGAAGGGTCCAGACAGAGTAGATAGAGAGAAACTGTTCCCATTGGTGGAAGGGTCAAGAACCAGAGGACATAGATTTAAGGTGATTGGCAAAAGAACCAAAGACGACATGAGGAAAAACTTTTTTACACAGCGAGTGGTTAGGATCTGGAATGCACTGCCCGAGGGGGTGGTGGAGGCAGATTCAATCATGGCCTTCAAAAGGGAACTGGATAAGTACTTGAAAAGAAAAAAATTGTAGGGCTACAGGGATAGGGCGGGGGAGTGGGACTCTTGGGGAGTGGGACTCTTGGGGAGTGGGACTCTTGGGGAGTGGATTGCTCTTGCATTGAGCCAGGACGGACTCGACGGGCTGAATGGTCTTCTTCCGTGCTGTAACCTTTCTATGATTCTATGAAACATGTGCTCGGGGAGTAAAAAGTCTCCTTGAAGAAGAAAGTTGGCCTAAGTTTAGATAGCTGGCCAGATCGCAGAGTGTGTCCAAGAATTGTCAATTTTGTTTCTCGGCCCCTCAATGAGTCAATGTGCCATATTGTTCTTATTTATGGAGACGGACTAAAGTGAAATTGTATTAGGGTGAGATTTGCTAGAATTCTTACTCTACATTCACTAACTGGCTATAATAGGGAGCAGCTTAACAGTTTGTATCGGCCCTTGTTTCATTAAATTGCTAATCAGTCCATCTCTTGTAAGATTGTAGAAGTCCAGGTGAAAACATGTGCAAGGATCACGCTATCCAGTTCATGTAACAAGGGGGTCTCAGTGTTCGACCATTATCCCTCTATTGCATGGTGAAAGTACATAGTTGATTGTGAGGGACACAGGTCTGCTTACAGGAGAAATTGATGGTGCTAACCCTAGAGAATATCAAAGGCAGACTTGAAATAGGAACAGGAGGAGGCCATTGTGCCCCTCAAACTTGTTCCGCCATTTAATTAGATAATGACTGATCTGTATCTTAACTCCATCTACCCGCCCTGGTTCCATATCCCTTAATACCCTTACCAAACAAAAACCTATCAATCTCAGTCTTGAAATTTTCTATTGACCCCCAGCCTCAACAGTTCTTTGGGGGAGAGAGTTCCTGATTTCCACTCCCCTTTGTGTGAGGAAGTGCTTCCTGACATCACCCCTGAACACCCTAGCTCTAATTTTAAGGTTATGCCCCCTTGTTCTGGACTCTCCCACCAGAGGAAATAGTTTCTCTCTATCTACCCTATCAAATCCTTTAATCATCTTAAACACCTCAATTCGATCACCCCTTAATCTTCTGTACTCGAGGGAATATAAGCCTAGTCTGTGCACCTGTCCTCATAATTTAACCCCGTTAGTGCTGGTAACATTCTGGTGAATCTGCACTGCACCCCCTCCAAGGCCAATATATCCTTCCTGAGGGGCAGTGCCCAGAACTGAATGCAGTATCTCCAGATGTGGTCTAACCAGAGCTCTGTACAGCTGGAACATAACTTCCACCCCTTTGTATTCCAGCCCTCAGGAGATAAAGGCCAACATTCCATTAGCCTTTTTAATTTTTTGTACCTGTTCACCAGCTTTTAGTGGACCCCTAAATCTCTCTCCTCATCCACTGTCCCTAAAGGCTTCTCACCGTTTAGATGATCTAACTTTCTTTGGTCCAAAGTGGATGACCTCACACTTCCCCACATTGAACTCCATCTGCCCCAGTTTTACCCACTCACTGAATCTCTCAATGTCCCTTTACAACTTCCTGCTCCCATCTACACTATTTACTCTGCTGCCTAACTTAGTGTCATCAGTAAACTTAGATATACGGCTCTCTATTCCTTCCTCCAAGTCATTTATTAATATAGTGAAAAGCTGTGGCCCCAGTACAGATCCCTGCGGGACATCACTAGTCACATCCTGTCAATTTGAGTCCATACCCATTATCCCTACTCTCTGTCTCCTGCCTCCGAACCAATTCCCTATCCAAGCCAATGGTTGCCTCCAATTCCAAACGCTCTCATTTTTGTTAACAGTCTCTTAATGTGGAACCTTGTCGAATGCCTTCTGGAAGTTCACATAAATAACATCCAGAGACACTCCCTTACCTGCTTTAGTTACCGCCTCAAAAAATTCAACTAGGTTCGTTAGACATGATTTACCCTTCACAATTCCACACTGGCTCTCTCTGGTCAGCTCATATTTGGCCAATGCTCAGTCAGTCTGTCCCTCAACAGATTCTCGTCACTTCCCCACAACCGATGTTAGACTAATACGCTTAGAATTTCCTAGTTTTTCTCTCTTACCCTTCTTAAATAGTGGGGCGACATTGGCAACGTTCCAATCCAAGGGGACAATTCCTGAATCAAGAGTTTTGGAAGATCGTGACTAACGTGAACATCGATGCAAAGTAGCTGTTTAGTAAGTCTGCCGTTTCCTGCTTGAAAGCACTCTCTGATCACTCTTCACCGTGTTTCAGACGTCCCATATTCACCCCAGTGCATCCCATTCCATTTCTCCTGACAGATTTTGGAGAGGTCATTTTTCCTCTCTATTTTACTTTTGATTAATTTGTTAAAAAGTTTAAGATTCTGTTTGTTTAGTTTGCTGATCCTAAGAATGTATTGATTCTACATGCTCAGTATTACACCTTGAAAGGTGGTCCAGGTGCCCGAATCAAAGTGCTGTTGAACAAACTCCAGTTAATCTGTTTGAGCTCTTCCCTGATTTCTTTGAAGTTTTTAAGCTAAATTTGGTGCAGGGCAATAAAACATGACCGTGCACACGTGTGAAATAGTTCTCTCACACGTTGAATGGCTGCCCACATACATGTGCAAATGGAAACAGATCCACTCATCCATGTACTGAAACCTTCCTTTAAATCGAACAGTCAGCTGACCGACACTCTGAACACCTCGACCTTTCCTGATCGATATTCTGAATACCTCGACCTTTCCTGACCGACACTCTGAACATCTCGACCTTTCCTGACCGACACTCTGAACACCTCGACCTTTCCTGACCGACACTCTGAGCACCTCGACCTTTCCTGACTGATATTCTGAACACCTCGACCTTTCCTGACCGACACTCTGAACATCTCGACCTTTCCTGACCGACACTCTGAACACCTCGACCTTTCCTGACCGACACTCTGAACACCTCGACCTTTCCTGACCGACACTCTGAACATCTCGACCTTTCCTGACTGATATTCTGAACATCTCGACCTTTCCTGACCGACACTCTGAACACCTCGACCTTTCCTGACCGATATTCTGAACACCTCGACCTTTCCTGACCGACACTCTGAACACCTCGACCTTTCCTGACCGACACTCTGAACATCTCGACCTTTCCTGACCGATATTCTGAGCACCTCGACCTTTCCTGACCGACACTCTGAACACCTCGACCTTTCCTGACCGACACTCTGAACATCTCGACCTTTCCTGACCGACACTCTGAGCACCTCGACCTTTCCTGACCGATATTCTGAACACCTCGACCTTTCCTGACCGACACTCTGAGCACCTCGACCTTTCCTGACCGACACTCTGAGCACCTCGACCTTTCCTGACCGATATTCTGAACAGCTCGACCTTTCCTGACCGACACTCTGAACATCTCGACCTTTCCTGACCGATATTCTGAGCACCTCGACCTTTCCTGACCGATATTCTGAACACCTCGACCTTTCCTGACCGACACTCTGAGCACCTCGACCTTTCCTGACCGATATTCTGAACACCTCGACCTTTCCTGACCAACACTCTGAACACCTCGACCTTTCCTGACCGACACTCTGAACACCTCGACCTTTCCTGATCGACACTCTGAGCACCTCGACCTTTCCTGACTGACAATCTGAACATCTCGACCTTTCCTGACCGACACTCTGAACACCTCGACCTTTCCTGACCGACACTCTGAACACCTCGACCTTTCCTGACCGATATTCTGAACTTCTCAACCTTTCCTGACCGACACTCTGAACATCTCGACCTTTCCTGACCGATATTCTGAACACCTCGGCCTTTCCTGACCGACACTCTGAACATCTCGACCTTTCCTGACCGATATTCTGAACACCTCGACCTTTCCTGACCGACACTCTGAACACCTCGACCTTTCCTGACCGATATTCTGAACACCTCGGCCTTTCCTGACCGACACTCTGAACATCTCGACCTTTCCTGACCGATATTCTGAGCACCTCGACCTTTCCTGACCGATATTCTGAACACCTCGACCTTTCCTGACCGACACTCTGAGCACCTCGACCTTTCCTGACCGATATTCTGAACACCTCGACCTTTCCTGACCACCTCGACCTTTCCTGACCGACACTCTGAGCACCTCGACCTTTCCTGACCGACACTCTGAACATCTCGACCTTTCCTGACCGACAGTCTGAATCATAGAATCATAGAAGTTTACAACATGGAAACAGGCCCTTCGGCCCAACATGTCCATGTCGCCCAGTTTATACCACTAAGTTAGTCCCAATTGCCTGCAATTGGCCCATATCCCTCTATACCCATCTTACCCATGTAACTGTCCAAACGCTTTTTAAAAGACAAAATTGTACCCGCCTCTACTACTGCCTCTGGCAGCTCGTTCCAGACACTCACCACCCTTTGAGTGAAAAAATTGCCCCTCTGGACCCTTTTGTATCTCTCCCCTCTCACCTTAAATCTATGCCCCCTCGTTATAGACTCCCCTACCTTTGGGAAAAGATTTTGACTATCGACCTTATCTATGCCCCTCATTATTTTATAGACTTCTATAAGATCACCCCTTAACCTCCTACTCTCCAGGGAAAAAAGTCTCAGTCAATCCAACCTCTCCCGAAAAGTCAAACCATCAAGTCCCGGTAGCATCCTAGTAAATCTTCTCTGCACTTTTTCTAGTTTAATAATATCCTTTCTATAATAGGGTGACCAGAACTGTACACAGTATTCCAAGTGTGGCCTTACTCATGTCTTGTACTTCTTCAACAAGACATCCCAACTCCTGCATTCAATGTTCTGACCAATGAAACCAAGCATGCTGAATGCCTTCTTCACCACCCTATCCACCTGTGACTCCACTTTCAAGGAGCTATGAACCTGTACTCCTAGATCTCTTTGTTCTATAACTCTCCCCAACGCCCTACCATTAACGGAGTAGGTCCTGGCCCGATTCGATCTACCAAAATGCATCACCTCACATTTATCGAAATTAAACTCCATTTGCCATTCATCGGCCCACTGGCCCAATTTATCAAGATCCCGTTGCAATCCTAGATAACCTTCTTCACTGTCCACAATGCCACCAATCTTGGTGTCATCTGCAAACTTACTAACCATGCCTCCTAAATTCTCATCCAAATCATTAATATAAATAACAAATAACAGCGGACCCAGCACCGATCCCTGAGGCACACCGCTGGTCACAGGCCTCCAGTTTGAAAAACAACCCTCTACAACCACCCTCTGTCTTCTGTCGTCAATCCAATTTTGTATCCAATTGGCTACCTCACCTTGGATCCCGTGAGATTTAACCTTATGTAACAACCTACCATGCGGTACCTTGTCAAAGGCTTTGCTAAAGTCCATGTAGACCACGTCTACTGCACAGCCCTCATCTATCTTCTTGGTTACCCCTTCAAAAAACTCAATCAAATTCGTGAGACATGATTTTCCTCTCACAAAACCATGCTGACTGTTCCTAATTAGTCCCTGCCTCTCCAAATGCCTGTAGATCCTGTCCCTCAGAATACCCTCTAACAACTTACCCACTACAAATGTCAGGCTCACCGGTCTGTAGTTCCCAGGCTTTTCCCTGCCGCCCTTCTTAAACAAAGGCACAACATTTGCTACCCTCCAATCTTCAGGCACTTCACCTGTAGCTGTCGATGATTCAAATATCTCTGCTCGGGGACCCGCAATTTCCTCCCTAACCTCCCATAACGTCCTGGGATAGATTTCATCAGGTCCGGGAGATTTATCTACCTTGATGCGCGTTAAGACTTCCAGCACCTCCCTCTCTGTAATATGTACACTCCTCAAGACATCACTATATATTTCCCCAAGTTCCCTAACATCCATGCCTTTCTCAACCGTAAATGAACATCTCGACCTTTCCTGACCGACACTCTGAACATCTCGACCTTTCCTGACCGACATTCTGAACATCTCGACCTTTCCTGACCGATATTCTGAACTTCTCAACCTTTCCTGACCGACACTCTGAACATCTCGACCTTTCCTGACCGACACTCTGAACATCTCGACCTTTCCTGACCGATATTCTGAACTTCTCAACCTTTCCTGACCGATATTCTGAACATCTCGACCTTTCCTGACCGATATTCTGAACACCTCGACCTTTCCTGACCGATATTCTGAACACCTCGACCTTTCCTGACCGATATTCTGAACTTCTCAACCTTTCCTGACCGACACTCTGAACACCTCGACCTTTCCTGACTGATATTCTGAACACCTCGACCTTTCCTGACCGATATTCTGAACACCTCGACCTTTCCTGACTGATATTATGAACATCTCTACCTTTTTTTACTGATATTCTGAACACACACGCCCAGCGAGTTCAATGCTTTCCCGATAAATTCGGCCAATATGAGAGGCTCTTATCATTGGGTTAGTCAGCCCTTTCCTGTTCCAGTTATATCCCTGCACATCACTGCAGCGACCCCACTGTAGGGCGACCCCACTCCCACTGTAGGGCGACCCCACTGTAGGGCGACCTGACTGTAGAGCTGAATAACCAGCTTGGTGGTCACCAGGTGTGTCATATCCTGCACCAGGCACCTGAACCACTCTGCTCTCACTGCTGTATGGTGAAGGAGTAAATCTGTATTTTTCCTGCAGTTTGGCCGGTGGAGAACTCTTTGAAAAGATCATTGATGAAAGTTTCAGTCTAACAGAGGTGGACGCAATGGTGTGTGTAAAGCAGATCTGTGAGGGGATTCATTACATGCACCATATGTATATACTGCACCTGGACCTGAAGGTACGTTCCCAGAACTACTCAAAGCCGGCTCACAGCGATTGATGATTTATACGGTCTGTACATCACTTGAATGAGAGGGTTTTCATTCGGCCCATCCTACGAGCCCTTGATATACCCGATCACAGTTTTGGAGTCTTTTACGATGTTTTCACAATCTGCAGGGTGTCAGTGTCGACATTCTTTATCACCTGAAATCTGCAGCTAGCAGGACGCTGTGATTAACAAGATCCCAACTCTCTTACTGCACAGCCTCGTGCAATACTCCCACACACTCTAAATATATAGAGACATTACCCAGACCAGGTGGCAACACCAACAACAACATGCATTTATATAGCGCCTTTAACATAGTAAAACATCCCAAGGTGCTTCACAGGAATGTTATCAGACAAAATTTGACACTGAGCCACATAAGGAGATATTAGGACAGGTGACCAAAAGCTTGGTTGAAGAGGTAGGTTTTAAGGAACGTCTTAAAGGAGGAGAGAGAGGTAGAGAGGGGGAGAGGTTTAGGGAGGGAATTCCAGAGTTTAGGGCCTAGGCAGCTGAAGGCACGGCCGCCAATGGTGGAGTGATTAAAATCGGGGATGCGCAAGAGGCCAGAATTGGAGGAGTGCAGAGATCTCGGAGGGTTGTAGGGCTGGAGGAGGTTACAGAGATAGGGAGGGGCGAGGGCCATGGAGGGATTTGAAAATAAGGATGAGAATTTTAAAATTGAGGCGTTCCCGGACCAGGAGCCGATGTAGGTCAGTGAGCACAGGGTGATGGGTGAATGGGACTTGGTGCGAGTTAGGATACAGGCAGCAGAGTTTTGGATGAGTTCAAATTTTTGGAGGGTGGAAGATGGGAGAGCAGCCTGGAGAGCATTGGAATAGTCCAGTCTGGAGGTAACACAGGTATGGATGAGGGTTTCAGCAGCAGATGAGCTGAGGCAGGGGCGGAGACGGGCGATGTTACGGAGGTGGAAGTAGACGGTGTTGGTGATGGAGAGGATCTGGGGTCAGAAGCTCATCTCAGGGTCAAATAGGACGCCAAGGTTGCGAACAGTCTGGTTCAGCCTCAGAGAGTGGCCGAGGAGAGGGATGGAGTCGGTGGCTCGGGAACGGAGTTTGAGGCGGGGACCAAAGACAATGGCTTCAGTCTTCCCAATATTTAGGCAATGAGAAATCACATTAGAGATTGGCAAAATCAGACCAACTGTCTAAGTCTGATCATAGATTGTCTAAATCAGATCAGAGATTGTCTAAATCAGACCACGGATTGTCTAAATCAGACCACGGATTGTCCAAATCAGACCACGGATTGTCTAAATCAGACCACGGATTGTCCAAATCAGACCACGGATTGTCCAAATCAGACCACGGATTGTCCAAATCAGACCACGGATTGTCCAAATCAGACCACACATGGTCCAAATCAGATGAGAGATTGTCAAAAACTTATTAAAAATTGTCAAAATAATATCAGAGATTGTCCAAATCAGAACAGACTGTTCAAATCAGACCACAAATTGTCAGAATCAGACCATAGATTGTTTAAATCAGACAACAGTTTGTCAAAATCAGATAAGAGATTGTCCAATTCAGACCACAGACTGTTGAAATCAGAAAAGAGATTGTCTAAATCAGACCACAGGTTGTGCAAATCAGACCACGGATTTTCAAAATTAGCCCAAAAGACGTAGATTAACTAGTACTCACAGTACTGCTCTCCGATATACCTCATATCCCTCACTGTACCACTCTGATCTACCCAATACCACTCACTATAACACTCTGATAAACACATGCCCCTCAATGTAATACTTTGATATATCCCACACCCCTCACTGTACCACTCTGATCTACCCCATACCCCTCACTACAATACTCCAATATACCCAACGCCCCTCAATGTGACACTCAGATATACCCCACCGCTCATTGTCACATTTGGATATACCACACACCCCTCACTGGAAACTCTGATATACCCCACAATCCTCACTGTAACTCTCTGATATATCCCACACCCCTCACCATAACAGTCTGATATACCCCACACCCCTCACTATAGCAGTCTGAAATAAACCACGCCCCACACTGTAACACGCTGATATATCCCACACCCTACTCTGTAACAGTCTAATATATCGCGCACCCCTCACTGTAACACTCTGATATACCCCACACCCCTCACTGTAACACTCTGATATATCCCACACCCCTCACTGTAATAGTCTGATATATCCCACACCCCTCACTGTAACAGTCTGATATATCCCACACCCCTCACTGTAATAGTCTGATATACCACACCCCTCACTGTAACATTCTGATATATCCCACACCCCTCACTGTAATAGTCTGATATATCCCACACCCCTCACTGTAATAGTCTGATATATCCCACACCCCTCACTGTAACAGTCTGATATATCCCACACCCCTCACTGTAATAGTCTGATATACCCCACACCCTCACTGTAACATTCTGATATATCCCACACCCCTCACTGTAACACTCTGATATATCCCACACCCCTCACTGTAACAGTCTGATATATCCCACACCCCTCACTGTAATAGTCTGATATACCCCACACCCTCACTGTAACATTCTGATATAACCCACGCCCCACACTGTAACACGCTGATATATCCCACACCCTACTCTGTAACAGTCTAATATATCGCGCACCCCTCACTGTAACACTCTGATATACCCCACACCCCTCACTGTAACACTCTGATATATCCCACACCCCTCACTGTAATAGTCTGATATATCCCACACCCCTCACTGTAACAGTCTGATATATCCCACACCCCTCACTGTAACAGTCTGATATATCCCACACCCCTCACTGTAATAGTCTGATATACCCCACACCCCTCACTGTAACATTCTGATATATCCCACACCCCTCACTGTAATAGTCTGATATATCCCACACCCCTCACTGTAACAGTCTGATATATCCCACACCCCTCACTGTAATAGTCTGATATACCCCACACCCTCACTGTAACATTCTGATATATCCCACACCCCTCACTGTAATAGTCTGATATATCCCACACCCCTCACTGTAACAGTCTGATATATCCCACACCCCTCACTGTAACAGTCTGATATATCCCACACCCCTCACTGTAATAGTCTGATATACCCCACACCCCTCACTGTAACATTCTGATATATCCCACACCCCTCACTGTAATAGTCTGATATATCCCACACCCCTCACTGTAACAGTCTGATATATCCCACACCCCTCACTGTAATAGTCTGATATACCCCACACCCCTCACTGTAACACTCTGATATATCCCACACCCCTCACTGTAACAGTCTGATATAACCCACGCCCCTCACTGTAATAGTCTGATATATCCAACACCCCTCACTGTAACAGTCTGATATATCCAACACCCCTCACTGTAACAGTCTGATATATCCCACACCCCACACTATAATAGTCTGATATACCCCACACCCCTCACTGTAACATTCTGATATATCCAACACCCCTCACTGTAACAGTCTGATATATCCCACACCCCACACTATAATAGTCTGATATACCCCACACCCCTCACTGTAACACTCTGATTTACCCCACACCCTCACTGTAACAGTCTGATTTACCCCACACCCCTCACTGTAACACTCTGATATATCCCACACCCCTCACTGTAACACTCTGATATATCCCACACCCCTCACTGTAACATTCTGATATATCCCACACCCCTCACTGTAACATTCTGATATATCCCACACCCCTCACTGTAACATTCTGATATATCCCACACCCCTCACTGTAACATTCTGATATATCCCACACCCCTCACTGTAACACTCTGATATACCCCACACCCCTCACTGTAACACTCTGATATACCCCACACCCCTCACTGTAACATTCTGATATATCCCACACCCCTCACTGTAACACTCTGATATATCCCACACCCCTCACTGTAACACTCTGATATATCCCACACCCCTCACTGTAACACTCTGATATATCCCACACCCCTCACTGTAACATTCTGATATATCCCACACCCCTCACTGTAACACTCTGATATACCCCACACCCCTCACTGTAACACTCTGATATATCCCACACCCCTCACTGTAACACTCTGATATAACCCACAACCCTCACTGTAACATTCTGATATATCCCACACCCCTCACTGTAACACTCTGATATACCCCACACCCCTCACTGTAACACTCTGATATATCCCACACCCCTCACTGTAACATTCTGATATATCCCACACCCCTCACTGTAACACTCTGATATATCCCACACCCCTCACTGTAACAGTCTGATATACCCCACACCCCTCACTGTAACAGTCTGATATCCCACACCCCTCACTGTAACACTCTGATATATCCCACACCCCTCACTGTAACAGTCTGATATACCCCACACCCCTCACTGTAACACTGTGATATATCCCACACCCCTCACTGTAACATTCTGATATATCCCACACACCTCACTGTAACACTCTGATATATCCCACACCCCTCACTGTAACATTCTGATATATCCCACACCCCTCACTGTAACACTCTGATATATCCCACACCCCTCACTGTAACACTCTGATATATCCCACACCCCTCACTGTAACACTCTGATATAACCCACAACCCTCACTGTAACATTCTGATATATCCCACACCCCTCACTGTAACACTCTGATATACCCCACACCCCTCACTGTAACACTCTGATATATCCCACACCCCTCACTGTAACAGTCTGATATACCCCACACCCCTCACTGTAACATTCTGATATACCCCACACCCCTCACTGTAACACTCTGATATACCCCACACCCCTCACTGTAACACTCTGATATATCCCACACCCCTCACTGTAACACTCTGATATAACCCACACCCCTCACTGAAACATTCTGATATATCCCACACCCCTCACTGTAACACTCTGATATACCACACACCCCTCACTGTAACACTCTGATATACCCCACACCCCTCACTGTAACATTCTGATATGCTCCACACCTCCCATTGTAACATAGAATGTACAGAACAGAAACAGGCCATTAGTCCCAACTGGTCTGTGCCGATGTCCATGCTCCACATGAGCCTCCTCCCTCCCTACTTCATTTAATCCTATCAACATATCCTTCTATTCCTTTCTCCCTCATGTGTTTATCCAGATTCCCCTT
Source organism: Heptranchias perlo (assembly GCF_035084215.1). Taxonomy (NCBI): domain Eukaryota; kingdom Metazoa; phylum Chordata; class Chondrichthyes; order Hexanchiformes; family Hexanchidae; genus Heptranchias; species Heptranchias perlo. The sequence continues at coordinate 225,656 of NW_027139120.1, read as the reverse complement.
AAATGTATCTATGCTATTCGCCTCAACTATTCCTTGTGGTAGCAAGTTCCACATTCAAACCACCCTCTGAATAAAGAAGTTTCTCCCGAATTCCCTATTGGATTTATTAGTGACTATCTTATATTTATGGCCCCTAGTTCTGGTCTCCCCCACAATTGGAAACATCTTCTCCACGTCTACCCTATCAAACCCTTTCACAATCTTAAAGACCTCAATCAGGTCACCCCTCAGTCTTCTCTTTTCTGGAGAAAAGAGCCCCAGCCTGTTCAATCTTTCCTGATAGGTCTAACCTCTCAGTTCCAGTATCATTGTACTAAATCTTTTTCCACCTTCTCCACTGCCTCTATATCCTTTTTATAATATGGAGACCAGAACTGTTCACAGTACTTCAAGTGTGGTCTAACCAAGGGTCTATACAAGTTTAACCATACTTCTCTGCTTTTCATTTCTATCCCTCTGGAAATGAACCCAGTGCTTTGTTTGCTTTTTTATGGCGTTATTAACCTGCGTCGTTGTTTTTAGTGATTTGTGTATCTGTACCCCCAGATCCCTCAGCTCCTCTACCCCATTTAGACTCTTATTATCCCAGCAATATGTGGCCTCCTTATTCTTCCTACCAAAATGCACCACCTCTCACTTATCAATATTCGAATTCATTTACCAATTACACTCCCACTCTGCAAGTTTATTAATGTCTTCCTGTATTTTGTCACAATCCTCCTTTGTATTAATTATAATTCTATATACTATATAAGCTTCTTGAGTGTTGTTGGAGCTGGACTCATCCAGGCAAGTGGAGAATATTCCATCACACTCCTGACTTGTGCCTTGTAGATGGTGGAAAGGCTTTGGGGAGTCAGGAGATGAGTCACTCGCCGCAGAATACCCAGCCTCTGACCTGCTCTCGTAGCCACAGTATTTATATGGCTGGTCCAGTTAAGATTCTGGTCAATGGTGACCCCCAGGATGTTGATGGTGGGGGATTCGGCGATGGTAATGCCTTTGAATGTCAAGGGGAGGTGGTTAGACTCTCTCTTGTTGGAGATGGTCATTGCCTGGCACTTATCTGGCGTGAATGTTAATTGCCACTTATCAGCCTCAAGCCTGGATGTTGTCCAGGTCTTGCTGCATGCGGGCTCGGACTGCCTCATTATCTGAGGGGTTGTGAATGGAACTGAACACTGTGCAATCATCAGCGAACATCCCCATTTCTGACCTTATGATGGAGGGAAGGTCATTGATGAAGCAGCTGAAAATGGTTGGGCCTAGGACACTGCCCTGAGGAACTCCTGCAGCAATGTCCTGGGGCTGAGATGATTGGCCTCCAACAACCACTACCAATTATATTAGTTTATCAATTACCTCATCCCTTTCTATCTTCAATGTCTTTATATCTTTTTTGATCTCTTCTTCTAATGTCATATCCACCTTGTTAGTCACCCGGGTAAATACTGAGGCAAAGTAATTATTTAATATTTCTGCCATTTTGCTGTCATTACCCGTGAGTTTATCTTGTGTGTCCCTCACTGTAACACTCTGATATACACCACACCCTTCACAGTAACAATCTTTGATTTAGGAACTGCTTACAATGCCACCAATCTTTGTGTCATTGGCAAACTTAGATATGAGACTTTCTATGCCTTCATCTAAGTCGTTAATAAATATTGTGAATAATTGAGGCCCTGCAGGACTCCACTAGTCACATCCTGCCAATGTGAGTACCTACCCATTATCACCACTCTCTGTCGCCTTTCGCTCAGCCAACTTCCTAACCATTTCTATACTTTTCCCTCGATTCCATGGGCTTCTATCTTAACTAACAGTCTCTTATGTGGGACTTTATCAAATGCTTTCTGGAAGTCCATATAAATAACATCCATTGACATTCCCCTGTCCACTACTTTAGTCACCTCTTCAAAAAATTCAATCAGGTTTGTCAGGCACGAGCTACCTTTCACAAATCCATGCTGGCTCTCTCTGATTAACTGAAAATTTTCGAGGTGTTCAGTCACCCTATCCTTAATTATAGACTCCAGCATTTTCCCCACAACAGATGTTTGGCTAACTGGTCCATAATTCCTCGGTTTCCCTCTCTCTCCATTCTTAAAAAGCAGAGTGACATGTGCAATTTTCCAGTCGAGAGGGACAGTTCCTGAATCTAGAGAACTTCGAAAGATTATAGTTTTCTAGAAAGATTATGGGATAGATATATACCATACCCCTCACAGTAAAAATCTCTGATATAGACCTCACCCCTCACAGTAAAAATCTCTGATATCCACCTCACCCCTCACAGTAACAATCTCTGATAAACACCACACCCCTCACAGTAACAATCTCTGATATCCACCACACCCCTCACAGTAACAATCTCTGATATCCACCACACCCCTCACAGTAACAATCTCTGATATAGACCTCACCCCTCACAGTAACAATCTCTGATATAGACCTCACCCCTCACAGTAACAATCTCTGATAAACACCACACCCCTCACAGTAACAATCTCTGATATCCACCACACCCCTCACAGTAACAATCTCTGATATACACCACACCCCTCACAGTAACAATCACTGATAAACAACAAACCCCTCACAGTAACAATCTGATAAACACCACACCCCTCACAGTAACAATCTCTGATATACACCACACCCCTCACAGTAACAATCTCTGATATCCACCATACCCCTCACAGTAACAATCTCTGATATACACCACACCCCTCACAGTAACAATCTCTGATATACACCACACCCCTCACAGTAACAATCTCTGATATACACCACACCCCTCACAGTAACAATCTCTGATATCCACCATACCCCTCACAGTAACAATCTCTGATATACACCACACCCCTCACAGTAACAATCTCTGATATAGACCTCACCCCTCACAGTAACAATCTCTGATATACACCACACCCCTCACAGTAACAATCTCTGATATCCACCATACCCCTCACAGTAACAATCTCTGATATACACCACACCCCTCACAGTAACAATCTCTGATATCCACCATACCCCTCACAGTAACAATCTCTGATATAGACCTCACCCCTCACAGTAACAATCTCTGATATACACCACACCCCTCACAGTAACAATCTCTGATATCCACCATGCCCCTCACAGTAACAATCTCTGATATCCACCATACCCCTCACAGTAACAATCTCTGATATAGACCTCACCCCTCACAGTAACAATCTCTGATATACACCACACCCCTCACAGTAACAATCTCTGATATCCACCATGCCCCTCACAGTAACAATCTCTGATATCCACCATATCCCTCACAGTAACAATCTCTGATATACACCACACCCCTCACAGTAACAATCTCTGATATCCACCATGCCCCTCACAGTAACAATCTCTGATATCCACCATATCCCTCACAGTAACAATCTCTGATATACACCACACCCCTCACAGTAACAATCTCGGATATCCACCTCACCCCTCACAGTAACAATCTCTGATATAGACCTCACCCCTCACAGTAACAATCTCTGATATACACCACACCCCTCACAGTAACAATCTCTGATATAGACCTCACCCCTCACAGTAACAATCTCTGATATACACCACACCCCTCACAGTAACAATCTCTGATATAGACCTCACCCCTCACAGTAACAATCTGATAAACACCACACCCCTCACAGTAACAATCTGAAAAACACCACACCCCTCACAGTAACAATCTGATAAACACCACACCCCTCACAGTAACAACCTCTGATATACACCACACCCCTCACAGTAACAATCTGATAAACACCACACCCCTCACAGTAACAACCTCTGATATACACCACACCCCTCACAGTAACAATCTCTGATATACACCACACCCCTCACAGTAACAATCTCTGATATACACCACACCCCTCACAGTAACAATCTCTGATATACACCACACCCCTCACAGTAACAATCTCTGATATACACCACACCCCTCACAGTAACAATCTCTGATATACACCACACCCCTCACAGTAACAATCTCTGATATACACCACACCCCTCACAGTAACAATCTCTGATATACACCACACCCCTCACAGTAACAATCTCTGATATACACCACACCACTAATTGTCACACTTTGATATACACCGCAACCTTCACTGTAGCATTCGATATACCCCGCATTTTACACTGGAACACTCTGATATACCCCAAATCCCTCACTGGAACACTCTGATATGTCCCACACCCCTCATTGTAACCCTCGGATAGACACCTCACCCCTCACTGTAACAGTATGATATACCCTACACCCACACTGTAACAGTATGATATACCCTACACCCACACTGTAACAGTATGATATACCCTACACCCACACTGTAACAGTATGATATACCCTACACCCACACTGCAACAGTATGATATACCCTACACCCACACTGTAACAGTATGATATACCCTACACCCCTCACTGTAACATTCTGATATATCCCACACCCCTCACTGTAACAGTCTGATATATCCCACACCCCTCACTGTAACAGTCTGATATATCCCACACCCCTCACTGTAACACTCTGATATATCCCACACCCCTCACTGTAACACTCTGATATACCCTACACCCCTCACTGTAACATTCTGATATATCCCACACCCCTCACTGTAACAGTCTGATATATCCCACACCCCTCACTGTAACAGTCTGATATATCCCACACCCCTCACTGTAACACTCTGATATACCCCACACCCCTCACTGCAACACTCTGATATATCCCACACCCCTCACTGTAACAGTCTGATATACCCCACACCCCTCACTGTAACAGTCTGATATACCCCACACCCCTCACCGTAACACTGTGATATATCCCACACCCCTCACTGTAACACTCTGATATATCCCACACCCCTCACTGTAACAGTCTGATATCCCCCACACGCCTCACTGGAACAATCTCTGATATACCCCACACCCCTCATTGTAACCCTCGGATAGACACCTCACCCCTCACTGTAACACTCTGATATACCCTACACCCTCACTGTAACAGTTTGATATACCCCACACCCCTCACTGTAACACTCTGATATACCCCACACCCCTCAATGTAACACTGTGATATACCCCACACCCCTCACTGTAACACTCTGATATACCCCACACCCCTCACTGTAACACTGTGATATATCCCACACCCCTCACTGTAACAGTCTGATATACCCCACACCCCTCAATGTAACACTGTGATATACCCCACACCCCTCAATGTAACACTGTGATATACCCCACACCCCTCACTGTAACACTGTGATATACCCCACACCCCTCACTGTAACACTCTGATATACCCCACACCCCTCACTGTAACACTGTGATACCCACACCCATCAATGTAACACTGTGATATAACCCACACCCTCAATGTAACACTGTGATATACCCCACACCCCTCACGGTAACACTCTGATAAACCCCACACCCCTCACTGTAACAGTCTGATATACCCCACACCCCTCACTGTAACACTCTGATATATCCCACACCCCTCACTGCAACACTCTGATATACCCCACACCCCTCACTGTAACACTCTGATATACCCCACACCCCTCACTGTAACACTCTGATATATCCCACACCCCTCACTGTAACACTCTGATATACCCCACACCCCTCACTGTAACACTCGGATATACCCCACACCCCTCAATGTAACACTGTGATATACCCCGCACCCCTCACTGTAACACTCTGATATATCCCACACCCTCACTGTAACACTGTGATATACCCCACACCCCTCACTGTAACACTCTGATATATCCCACACCCCTCACTGTAACACTCTGATATACACCACACCCTCACTGTAACACTGTGATATACCCCACACCCCTCATTGTAACACTTTGATATATCCCACACCCCTCACTGTAACACTCTGATATATCCCACACCCCTCACTGTAACACTCTGATATACCCCACACCCCTCACTGTAACACTCTGATATATCCCACACCCCTCACTGTAACAGTCTGATATATCCCACACCCCTCACTGTAATAGTCTGATATATCCCACACCCCTCACTGTAATAGTCTGATATATCCCACACCCCTCACTGTAATAGTCTGATATATCCCACACCCCTCACTGTAATAGTCTGATATATCCCACACCCCTCACTGTAACAGTCTGATATATCCCACACCCCTCACTGTAACACTCTGATATACCCCACACCCCTCACTGCAACACTCTGATATAACCCACACCCCTCACTGTAACAGTCTGATATATCCCACACCCCTCACTGTAACACTCTGATATACCCCACACCCCTCACTGCAACACTCTGATATACCCCACATCCCTCACTGTAACAGTCTGATATACCCCACACCCCTCCACTGTAACAATCTCTGATATACACCACACCCCTCACAGTAACAATCTCTGATATACACCACACCACTAATTGTCACACTTTGATATACACCACAACCTTCACTGTAACACTCGATATACCCCAAATCCCTCAGTGGAACACTCTGATATGTCCCACACCCCTCATTGTAACCCTCGGAGAGACACCTCACCCCTCACTGTAACAGTATAATATACCCTACACCCTCACTGTAACAGTCTGATATACACCACACCCCTTACAGTAAAAAAATTCTGATATACCTCACACGACTAACTGTGACAATCTGATATACCCCACACCGCCCAATGTAATACTCTGATATACCCCACACCCCCCAATGTAATACTCTGATATACCCCACCGCCCCCAATGTAACACTCTGATATACCCCACACCCCTCACTGTAACACTCTGATATATCCCACACCCCACAATGTAACACTCTGATATATCCCACACCCCTCACTGTAACACTCTGATATATCCCACACCCCTCACTGTAACACTCTGATATACCCCACACCCTCACTGTAACAGTCTGATATACCCCACACCCCCCAATGTAATACTCTGATATACCCCACCGCCCCCAATGTAACACTCTGATATACCCCACACCCCTCACTGTAACACTCTGATATATCCCACACCCCACAATGTAACACTCTGATATATCCCACACCCCACAATGTAACACTCTGATATACCCCACACCCCTCACTGTAACACTCTGATATATCCCACACCCCACAATGTAACACTCTGATATATCCCACACCCCTCACTGTAACACTCTGATATATCCCACACCCCACAATGTAACACTCTGATATACCCCACACCCCTCAATATAACACTCTGATATACCCCACACCCCTCAATATAACACTCTGATATACCCCACACCCCTCACTGTAACACTCTGATATATCCCACACCCCACAATGTAACACTCTGATATACCCCACACCCCTCTATATAACACTCTGATATACCCCACACCCCTCTATATAACACTCTGATATACCCCACACCCCTCAATATAACACTCTGATATACCCCACACCCCTCACTGTAACACTCTGGTATATCCCACACCCCACAATGTAACACTCTGATATACCCCACACCCCTCTATATAACACTCTGATATACCCCACACCCCTCTATATAACACTCTGATATACCCCACACCCTCACTGTAACACTCTGATACCCACAACCCTCACTGTAACACACTCTGATATACCCCACACCCCTCAATATAACACTCTGATATACCCCACACCCTCACTGTAACATTCTGATATATCCCACACCCCTCACTGCAACAGTCTGATATACCCCACACCCCTCACTGTAACACTCTGATATACCCCACACCCCTCACTGCAACACTCTGATATATCCCACACCCCTCACTGTAACAGTCTGATATATCCCACACCCCTCACTGTAACAGTCTGATATATCCCACACCCCTCACTGTAACACTCTGATATACCACACACCCCTCACTGCAAAACTCTGATATATCCCACACCCCTCACTGTAACAGTCTGATATATCTCACACCCCTCACTGCAACAGTCTGATATACCCCACACCCCTCACTGTAACACTCTGATATACCCCACACCCCTCACCGTAACACTGTGATATATCCCACACCCCTCACTGTAACAGTCTGATATATCCCACACCCCTCACTGTAACACTCTGATATACCCCACACCCCTCACTGCAACACTCTGATATATCCCACACCCCTCACTGTAACAGTCTGATATACCCCACACCCCTCACTGTAACAGTCTGATATACCCCACACCCCTCACCGTAACACTGTGATATATCCCACACCCCTCACTGTAACACTCTGATATATCCCACACCCCTCACTGTAACAGTCTGATATCCCCCACACGCCTCACTGGAACAATCTCTGATATACCCCACACCCCTCATTGTAACCCTCGGATAGACACCTCACCCCTCACTGTAACACTCTGATATACCCTACACCCTCACTGTAACAGTTTGATATACCCCACACCCCTCACTGTAACACTCTGATATACCCCACACCCCTCAATGTAACACTGTGATATACCCCACACCCCTCACTGTAACACTCTGATATACCCCACACCCCTCACTGTAACACTGTGATATATCCCACACCCCTCACTGTAACAGTCTGATATACCCCACACCCCTCAATGTAACACTGTGATATACCCCACACCCCTCAATGTAACACTGTGATATACCCCACACCCCTCACTGTAACACTGTGATATACCCCACACCCCTCACTGTAACACTCTGATATACCCCACACCCCTCACTGTAACACTGTGATACCCACACCCATCAATGTAACACTGTGATATAACCCACACCCTCAATGTAACACTGTGATATACCCCACACCCCTCACGGTAACACTCTGATAAACCCCACACCCCTCACTGTAACAGTCTGATATACCCCACACCCCTCACTGTAACACTCTGATATATCCCACACCCCTCACTGCAACACTCTGATATACCCCACACCCCTCACTGTAACACTCTGATATACCCCACACCCCTCACTGTAACACTCTGATATATCCCACACCCCTCACTGTAACACTCTGATATACCCCACACCCCTCACTGTAACACTCGGATATACCCCACACCCCTCAATGTAACACTGTGATATACCCCGCACCCCTCACTGTAACACTCTGATATATCCCACACCCTCACTGTAACACTGTGATATACCCCACACCCCTCACTGTAACACTCTGATATATCCCACACCCCTCACTGTAACACTCTGATATACCCCACACCCTCACTGTAACACTGTGATATACCCCACACCCCTCATTGTAACACTTTGATATATCCCACACCCCTCACTGTAACACTCTGATATATCCCACACCCCTCACTGTAACACTCTGATATACCCCACACCCCTCACTGTAACACTCTGATATATCCCACACCCCTCACTGTAACAGTCTGATATATCCCACACCCCTCACTGTAATAGTCTGATATATCCCACACCCCTCACTGTAATAGTCTGATATATCCCACACCCCTCACTGTAATAGTCTGATATATCCCACACCCCTCACTGTAATAGTCTGATATATCCCACACCCCTCACTGTAACAGTCTGATATATCCCACACCCCTCACTGTAACACTCTGATATACCCCACACCCCTCACTGCAACACTCTGATATAACCCACACCCCTCACTGTAACAGTCTGATATATCCCACACCCCTCACTGTAACACTCTGATATACCCCACACCCCTCACTGCAACACTCTGATATACCCCACATCCCTCACTGTAACAGTCTGATATACCCCACACCCCTCCACTGTAACAATCTCTGATATACACCACACCCCTCACAGGAACAATCTCTGATATACACCACACCACTAATTGTCACACTTTGATATACACCACAACCTTCACTGTAACACTCGATATACCCCAAATCCCTCAGTGGAACACTCTGATATGTCCCACACCCCTCATTGTAACCCTCGGAGAGACACCTCACCCCTCACTGTAACAGTATAATATACCCTACACCCTCACTGTAACAGTCTGATATACACCACACCCCTTACAGTAAAAAAATTCTGATATACCTCACACGACTAACTGTGACAATCTGATATACCCCACACCGCCCAATGTAATACTCTGATATACCCCACACCCCCCAATGTAATACTCTGATATACCCCACCGCCCCCAATGTAACACTCTGATATACCCCACACCCCTCACTGTAACACTCTGATATATCCCACACCCCACAATGTAACACTCTGATATATCCCACACCCCTCACTGTAACACTCTGATATATCCCACACCCCTCACTGTAACACTCTGATATACCCCACACCCTCACTGAAACAGTCTGATATACCCCACACCCCCCAATGTAATACTCTGATATACCCCACCGCCCCCAATGTAACACTCTGATATACCCCACACCCCTCACTGTAACACTCTGATATATCCCACACCCCACAATGTAACACTCTGATATATCCCACACCCCACAATGTAACACTCTGATATACCCCACACCCCTCACTGTAACACTCTGATATATCCCACACCCCACAATGTAACACTCTGATATATCCCACACCCCTCACTGTAACACTCTGATATATCCCACACCCCACAATGTAACACTCTGATATACCCCACACCCCTCAATATAACACTCTGATATACCCCACACCCCTCAATATAACACTCTGATATACCCCACACCCCTCACTGTAACACTCTGATATATCCCACACCCCACAATGTAACACTCTGATATACCCCACACCCCTCTATATAACACTCTGATATACCCCACACCCCTCTATATAACACTCTGATATACCCCACACCCTCACTGTAACACTCTGATACCCACAACCCTCACTGTAACACACTCTGATATACCCCACACCCCTCAATATAACACTCTGATATACCCCACACCCTCACTGTAACATTCTGATATATCCCACACCCCTCACTGCAACAGTCTGATATACCCCACACCCCTCACTGTAACACTCTGATATACCCCACACCCCTCACTGCAACACTCTGATATATCCCACACCCCTCACTGTAACAGTCTGATATATCCCACACCCCTCACTGTAACAGTCTGATATATCCCACACCCCTCACTGCAACAGTCTGATATACCCCACACCCCTCACTGTAACACTCTGATATATCCCACACCCCACAATGTAACACTCTGATATACCCCACACCCCTCACTGTAACACTCTGATATATCCCACACCCCACAATGTAACACTCTGATATATCCCACACCCCTCACTGTAACACTCTGATATATCCCACACCCCACAATGTAACACTCTGATATACCCCACACCCCTCTATATAACACTCTGATATACCCCACACCCCTCAATATAACACTCTGATATACCCCACACCCCTCACTGTAACACTCTGATATATCCCACACCCCACAATGTAACACTCTGATATACCCCACACCCCTCTATATAACACTCTGATATACCCCACACCCCTCTATATAACACTCTGATATACCCCACACCCTCACTGTAACACTCTGATACCCACAACCCTCACTGTAACACACTCTGATATACCCCACACCCCTCAATATAACACTCTGATATACCCCACACCCTCACTGTAACATTCTGATATATCCCACACCCCTCACTGCAACAGTCTGATATACCCCACACCCCTCACTGTAACACTCTGATATACCCCACACCCCTCACTGCAACACTCTGATATATCCCACACCCCTCACTGTAACAGTCTGATATATCCCACACCCCTCACTGTAACAGTCTGATATATCCCACACCCCTCACTGTAACACTCTGATATACCACACACCCCTCACTGCAAAACTCTGATATATCCCACACCCCTCACTGTAACAGTCTGATATATCTCACACCCCTCACTGCAACAGTCTGATATACCCCACACCCCTCACTGTAACACTCTGATATATCCCACACCCCTCACTATAACACTCTGATATACCCCACACCCCTCACTGCAACACTCTGATATATCCCACACCCCTCACTGTAACAGTCTGATATATCCCACACCCCTCACTGTAACAGTCTGATATACCCCACACCCCTCACTGTAACACTCTGATATACCCCACACCCCTCACTGTAACAGTCTGATATACCCCACACCCCTCACTGTAACACTCTGATATATCCCACACCCCTCACTGTAACACTCTGATATATCCCACACCCCTCACTGTAACATTCTGATATATCCCACACCCCTCACTGTAACAGCCTGATATATCCCACACCCCTCCCTGTAACAGTCTGATATACCCCACACCCCTCACTGTAACAGTCTGATATATCCCACACCCCTCACTGTAACAGTCTGATATATCCCACACCCCTCACTGTAACACTCTGATATACCCCACACCCCTCACTGCAACACTCTGATATATCCCACACCCCTCACTGTAACATTCTGATATATCCCACACCCCTCACTGTAACACTCTGATATATCCCACACCCCTCACTGTAACACTCTGATATATCCCACACCCCTCACTGTAACACTCTGATATATCCCACACCCCTCACTGTAACACTCTGATATATCCCACACCCCTCACTGTAACACTCTGATATACCCCACACCCCTCACTGTAACACTCTGATATACCCCACACCCCTCACTGTAACAGTCTGATATATCCCACACCCCTCACTGTAACACTCTGATATACCCCACACCCCTCACTGTAACACTCTGATATACCCCACACCCCTCACTGTAACACTCTGATATACCCCACACCCCTCACTGTAACAGTCTGATATATCCCACACCCCTCACTGTAACACTCTGATATATCCCACACCCCTCACTGTAACACTCTGATATATCCCACACCCCTCACTGTAACACTCTGATATACCCCACACCCCTCACTGTAACACTCTGATATACCCCACACCACTCACTGCAACACTCTGATATATCCCACACCCCTCACTGTAACATTCTGATATATCCCACACCCCTCACTGTAACACTCTGATATATCCCACACCCCTCACTGTAACACTCTGATACATCCCACACCCCTCACTGTAACACTCTGATATATCCCACACCCCTCACTGTAACACTCTGATATATCCCACACCCCTCACTGTAACACTCTGATATACCCCACACCCCTCACTGTAACACTCTGATATACCCCACACCCCTCACTGTAACAGTCTGATATATCCCACACCCCTCACTGTAACACTCTGATATACCCCACACCCCTCACTGTAACACTCTGATATATCCCACACCCCTCACTGTAACACTCTGATATACCCCACACCCCTCACTGTAACACTCTGATATATCCCACACCCCTCACTGTAACACTCTGATATACCCCACACCCCTCACTGTAACACTCTGATATATCCCACACCCCTCACTGTAACACTCTGATATATCCCACACCCCTCACTGCAACACTCTGATATATCCCACACCCCTCACTGTAACACTCTGATATACCCCACACCCCTCACTGTAACACTCTGATATACCCCACACCCCTCACTGTAACACTCTGATATACCCCACACCCCTCACTGTAACACTCTGATATATCCCACACCCCTCACTGTAACACTCTGATATATCCCACACCCCTCACTGTAACACTCTGATATACACCACACCCCTCACTGTAACACTCTGATATACCCCACACCCCTCACTGTAACACTCTGATATACCCCACACCCCTCACTGTAACACTGTGATATATCCCACACCCCTCACTGTAACACTCTGATATATCCCACACCCCTCACTGTAACACTCTGATATACCCCACACCCCTCACTGTAACACTCTGATATATCCCACACCCCTCACTGTAACACTCTGATATATCCCACACCCCTCACTGTAACAGTCTGATATATCCCACACCCCTCACTGCAACAGCCTGATATACCCCACACCCCTCACTGTAACACTCTCTGATTTACCCCACACCCCTCACTGTAACACTCTGATATACCCCACACCCCTCACTGTAACACTCTGATATACCCCACACCCCTCACTGTAACACTCTGATATAGCCCACACCCCTCACTGTAACACTCTGATATACCCCACACTCCTCACTGTAACACTCTGATATACCCCACACCCCTCACTGTAACACTCTGATTTATCCCACACCCCTCACTGTAACACTCTGATATACCCCACACCCCTCACTGTAACACTCTGATATACCCCACACCCCTCACTGTAACACTCTGATATATCCCACACCCCTCACTGTAACACTCTGATATACCCCACACCCCTCACTGTAACACTCTGATATATCCCACACCCCTCACTGTAACACTCTGATATATCCCACACCCCTCACTGTAACACTCTGATATACCCCACACCCCTCACTGTAACAGTCTGATATACCCCACACCCCTCACTGTAACAGTCTGATATACCCCACACCCCTCACTGTAACACTCTGATATACCCCACACCCCTCACTGTAACAGTCTGATATACCCCACACCCCTCACTGTAACACTCTGATATATCCCACACCCCTCACTGTAACACTCTGATATATCCCACACCCCTCACTGTAACATTCTGATATATCCCACACCCCTCACTGTAACAGCCTGATATATCCCACACCCCTCACTGTAACAGTCTGATATACCCCACACCCCTCACTGTAACAGTCTGATATATCCCACACCCCTCACTGTAACAGTCTGATATATCCCACACCCCTCACTGTAACACTCTGATATACCCCACACCCCTCACTGCAACACTCTGATATATCCCACACCCCTCACTGTAACATTCTGATATATCCCACACCCCTCACTGTAACACTCTGATATATCCCACACCCCTCACTGTAACACTCTGATATATCCCACACCCCTCACTGTAACACTCTGATATATCCCACACCCCTCACTGTAACACTCTGATATATCCCACACCCCTCACTGTAACACTCTGATATATCCCACACCCCTCACTGTAACACTCTGATATACCCCACACCCCTCACTGTAACACTCTGATACACCCCACACCCCTCACTGTAACAGTCTGATATATCCCACACCCCTCACTGTAACACTCTGATATACCCCACACTCCTCACTGTAACACTCTGATATATCCCACACCCCTCACTGTAACATTCTGATATATCCCACACCCCTCACTGTAACACTCTGATATATCCCACACCCCTCACTGTAACACTCTGATATATCCCACACCCCTCACTGTAACACTCTGATATACCCCACACCCCTCACTGTAACACTCTGATATACCCCACACCCCTCACTGTAACACTCTGATATATCCCACACCCCTCACTGTAACACTCTGATATAACCCACACCCCTCACTGTAACACTCTGATATACCCCACACCACTCACTGCAACACTCTGATATATCCCACACCCCTCACTGTAACATTCTGATATATCCCACACCCCTCACTGTAACACTCTGATATATCCCACACCCCTCACTGTAACACTCTGATATATCCCACACCCCTCACTGTAACACTCTGATATATCCCACACCCCTCACTGTAACACTCTGATATATCCCACACCCCTCACTGTAACACTCTGATATACCCCACACCCCTCACTGTAACACTCTGATATACCACACACCCCTCACTGTAACAGTCTGATATATCCCACACCCCTCACTGTAACACTCTGATATACCCCACACCCCTCACTGTAACACTCTGATATATCCCACACCCCTCACTGTAACACTCTGATATACCCCACACCCCTCACTGTAACACTCTGATATATCCCACACCCCTCACTGTAACACTCTGATATACCCCACACCCCTCACTGTAACACTCTGATATATCCCACACCCCTCACTGTAACACTCTGATATATCCCACACCCCTCACTGCAACACTCTGATATATCCCACACCCCTCACTGTAACACTCTGATATATCCCACACCCCTCACTGTAACACTCTGATATACCCCACACCCCTCACTGTAACACTCTGATATACCCCACACCCCTCACTGTAACACTCTGATATACCCCACACCCCTCACTGTAACACTCTGATATATCCCACACCCCTCACTGTAACACTCTGATATATCCCACACCCCTCACTGTAACACTCTGATATACCCCACACCCCTCACTGTAACACTCTGATATACCCCACACCCCTCACTGTAACACTCTGATATACCCCACACCCCTCACTGTAACACTGTGATATATCCCACACCCCTCACTGTAACACTCTGATATATCCCACACCCCTCACTGTAACACTCTGATATACCCCACACCCCTCACTGTAACACTCTGATATATCCCACACCCCTCACTGTAACACTCTGATATATCCCACACCCCTCACTGTAACACTCTGATATACACCACACCCCTCACTGTAACACTCTGATATACCCCACACCCCTCACTGTAACACTCTGATATACCCCACACCCCTCACTGTAACACTCTGATATATCCCACACCCCTCACTGTAACACTCTGATATACCCCACACCCCTCACTGTAACACTCTGATATATCCCACACCTCTCACTGTAACACTCTGATATATCCCACACCCCTCACTGTAACAGTCTGATATATCCCACACCCCTCACTGCAACAGTCTGATATACCCCACATCCCTCACTGTAACACTCTCTGATTTACCCCACACCCCTCACTGTAACACTCTGATATACCCCACACCCCTCACTGTAACACTCTGATATACCCCACACCCCTCACTGTAACACTCTGATATAGCCCACACCCCTCACTGTAACACTCTGATATACCCCACACTCCTCACTGTAACACTCTGATATACCCCACACCCCTCACTGTAACACTCTGATTTATCCCACACCCCTCACTGTAACACTCTGATATACCCCACACCCCTCACTGTAACACTCTGATATACCCCACACCCCTCACTGTAACACTCTGATATATCCCACACCCCTCACTGTAACACTCTGATATACCCCACACCCCTCACTGTAACACTCTGATATATCCCACACCCCTCACTGTAACACTCTGATATACCCCACACCCCTCACTGTAACACTCTGATATATCCCACACCCCTCACTGTAACACTCTGATATACCCCACACCCCTCACTGTAACACTCTGATATACCCCACACCCCTCACTGTAACACTGTGATATATCCCACACCCCTCACTGTAACAGTCTGATATATCCCACACCCCTCACTGTAACACTCTGATATACCCCACACCCCTCACTGTAACACTGTGATATATCCCACACCCCTCACTGTAACAGTCTGATATACCCCACACCCCTCACTGTAACAGTCTGATATATCCCACACCCCTCACTGTAACACTCTGATATATCCCACACCCCTCACTGTAACACTCTGATATACCCCACACCCCTCACTGTCACACTCTGATATACCCCACACCCCTCACTGTAACACTGTGATATATCCCACACCCCTCACTGTAACAGTCTGATATACCCCACACCCCTCACTGTAACAGTCCGATATATCCCACACCCCTCACTGTAACACTCTGATATACCCCACACCCCTCACTGTAACACTGTGATATATCCCACACCCCTCACTGTCACAGTCTGATATACCCCACACCCCTCACTGTAACAGTCTGATATATCCCACACCCCTCACTGTAACACTCTGATATACCCCACACCCCTCACTGTAACACTCTGATATATCCCACACCCCTCACTGTAACACTCCGATATACCCCACACCCCTCACTGTAACACTCTGATATATCCCACACCCCTCACTGTAACACTCTGATATACCCCACACCCCTCACTGTAACACTCTGATATACCCCACACCCCTCACTGTAACACTCTGATATACCCCACACCCCTCACTGTAACAGTCTGATATACCCCACACCCCTCACTGTAACAGTCTGATATATCCCACACCCCTCACTGTAACACTCTGATATATCCCACACCCCTCACTGTAACACTCTGATATACCCCACACCCCTCACTGTAACACTCTGATATATCCCACACCCCTCACTGTAACACTCTGATATACCCCACACCCCTCACTGTAACACTCTGATATATCCCACACCCCTCACTGTAACACTCTGATATACCCCACACCCCTCACTGTAACACTCTGATATACCCCACACCCCTCACTGTAACACTCTGATATATCCCACACCCCTCACTGTAACACTCTGATATACCCCACACCCCTCACTGTAACACTCTGATATACCCCACACCCTCACTGTAACACTGTGATATACCCCACACCCCTCACTGTAACAGTCTGATATATCCCACACCCCTCACTGTAACAGTCTGATATATCCCACACCCCTCACTGTAACACTCTGATATACCCCACACCCCTCACTGCAACACTCTGATATAACCCACACCCCTCACTGTAACAGTCTGATATATCCCACACCCCTCACTGTAACACTCTGATATACCCCACACCCCTCTCTGCAACACTCTGATATACCCCACATCCCTCACTGTAACAGTCTGATATACCCCACACCCCTCCACTGTAACAATCTCTGATATACACCACACCCCTCACAGTAACAATCTCTGATATACACCACACCACTAATTGTCACACTTTGATATACACCACAACCTTCACTGTAACACTCGATATACCCCAAATCCCTCAGTGGAACACTCTGATATGTCCCACACCCCTCATTGTAACCCTCGGATAGACACCTCACCCCTCACTGTAACAGTATGATATACCCTACACCCTCACTGTAACAGTCTGATATACACCACACCCCTTAAAGTAAAACATTCTGATATACCTCACACGACTAACTGTGACAATCTGATATACCCCACACCGCCCAATTAAATACTCTGATATACCCCACACCCCCCAATGTAACACTCTGATATACCCCACACCCCTCACTGTAACACTCTGATATACCCCACACCCTCACTGTAACACTGTGATATACCCCACACCCCTCATTGTAACACTTTGATATGTCCCACACCCCTCACTGTAACACTCTGATATATCCCACACCCCTCACTGTAACACTCTGATATACCCCACACCCCTCACTGTAACACTCTGATATATCCCACACCCCTCACTGTAACAGTCTGATATATCCCACACCCCTCACTGTAATAGTCTGATATATCCCACACCCCTCACTGTAATAGTCTGATATATCCCACACCCCTCACTGTAATAGTCTGATATATCCCACACCCCTCACTGTAATAGTCTGATATATCCCACACCCCTCACTGTAATAGTCTGATATATCCCACACCCCTCACTGTAACAGTCTGATATATCCCACACCCCTCACTGTAACACTCTGATATACCCCACACCCCTCACTGCAACACTCTGATATAACCCACACCCCTCACTGTAACAGTCTGATATATCCCACACCCCTCACTGTAACACTCTGATATACCCCACACCCCTCACTGCAACACTCTGATATACCCCACATCCCTCACTGTAACAGTCTGATATACCCCACACCCCTCCACTGTAACAATCTCTGATATACACCACACCCCTCACAGTAACAATCTCTGATATACACCACACCACTAATTGTCACACTTTGATATACACCACAACCTTCACTGTAACACTCGATATACCCCAAATCCCTCAGTGGAACACTCTGATATGTCCCACACCCCTCATTGTAACCCTCGGATAGACACCTCACCCCTCACTGTAACAGTATGATATACCCTACACCCTCACTGTAACAGTCTGATATACACCACACCCCTTAAAGTAAAAAATTCTGATATACCTCACACGACTAACTGTGACAATCTGATATACCCCACACCGCCCAATTAAATACTCTGATATACCCCACACCCCCCAATGTAATACTCTGATATACCCCACCGCCCCCAATGTAACACTCTGATATACCCCACACCCCTCACTGTAACACTCTGATATATCCCACACCCCACAATGTAACACTCTGATATATCCCACACCCCTCACTGTAACACTCTGATATATCCCACACCCCTCACTGTAACACTCTGATATATCCCACACCCCTCACTGTAACACTCTGATATATCCCACACCCCACAATGTAACACTCTGATATATCCCACACCCCTCACTGTAACACTCTGATATATCCCACACCCCTCACTGTAACAGTCTGATATACCCCACACCCCCCAATGTAATACTCTGATATACCCCACCGCCCCCAATGTAACACTCTGATATACTCCACACCCCTCACTGTAACACTCTGATATACCCCACACCCCTCAATATAACACTCTGATATACCCCACACCCCTCAATATAACACTCTGATATACCCCACACCCCTCACTGTAACACTCTGATATATCCCACACCCCACAATGTAACACTCTGATATACCCCACACCCCTCAATATAACACTCTGATATACCCCACACCCCTCAATGTAACACTCTGATATACCCCACACCCTCACTGTAACACTGTGATACCCACACCCCTCACTGTAACATTCTGATATATCCCACACCCCTCACTGCAACAGTCTGATATACCCCACACCCCTCACTGTAACACTCTGATATACCCCACACCCCTCACTGCAACACTCTGATATATCCCACACCCCTCACTGTAACACTCTGATATATCCCACACCCCTCACTGTAACAGTCTGATATATCCCACACCCCTCACTGTAACACTCTGATATATCCCACACCCCTCACTGTAACACTCTGATATACCCCACACCCCTCACTGCAAAACTCTGATATATCCCACACCCCTCACTGTAACAGTCTGATATATCCCACACCCCTCACTGCAACAGTCTGATATATCCCACACCCCTCACTATAACACTCTGATATACCCCACACCCCTCACTGCAACACTCTGATATATCCCACACCCCTCACTGTAACAGTCTGATATATCCCACACCCTTCACTGTAATAGTCTGATATATCCCACACCCCTCACTGTAACAGTCTGATATATCCCACAACCCTCACTGTAATAGTCTGATATACCCCACACCCCTCACTGTAACACTGTGATATATCCCACACCCCTCACTGTAACAGTCTGATATACCCCACACCCCTCACTGTAACATTCTGATATATCCCACACCCCTCACTGTAACAGTCTGATATATCCCACACCCCTAACTGTAACACTCTGACATACCCCACACCCCTCACTGTAACACTCTGATATATCCCACACCCCTCACTGTAACAGTCTGATATACCCCACACCCCTCACTGTAACAGTCTGATATACCCCACACCCCTCACTGTAACACTCTGATATACCCCACACCCCTCACTGTAACAGTCTGATATACCCCACACCCCTCACTGTAACACTCTGATATATCCCACACCCCTCACTGTAACACTCTGATATATCCCACACCCCTCACTGTAACATTCTGATATATCCCACACCCCTCACTGTAACAGCCTGATATATCCCACACCCCTCACTGTAACAGTCTGATATACCCCACACCCCTCACTGTAACAGTCTGATATATCCCACACCCCTCACTGTAACAGTCTGATATATCCCACACCCTCACTGTAACACTCTGATATACCCCACACCCCTCACTGCAACACTCTGATATATCCCACACCCCTCACTGTAACATTCTGATATATCCCACACCCCTCACTGTAACACTCTGATATATCCCACACCCCTCACTGTAACACTCTGATATATCCCACACCCCTCACTGTAACACTCTGATATATCCCACACCCCTCACTGTAACACTCTGATATATCCCACACCCCTCACTGTAACACTCTGATATATCCCACACCCCTCACTGTAACACTCTGATATATCCCACACCCCTCACTGTAACACTCTGATATACCCCACACCCCTCACTGTAACAGTCTGATATACCCCACACCCCTCACTGTAACACTCTGATATATCCCACACCCCTCACTGTAACACTCTGATATGCCCCACACCCCTCACTGTAACACTCTGATATACCCCACACCCCTCACTGTAACAGTCTGATATATCCCACACCCCTCACTGTAACACTCTGATATACCCCACACCCCTCACTGTAACACTCTGATATATCCCACACCCCTCACTGTAACATTCTGATATAACCCACACCCCTCACTGTAACACTCTGATATATCCCACACCCCTCACTGTAACACTCTGATATGTCCCACACCCCTCACTGTAACACTCTGATATATCCCACACCCCTCACTGTAACACTGTGATACCCACACCCCTCACTGTAACATTCTGATATATCCCACACCCCTCACTGCAACAGTCTGATATACCCCACACCCCTCACTGTAACACTCTGATATACCCCACACCCCTCACTGCAACACTCTGATATATCCCACACCCCTCACTGTAACAGTCTGATATATCCCACACCCCTCACTGTAACAGTCTGATATATCCCACACCCCTCACTGTAACACTCTGATATACCCCACACCCCTCACTGCAAAACTCTGATATATCCCACACCCCTCACTGTAACAGTCTGATATATCCCACACCCATCACTGCAACAGTCTGATATATCCCACACCCCTCACTATAACACTCTGATATACCCCACACCCCTCACTGCAACACTCTGATATATCCCACACCCCTCACTGTAACACTCTGATATATCCCACACCCTTCACTGTAATAGTCTGATATATCCCACACCCCTCACTGTAACAGTCTGATATATCCCACAACCCTCACTGTAATAGTCTGATATACCCCACACCCCTCACTGTAACACTGTGATATATCCCACACCCCTCACTGTAACAGTCTGATATACCCCACACCCCTCACTGTAACATTCTGATATATCCCACACCCCTCACTGTAACAGTCTGATATATCCCACACCCCTAACTGTAACACTCTGATATACCCCACACCCCTCAATGTAACACTCTGATATATCCCACACCCCTCACTGTAACAGTCTGATATACCCCACACCCCTCACTGTAACAGTCTGATATACCCCACACCCCTCACTGTAACACTCTGATATACCCCACACCCCTCACTGTAACAGTCTGATATACCCCACACCCCTCACTGTAACACTCTGATATATCCCACACCCCTCACTGTAACACTCTGATATATCCCACACCCCTCACTGTAACATTCTGATATATCCCACACCCCTCACTGTAACAGCCTGATATATCCCACACCCCTCACTGTAACACTCTGATATATCCCACACCCCTCACTGTAACACTCTGATATATCCCACACCCCTCACTGTAACACTCTGATATACCCCACACCCCTCACTGTAACACTCTGATATACCCCACACCACTCACTGCAACACTCTGATATATCCCACACCCCTCACTGTAACATTCTGATATATCCCACACCCCTCACTGTAACACTCTGATATATCCCACACCCCTCACTGTAACACTCTGATATATCCCACACCCCTCACTGTAACACTCTGATATATCCCACACCCCTCACTGTAACACTCTGATATATCCCACACCCCTCACTGTAACACTCTGATATACCCCACACCCCTCACTGTAACACTCTGATATACCCCACACCCCTCACTGTAACAGTCTGATATATCCCACACCCCTCACTGTAACACTCTGATATACCCCACACCCCTCACTGTAACACTCTGATATATCCCACACCCCTCACTGTAACACTCTGATTTACCCCACACCCCTCACTGTAACACTCTGATATATCCCACACCCCTCACTGTAACACTCTGATATACCCCACACCCCTCACTGTAACACTCTGATATATCCCACACCCCTCACTGTAACACTCTGATATATCCCACACCCCTCACTGCAACACTCTGATATATCCCACACCCCTCACTGTAACACTCTGATATATCCCACACCCCTCACTGTTACACTCTGATATATCCCACACCCCTCACTGTAACACTCTGATATATCCCACACCCCTCACTGTAACACTCTGATATACCCCACACCCCTCACTGTAACACTCTGATATACCCCACACCCCTCACTGTAACACTGTGATATACCCCACACCCCTCACTTTAACACTCTGATATACCCCACACCCCTCACTGTAACACTGTGATATACCCCACACCCCTCACTTTAACACTCTGATATACCCCACACCCCTCACTGTAACACTCTGATATACCCCACACCCCTCACTGTAACACTCTGATATACCCCACACCCCTCACTGTAACACTGTGATATACCCCACACCCCTCACTTTAACACTCTGATATATCCCACACCCCTCACTGTAACACTCTGATATACCCCACACCCCTCACTGTAACACTCTGATATACCCCACACCCCTCACTGTAACACTCTGATATACCCCACACCCCTCACTGTAACACTCTGATATATCCCACACCCCTCACTGTAACACTCTGATATATCCCACACCCCTCACTGTAACACTCTGATATACCCCACACCACTCACTGCAACACTCTGATATATCCCACACCCCTCACTGTAACATTCTGATATATCCCACACCCCTCACTGTAACACTCTGATATATCCCACACCCCTCACTGTAACACTCTGATATATCCCACACCCCTCACTGTAACACTCTGATATATCCCACACCCCTCACTGTAACACTCTGATATATCCCACACCCCTCACTGTAACACTCTGATATACCCCACACCCCTCACTGTAACACTCTGATATACCCCACACCCCTCACTGTAACAGTCTGATATATCCCACACCCCTCACTGTAACACTCTGATATACCCCACACCCCTCACTGTAACACTCTGATATATCCCACACCCCTCACTGTAACACTCTGATTTACCCCACACCCCTCACTGTAACACTCTGATATATCCCACACCCCTCACTGTAACACTCTGATATACCCCACACCCCTCACTGTAACACTCTGATATATCCCACACCCCTCACTGTAACACTCTGATATATCCCACACCCCTCACTGCAACACTCTGATATATCCCACACCCCTCACTTTAACACTCTGATATATCCCACACCCCTCACTGTAACACTCTGATATACCCCACACCCCTCACTGTAACACTCTGATATACCCCACACCCCTCACTGTAACACTCTGATATACCCCACACCCCTCACTGTAACACTCTGATATATCCCACACCCCTCACTGTAACACTCTGATATATCCCACACCCCTCACTGTAACACTCTGATATACCCCACACCCCTCACTGTAACACTCTGATATACCCCACACCCCTCACTGTAACACTCTGATATACCCCACACCCCTCACTGTAACACTGTGATATATCCCACACCCCTCACTGTAACACTCTGATATATCCCACACCCCTCACTGTAACACTCTGATATACCCCACACCCCTCACTGTAACACTCTGATATATCCCACACCCCTCACTGTAACACTCTGATATATCCCACACCCCTCACTGTAACACTCTGATATACCCCACACCCCTCACTGTAACACTCTGATATACCCCACACCCCTCACTGTAACACTCTGATATACCCCACACCCCTCACTGTAACACTGTGATATATCCCACACCCCTCACTGTAACACTCTGATATATCCCACACCCCTCACTGTAACACTCTGATATATCCCACACCCCTCACTGTAACACTCTGATATATCCCACACCCCTCACTGTAACAGTCTGATATATCCCACACCCCTCACTGCAACAGTCTGATATACCCCACACCCCTCACTGTAACACTCTCTGATTTACCCCACACCCCTCACTGTAACACTCTGATATACCCCACACCCCTCACTGTAACACTCTGATATACCCCACACCCCTCACTGTAACACTCTGATATACCCCACACCCCTCACTGTAACACTCTGATATACCCCACACCCCTCACTGTAACACTCTGATATACCCCACACCCCTCACTGTAACACTCTGATTTATCCCACACCCCTCACTGTAACACTCTGATATACCCCACACCCCTCACTGTAACACTCTGATATACCCCACACCCCTCACTGTAACACTCTGATATATCCCACACCCCTCACTGTAACACTCTGATATACCCCACACCCCTCACTGTAACACTCTGATATATCCCACACCCCTCACTGTAACACTCTGATATACCCCACACCCCTCACTGTAACACTCTGATATATCCCACACCCCTCACTGTAACACTCTGATATACCCCACACCCCTCACTGTAACACTGTGATATATCCCACACCCCTCACTGTAACAGTCTGATATACCCCACACCCCTCACTGTAACAGTCTGATATATCCCACACCCCTCACTGTAACACTCTGATATACCCCACACCCCTCACTGTAACACTGTGATATATCCCACACCCCTCACTGTAACAGTCTGATATACCCCACACCCCTCACTGTAACAGTCTGATATATCCCACACCCCTCACTGTAACACTCTGATATATCCCACACCCCTCACTGTAACACTCTGATATACCCCACACCCCTCACTGTCACACTCTGATATACCCCACACCCCTCACTGTAACACTGTGATATATCCCACACCCCTCACTGTAACAGTCTGATATACCCCACACCCCTCACTGTAACAGTCCGATATATCCCACACCCCTCACTGTAACACTCTGATATACCCCACACCCCTCACTGTAACACTGTGATATATCCCACACCCCTCACTGTCACAGTCTGATATACCCCACACCCCTTACTGTAACAGTCTGATATATCCCACACCCCTCACTGTAACACTGTGATATATCCCACACCCCTCACTGTCACAGTCTGATATACCCCACACCCCTTACTGTAACAGTCTGATATATCCCACACCCCTCACTGTAACACTCTGATATATCCCACACCCCTCACTGTAACACTCTGATATATCCCACACCCCTCACTGTAACACTCTGATATACCCCACACCCCTCACTGTAACACTCTGATATATCCCACACCCCTCACTGTAACACTCTGATATACCCCACACCCCTCACTGTAACACTCTGATATATCCCACACCCCTCACTGTAACACTCTGATATACCCCACACCCCTCACTGTAACACTCTGATATACCCCACACCCCTCACTGTAACACTCTGATATACCCCACACCCCTCACTGTAACAGTCCGATATATCCCACACCCCTCACTGTAACACTCTGATATACCCCACACCCCTCACTGTAACACTGTGATATATCCCACACCCCTCACTGTAACAGTCTGATATACCCCACACCCCTCACTGTAACAGTCTGATATATCCCACACCCCTCACTGTAACACTCTGATATATCTCACACCCCTCACTGTAACACTCTGATATACCCCACACCCCTCACTGTAACACTCTGATATATCCCACACCCCTCACTGTAACACTCTGATATACCCCACACCCCTCACTGTAACACTCTGATATATCCCACACCCCTCACTGTAACACTCTGATATACCCCACAACCCTCACTGTAACACTCTGATATATCCCACACCCCTCACTGTAACACTCTGATATACCCCACACCCCTCACTGTAACAGTCTGATATACCCCACACCCCTCACTGTAACACTCTGATATATCCAACACCCCTCACTGTAACACTCTGATATATCCCACACCCCTCACTGTAACACTCTGATATACCCCACACCCCTCACTGTAACACTCTGATATACCCCACACCCCTCACTGTAACACTCTGATATATCCCACACCCCTCACTGTAACACTCTGATATATCCCACACACCTCACTGTAACACTCTGATATACCCCACACCCCTCACTGTAACACTCTGATATATCCCACACCCCTCACTGTAACACTCTGATATATCCCACACCCCTCACTGTAACACTCTGATATACCCCACACCCCTCACTGTAACACTCTGATATATCCCACACCCCTCACTGTAACACTCTGATATACCCCACACCCCTCACTGTAACACTCTGATATATCCCACACCCCTCACTGTAACACTCTGATATACCCCACACCCCTCACTGTAACACTCTGATATACCCCACACCCCTCACTGTAACACTCTGATATACCCCACACCCCTCACTGTAACACTCTGATATATCCCACACCCCTCACTGTAACACTCTGATATACCCCACACCCCTCACTGTAACACTCTGATATACCCCACACCCCTCACTGTAACACTCTGATATATCCCACACCCCTCACTGTAACACTCTGATATACCCCACACCCCTCACTGTAACACTCTGATATATCCCACACCCCTCACTGTAACACTCGGATATATCCCACACCCCTCACTGTAACAGTCTGATATACCCCACACCCCTCACTGTAACACTCTGATATACCCCACACCCCTCACTGTAACACTCTGATATATCCCACACCCCTCACTGTAACACTCTGATATATCCCACACCCCTCACTGTAACACTCTGATATATCCCACACACCTCACTGTAACACTCTGATATACCCCACACCCCTCACTGTAACATTCTGATATATCCCACACCCCTCACTGTAACACTCTGATATACCCCACACCCCTCACTGTAACAGTCTGATATATCCCACACCCCTCACTGTAACACTCTGATATACCCCACACCCCTCACTGTAACACTCTGATATATCCCACACCCCTCACTGTAACACTCTGATATACCCCACACCCCTCACTGTAACACTCTGATATACCCCACACCCCTCACTGTAACACTCTGATATATCCCACACCCCTCACTGTAACACTCTGATATACCCCACACCCCTCACTGTAACACTCTGATATATCCAACACCCCTCACTGTAACACTCTGATATACCCCACACCCCTCACTGTAACACTCTGATATACCCCACACCCCTCACTGTAACACTCTGATATATCCCACACCCCTCACTGTAACACTCTGATATATCCCACACACCTCACTGTAACACTCTGATATATCCCACACCCCTCACTGTAACACTCGGATATATCCCACACCCCTCACTGTAACAGTCTGATATACCCCACACCCCTCACTGTAACACTCTGATATACCCCACACCCCTCACTGTAACACTCTGATATATCCCACACCCCTCACTGTAACACTCTGATATATCCCACACCCCTCACTGTAACACTCTGATATATCCCACACACCTCACTGTAACACTCTGATATACCCCACACCCCTCACTGTAACATTCTGATATATCCCACACCCCTCACTGTAACACTCTGATATACCCCACACCCCTCACTGTAACAGTCTGATATATCCCACACCCCTCACTGTAACACTCTGATATATCCCACACCCCTCACTGTAACACTCTGATATACCCCACACCCCTCACTGTAACATTCTGATATATCCCACACCCCTCACTGTAACACTCTGATATACCCCACACCCCTCACTGTAACATTCTGATATACCCCACACCCCTCACTGTAACACTCTGATATATCCCACACCCCTCACTGTAACATTCTGATATATCCCACACCCCTCACTGTAACACTCTGATATATCCCACACCCCTCACTGTAACACTCTGATATATCCCACACCCCTCACTGTAACACACGATATCCCAGATGAGGAGGACATCCATTGTTTGAAGGGGCTGACTGATACATTGTTCTCTGCAGCCAGAGAATATCTTGTGTGTGGATCGATGTGGAAATCAGGTGAAGATCATTGACTTCGGACTGGCCAGGAGGTATGGTACATTCTGAATGTGTCTGTTACCGTGTGTCAGGTATTGTGTACATTCTGAGTATGACAGATACTGTGTGTCAGGTCTTGTGTACAATCTGAGTGTGACTGATACTGTTTGTCAGGTATTGTGTACATTCTGAGTATGACAGATACTGTTTGTCAGGTATTGTGTACATTCTGAGTGTGACAGATACTGTTTGTCAGGTATTGTGTACATTCTGAGTGTGACAGATACTGTTTGTCAGGTATTGTGTACATTCTGAGTGTGACAGATACTGTTTGTCAGGTATTGTGTACATTCTGAGTGTGACAGATACTGTTTGTCAGGTATTGTGTACATTCTGAGTGTGACAGATACTGTTTGTCAGGTATTGTGTACATTCTGAGTGTGACAGATACTGTTTGTCAGGTATTGTGTACATTCTGAGTATGACAGATACTGTGTGTCAGGTATTGTGTACATTCTGAGTGTGACAGATACTGTTTGTCAGGTATTGTGTACATTCTGAGTGTGACAGATACTGTTTGTCAGGTATTGTGTACATTCTGAGTATGACAGATACTGTGTGTCAGGTATTGTGTACATTCTGAGTGTGACAGATACTGTTTGTCAGGTATTGTGTACATTCTGAGTATGACAGATTCTGTTTGTCAGGTATTGTGTACATTCTGAGTGTGACAGATACTGTTTGTCAGGTATTGTGTACATTCTGAGTATGACAGATACTGTTTGTCAGGTATTGTGTACATTCTGAGTGTGACAGATACTGTGTGTCAGGTATTGTGTACATTCTGAGTGTGACTGATACTGTTTGTCAGGTATTGTGTGCATTCTGAGTGTGACAGACACTGTTTGTCAGGTATTGTGTACATTCTGAGTGTGACTGATACTGTTTGTCAGGTATTGTGTGCATTCTGAGTGTGACTGATCAGTGTGTCAGGTATAGTGTATATTCTTAGTGTGACTGATACAGTGAGTCAGGTACAGTGTGTATTCTGAGTGTGACTGATACTGTGTCAGGTATAGTGTACATTCTGAGTGTGACTGATCAGTGTGTCAGGTATAGTGTATATTCTTCGTGTGACTGATACAGTGAGTCAGGTACAGTGTGCATTCTGAGTGTGACTGATACTGTGTCAGGTACGGTGTGCATTCTGAGTGTGACTGATACAGTGAGTCAGGTACGGTGTGCATTCTGAGTGTGACTGATACTGTGTCAGGTACGGTGTACATTCTGAGTGTGACTGATACAGTGAGTCAGGTATAGTGTACATTCTGAGTGTGACTGATACAGTGAGTCAGGTATGGTGTGCATTCTGAGTGTGACTGATACTGTGTCAGGTACGGTGTACATTCTGAGTGTGACTGATACAGTGAGTCAGGTATAGTGTACATTCTGAGTGTGACTGATATAGTGTGTCAGGTATGTTGTACATTCTGAGTGTGACTGATACAGTGATCCAAGTATAGTGTACACTCTGACTGTGACTGATACAATGTGTCAAATGTAGTTTACGCACTATGTGTGACTGTTAGTGTAACAGTTGGAGTGTACACACTGAGTGCGACTGATACAGTGTGTCAGGTTTACTGTATACACTGAGTGAGACAGATAATGTGTGTCAAGAATAGTGTACACTCTGAGTGCGACTGATATCGTGAGTCAGGTATAGATAACACAATGCGGGAGACTGATACAGTGTGTCAGGCGTAATGTACGCATTGTGTGTGATTGATGGTTTGTCAGGTGTAGTGTACGCTCTGACTGTGACTGCTATGGTATGTCAGGTGTAGAGTACACTTTGAGTATGACTGATACAGTCTGTCAGATGTAGTGTACACTCTGAAGTGTACGCACTGCGTATGATTGATAGTATGTCATGTGTAGTGTACACTCTGAGTGTGACTGATACTGTGTGTCAAATGTAGTGTATGCTCCAAGTGTGACTGCTATAGTGTCTAGTGTAGTGTACACTCCGAGTGTGACTGCTATAGTCTCTAGTGTAGTGTACACTCCGAGTGTGACTGCTATAGTCTCTAGTGTAGTGTACACTCTGAGTGTGACTGCTATAGTCTCTAGTGTAGTGTACACTCCGAGTGTGACTGCTATAGTCTCTAGTGTAGTGTACACTCCGAGTGTGACTGCTATAGTCTCTAGTGTAGTGTACACTCCGAGTGTGACTGCTATAGTCTCTAGTGTAGTGTACACTCCGAGTGTGACTGCTATAGTCTCTAGTGTAGTGTACACTCCGAGTGTGACTGCTATAGTCTCTAGTGTAGTGTACACTCTGAGTGTGACTGCTATAGTGTCTAGTGTAGTGTACACTCCGAGTGTGACTGCTATAGTCTCTAGTGTAGTGTACACTCCGAGTGTGACTGCTATAGTCTCTAGTGTAGTGTACACTCCGAGTGTGACTGCTATAGTCTCTAGTGTAGTGTACACTCCGAGTGTGACTGCTATAGTCTCTAGTGTAGTGTACACTCCGAGTGTGACTGCTATAGTGTCTAGTGTAGTGTACACTCCGAGTGTGACTGCTATAGTCTCTAGTGTAGTGTACACTCTGAGTGTGACTGCTATAGTGTCCAGTGTAGTGTACACTCCAAGTGTGACTGCTATAGTGTCTAGTGTAGTGTACACTCTGAGTGTGACTGCTATAGTCTCTAGTGTAGTGTACACTCCGAGTGTGACTGCTATAGTCTCTAGTGTAGTGTACACTCCGAGTGTGACTGCTATAGTGTCTAGTGTAGTGTACACTCCGAGTGTGACTGCTATAGTGTCCAGTGTAGTGTACACTCCAAGTGTGACTGCTATAGTGTCTAGTGTAGTGTACACTCCGAGTGTGACTGCTATAGTGTCTAGTGTAGTGTACACTCCGAGTGTGACTGCTACAGTGTGTCAGGTGTAGTGTACGCTCCGAGTGTGACTGCTACAGTGTCTAGTGTAGTGTACACTCCGAGTGTGACTGCTATAGTGTGTCAGGTGTAGTGTACGCTCCGAGTGTGACTGCTACAGTGTCTAGTGTAGTGTACACTCCGAGTGTGACTGCTATAGTGTCTAGTGTAGTGTACACTCTGAGTGTGACTGCTATAGTGTCTAGTGTAGTGTACACTCCGAGTGTGACTGCTATAGTGACTAGTGTAGTGTACACTCCGAGTGTGACTGCTATAGTGTCTAGTGTAGTGCACACTCCGAGTGTGACTGCTATAGTGTCTAGTGTAGTGTACACTCCGAGTGTGACTGCTACAGTGTCTAGTGTAGTGTACACTCTGAGTGTGACTGCTATAGTGTCTAGTGTAGTGTACACTCTGAATGTGACTGCTATAGTGTCTAGTGTAGTGTACGCTCCGAGTGTGACTGCTATAGTGTCTAGTGTAGTGTACACTCCGAGTGTGACTGCTATCGTGTCTAGTGTAGTGTACACTCTGAGTGTGACTGCTATAGTGTCTAGTGTAGTGTACGCTCCGAGTGTGACTGCTATAGTCTCTAGTGTAGTGTACACTCCGAGTGTGACTGCTATAGTGTCTAGTGTAGTGTACCCTCTGAGTGTGACTGCTATAGTGTCTAGTGTAGTGTACACTCCGAGTGTGACTGCTACAGTGTGTCAGGTGTAGTGTACGCTCCGAGTGTGACTGCTACAGTGTCTAGTGTAGTGTACACTCCGAGTGTGACTGCTATAGTGTCTAGTGTAGTGTACACTCCGAGTGTGACTGCTATAGTGTCTAGTGTAGTGTACACTCCGAGTGTTACTGCTATAGTGTCTAGTGTAGTGTACACTCCGAGTGTGACTGCTACAGTGTCTAGTGTAGTGTACAATCCGAGTGTGACTGCTATAGTGTCT
This sequence comes from Heptranchias perlo, assembly GCF_035084215.1. NCBI lineage: Eukaryota > Metazoa > Chordata > Chondrichthyes > Hexanchiformes > Hexanchidae > Heptranchias > Heptranchias perlo. The sequence goes on along the minus strand of NW_027139120.1, from coordinate 191,766 downwards.
AGTGTACTGTACACTCCAAGTGTGACTGCTATAGTGTCTAGTGTAGTGTACACTCCGAGTGTGACTGCTATAGTGTCTAGTGTAGTGTACACTCCGAGTGTGACTGCTACAGTGTGTCAGGTGTAGTGTACGCTCCGAGTGTGACTGCTACAGTGTCTAGTGTAGTGTACACTCCGAGTGTGACTGCTATAGTGTGTCAGGTGTAGTGTACGCTCCGAGTGTGACTGCTACAGTGTCTAGTGTAGTGTACACTCCGAGTGTGACTGCTATAGTGTCTAGTGTAGTGTACACTCTGAGTGTGACTGCTATAGTGTCTAGTGTAGTGTACACTCCGAGTGTGACTGCTATAGTGACTAGTGTAGTGTACACTCCGAGTGTGACTGCTATAGTGTCTAGTGTAGTGCACACTCCGAGTGTGACTGCTATAGTGTCTAGTGTAGTGTACACTCCGAGTGTGACTGCTACAGTGTCTAGTGTAGTGTACACTCTGAGTGTGACTGCTATAGTGTCTAGTGTAGTGTACACTCTGAATGTGACTGCTATAGTGTCTAGTGTAGTGTACGCTCCGAGTGTGACTGCTATAGTGTCTAGTGTAGTGTACACTCCGAGTGTGACTGCTATCGTGTCTAGTGTAGTGTACACTCTGAGTGTGACTGCTATAGTGTCTAGTGTAGTGTACGCTCCGAGTGTGACTGCTATAGTCTCTAGTGTAGTGTACACTCCGAGTGTGACTGCTATAGTGTCTAGTGTAGTGTACACTCTGAGTGTGACTGCTATAGTGTCTAGTGTAGTGTACACTCCGAGTGTGACTGCTACAGTGTGTCAGGTGTAGTGTACGCTCCGAGTGTGACTGCTACAGTGTCTAGTGTAGTGTACACTCCGAGTGTGACTGCTATAGTGTCTAGTGTAGTGTACACTCCGAGTGTGACTGCTATAGTGTCTAGTGTAGTGTACACTCCGAGTGTTACTGCTATAGTGTCTAGTGTAGTGTACACTCCGAGTGTGACTGCTACAGTGTCTAGTGTAGTGTACAATCCGAGTGTGACTGCTATAGTGTCTAGTGTACTGTACACTCCGAGTGTGACTGCTATAGTGTCTAGTGTAGTGTACAATCCGCGTGTGACTGCTATAGTGTCTAGTGTAGTGTACACTCCGAGTGTGACTGCTACAGTGTCTAGTGTAGTGTACACTCTGAGTGTGACTGCTATAGTGTCTAGTGTAGTGTACACTCTGAATGTGACTGCTATAGTGTCTAGTGTAGTGTACGCTCCGAGTGTGACTGCTATAGTGTCTAGTGTAGTGTACGCTCCGAGTGTGACTGCTATAGTGTCTAGTGTAGTGTACGCTCCGAGTGTGACTGCTATAGTGTCTAGTGTAGTGTACGCTCCGAGTGTGACTGCTATGGTGTCTAGTGTAGTGTACACTCTGAGTGTGACTGCTATAGTGTCTAGTGTAGTGTACACTCTGAGTGTGACTGCTACAGTGTGTCAGGTGTAGTGTACACTCTGAGTGTGACTGCTATAGTGTCTAGTGTAGTGTACACTCCGAGTGTGACTGCTATAGTGTCTAGTGTAGTGTACACTCCGAGTGTGACTGCTATAGTGTCTAGTGTAGTGTACACTCTGAGTGTGACTGCTATAGTGTCTAGTGTAGTGTACACTCCGAGTGTGACTGCTACAGTGTGTCAGGTGTAGTGTACACTCTGAGTGTGACTGCTATAGTGTCTAGTGTAGTGTACACTCCGAGTGTGACTGCTATAGTCTCTAGTGTAGTGTACACTCTGAGTGTGACTGCTATAGTGTCTAGTGTAGTGTACACTCCGAGTGTGACTGCTATAGTGTCTAGTGTAGTGTACACTCCGAGTGTGACTGCTATAGTGTCTAGTGTAGTGTACACTCTGAGTGTGACTGCTATAGTGTCTAGTGTAGTGTACACTCCGAGTGTGACTGCTACAGTGTGTCAGGTGTAGTGTACACTCTGAGTGTGACTGCTATAGTGTCTAGTGTAGTGTACGCTCCGAGTGTGACTGCTATAGTCTCTAGTGTAGTGTACACTCCGAGTGTGACTGCTATAGTGTCTAGTGTAGTGTACACTCCGAGTGTGACTGCTACAGTGTGTCAGGTGTAGTGTACGCTCCGAGTGTGACTGCTATAGTGTCTAGTGTAGTGTACACTCTGAGTGTGACTGCTACAGTGTGTCAGGTGTAGTGTACACTCTGAGTGTGACTGCTACAGTGTGTCAGGTGTTGTGTACACTCTGAGTGTGACTGCTACATTGTGTCAGGTGTAGTATACATTCTGAGTCAGGCTGATGTAATGTGTCAGGTGCAATATACACTCTGTGTGTGACTGATAGACTGTGTCAGATGTAGTGTACAGACTGAGTGTGACTGATACAGTGTGTTAGGTTTCGTGTACACTCTGATTGTGACTGAAACTGTGTCAGGTGTAGTTTACATTCTGAGTGTTACAGATACAGTATATCACGAGTAGTGTACAATCAGAGTGTGACTGATACAGTGAGTCAAGTATTGATAACAAAATTATTGAGACTGATACAGTGTGTCAAGCTTGGTGTATGCACTGAATGTGAATAATAGTATGTCAGGTGTAGTGTACACATTGTGTATGACTGATAGTGTGTCAGGTATAGTGTACACACTGAGTATGTCTGATACAGTGTGTCAGGTGTAGTGTACACTCTGAGTGTGACTGCTATAGTGTCTAGTGTAGTGTACACTCCGAGTGTGACTGCTATAGTGTCTAGTGTAGTGTACACTCTGAGTGTGACTGCTATAGTGTCTAGTGTAGTGTACACTCCGAGTGTGACTGCTACAGTGTCTAGTGTAGTGTACACTCCGAGTGTGACTGCTATAGTGTCTAGTGTAGTGTGCACTCTGAGTGTGACTGCTATAGTGTCTAGTGTAGTGTACACTCCGAGTGTGACTGCTATAGTGTCTAGTGTAGTGTACACTCTGAGTGTGACTGCTACAGTGTCTAGTGTAGTGTACGCTCCGAGTGTGACTGCTATAGTCTCTAGTGTAGTGTACACTCTGAGTGTGACTGCTATAGTGTCTAGTGTAGTGTACACTCTGAGTGTGACTGCTATAGTGTCTAGTGTAGTGTACACTCTGAGTGTCACTGCTACAGTGTCTAGTGTAGTGTACACTCCGAGTGTGACTGCTATAGTGTCTAGTGTAGTGTACACTCCGAGTGTGACTGCTATAGTGTCTAGTGTAGTGTACACTCCGAGTGTGACTGCTACAGTGTGTCAGGTGTAGTGTACGCTCCGAGTGTGACTGCTATAGTGTCTAGTGTAGTGTACACTCTGAGTGTGACTGCTACAGTGTGTCAGGTGTAGTGTACACTCTGAGTGTGACTGCTACAGTGTGTCAGGTGTAGTATACATTCTGAGTCAGGCTGATGTAATGTGTCAGGTGCAATATACACTCTGTGTGTGACTGATACACTGTGTCAGATGTAGTGTACAGACTGAGTGTGACTGATACAGTGTGTTAGGTTTAGTGTACACTCTGATTGTGACTGAAACTGTCAGGTGTAGTTTACATTCTGAGTGTTACAGATACAGTATATCACGAGTAGTGTACAATCAGAGTGTGACTGATACAGTGAGTCAAGTATTGATAACAAAATTATTGAGACTGATACAGTGTGTCAAGCTTGGTGTATGCACTGAATGTGAATAATAGTATGTCAGGTGTAGTGTACACATTGTGTATGACTGATAGTGTGTCAGGTATAGTGTACACACTGAGTATGTCTGATACAGTGTGTCAGGTGTAGTGTAATCTCTGACATAGTGTATCACATGTAGTGTACACTCTGAATGTGACTGATACAGTGTGTCAGGTGTAGTTTTCCCCTGAGTGTGACTGCTAGATTGTGTCAGGTGTAGTGTACACTCTGAGTAAGACTGATGTAGTGTGACACGTTTGATAAAGTGCCGCATGGTAGGCTTCTCATCAGGATTGTGGGCCATGGAATAAAGGGGGCAGTAACAATATGGACACAGAATTGGCTAAGTGACAGGAAACAGAGAGTAGTGGTGAACGGTTGTTTTTTGGACTGGAGGGAGGTGTACAGTGGTGTTCCCCAGGGGTCAGTGCTGGGACCACTGCTTTTCTTGATATATATTAATGAGTTGGACTTGGGTGTACAGGGCACAATTTCCAAATTTGCAGATGACACAAAACTTGGAAGGGTAGTAAACAGTGAGGAGGATAGTGATAGACTTCAAGAGGATATAGACAGGCTGGTGGAATGGGCGGACACGTGACAGATGAAATTTAATGCAGAAAAATGTGAAGTGATACATTTCGGTAGGAAGAACGAGGAGAGGCAATATAAACTAGAGGGTGCAATTCTAAAAAGGGTTACAGGACCAGAGAGATCTGGGGGTATATGTACACAAATTGTTGAAGGTGGCAGGGCAGGTTGAGAAAGTGGTTAAAAAAGTATACGGGATCCTGGGCTTTATAAATAGAGGCACAGAGTACAAAAGCAAGGAAGTCATGATGAACCTTTATAAAACACTGGCTCGGCTTCAACTGGAGTATTGTGTCCAGTTCTGGGCACCGCACTTCAGGAAAGATGTGAAGGCCTTAGAGAGGGTGCAGAAGAGATTTACTAGAATGATTCCAGGGATGAGGGACTTTAGTTACGTGGATAGACTGGAGAAGCTGGGGTTGTTCTCCTTGGAACAGAGACAGTTGCGAGGAGATTTGATAGAGGTGTTCAAAATCATGAAGGGTCTAGACAGAGTAGATAGAGAGAAACTGTTCCCATTGGAGGAAGGGTCAAGAACCAGAGGACATAGATTTAAGGTGATTGGCAAAAGAACCAAAGGCGACATGAGGAAAAACCTTTTTACACAGCGAGTGGTTAGGATCTGGAATGCACTGCCCGAGGGGGTGGTGGAGGCAGATTCAATCATGGCCTTCAAAAGGGAACTGGATAAGTACTTGAAAGGAAAAAAAATTGCAGGGCTACGGGGAAAGGGCGGGGGAGTGGGACTAACTGGATTGCTCTCGCATAGAGCTGGCACGGACTCGATGGGCCGAATGGCCTCCTTCCGTGCTGTAACCTTTCTATGATTCTACACTCTGAGCATGACTGATTACAGTGTGCGAGGTGTACTCACTGAATGTGACTGATCAAGTGTGTCAGGAACAGTATATAATCTGTGTGAGACTGATGTAGCGTGTCAGGTGTGGTTCACACTCTGAGTGTGACTGATACAGTGTGCGAGGTGTAATGTACACACTGAGTGTGACTGATACAGTGTGCGAGGTGTAATGTACACACTGAGTGAGACTGATACAGTGTGTCAGGAGTAGTGTACACTCTGTCTGTGGCTGATACAATATGTCAGGTATAGTATATACTCTGGGTGTGACTGATAGTGTGAGTCAAGTGTAGTGTACGCGCTGAGTGTGAATGATGCAGTGTGTCAGGTGTAGTATACTCCTAGTGAGACTGATTACAGTCTGTCTAGTATAGCGTGCACTCTGAGTGTGGCAGTTACAGTGTGTCAGACGTGTGCACCCTGAGTGTGACAGTTATGGTGTGTCAGACGTGTACACCCTGAGTGTGACTGATACAGTGTGTCAGATGTAGTGTACACTCTGAGTGTGACTGATACAGTGTGTCAGGCGTGTACACCCTGAGAGTGACTGATACAGTGTGTCAGGCGTGTACACCCTGAGTGTGACTGATACAGTGTGTCAGGCGTGTACACCCTGAGTGTGACTGATTCAGTGTGTCAGGCGTGTACACCCTGAATGTGACAGTTACAGTGTCAGGTGTGTACACCCTGAGAGTGACTGATACAGTGTGTCAGGCATGTGCACCCTGAGTGTGACTGATACAGTGTGTCAGGCGTGTACACCCTGAGTGTGACTGATACAGTGTGTCAGGCATGGTGTACACTCTGAGTGAGATGCATACTGTTTGGTGTAACATACATGCTGAGTGTGACCGATAATGTGTGACATATAAGAGGTTAGTGTGCAAAATTAAAGCACATGGGATTGGTGGTAATATACTGGCATGGATTGAAAATTGGTTAACAGACAGGAAACAGAGAGTAGGAATAAATGTGTCTTTCTCGGGGTGGCAGGCGGTGACTAGTGGGGTACCACAGGGATCAGTGCTTGGGCCCCAGCTATTCACAATATATATCAATGATTTGGATGAGGGAACCAAATGTAATATTTCCAAGTTTGCAGATGACACAAAACTAGGTGAGATTGTGAGTTGTGAGGAGGATGCAAAGAGGCTTCAAGGTGATTTAGACAAGTTGAGTGAGTGGGCAAATACATGGCACATGCAGTATAATGTGGATAAATGTGAAGTTATCCACTTCGGAAGGAAAAACAGAAAGGAGAGTATTATTTAAATGGTGAGAGATTGGGGAATGTTGATGTACAAAGGGACCTGGGTGTCCTTGTACACCAGTCACTGAAAGCAAACATGCAGGTGCAGCAAGCAGTTAGGAAGGCGAATGGTATGTTGGCCTTCATTGCAAGAGGATTTGAGTACAGGAGCAGGGATGTCTTACGGCAGTTATACAGGGCCTTGGTGAGACCACACCTGGGCTGCTTTGTCCTGGATGGTGTCGAGCTTCTTGAGTGTTGTTGGAGCTGCACTCATCCAGGCAAGTGGAGAGTATTCCATCACACTCCTGACTTGTGCCTTGTAGATGGTGGAAAGGCTTTGGGGAGTCAGGAGGTGAGTCACTCACCGCAGAATACCCAGCCTCTGACCTGCTCTTGGAGCCACAGTATTTATATGGCTGGTCCAGTTAAGTTTCTGGTCATTGGTGACCCCCAGGATGTTGATGGTGGGAGATTCGGCGATGGTAATGCTGTTGAATGTCAAGGGGAGGTGGTTAGATTCTCTCTTGTTGGAGGTGGTCATTGCCTGGTACTTATCTGGCGCGAATGTTACTTGCCACTTATGAGCCCGAGTGTGACTGATACTGTGTGTCAGGTGCAGTGTATACTCCGAGTGTGACAGATACTGTGTGTCAGGTGTAGTGTATACTCCGAGTGTGACTGATACTGTGTGTCAGGTGCAGTGTATACTCCGAATGTGACTGATACTGTGTGTCAGGTGTAGTGTACTCCGAGTGTGACTGATACTGTGTGTCAGGTGTAGTGTGCACTATGAGTGTGAATGATGCAGTGTGTCAGGTGTAGTGTGCACTATGAGTGTGAATGATGCAGTGTGTCAGGTGTAGTGTACGTGTTGAGTGTGAATGATGCAGTGTGTCAGGTGTAGTGTATACTCCGAGTGTGAATGATGCAGTGTGTCAGGTGTAGTGTGCACTATGAGTGTGAATGATGCAGTGTGTCAGGTGTAGTGTGCACTATGAGTGTGAATGATGCAGTGTGTCAGGTGTAGTGTACGTGTTGAGTGTGAATGATGCAGTGTGTCAGGTGTAGTGTGCACTATGAGTGTGAATGATGCAGTGTGTCAGGTGTAGTGTACGCGCTGAGTGTGAATGATGCAGTGTGTCAGGTGTAGTGCACGTGCTGAGTGTGAATGATGCAGTGTGTCAAGTGTAGAGTGCACTATGAGTGTGAATGATGCAGTGTGTCAGGTGTAGTGTGCACTATGTGTGTGAATGATGCAGTGTGCCAGGTGTAGTGTGCACTATGAGTGTGAATGATGCAGTGTGACAGGTGTAGTGTGCACTATGAGTGTGAACGATGCAGTGTGTCAGGTGTAGTGTGCACTATGAGTGTGAATGATGCAGTGTGTCAGGTGTAGTGTGCACTATGAGTGTGAATGATGCAGTGTGTCAGGTGTAGTGTGCACTATGAGTGTGAATGATGCAGTGTGTCAGGTGTAGTGTACATTCTGAGTGTGAATAATGCAGTGTGTCAGGTGTAGTGTGCACTATAGTGTGAATGATGCAGTGTGTCAGGTGTAGTGTGCACTATGAGTGCGAATGATGCAGTGTGTCAGGTGTAGTGTGCACTATGAGTGTGAATGATGCAGTGTGTCAGGTGTAGTGTGCACTATGAGTGCGAATGATGCAGTGTGTCAGGTGTAGTGTGCACTATGAGTGTGAATGATGCAGTGTGTCAGGTGTAGTGTATGTGTTGAGTGTGAATGATGCAGTGTGTCAGGTGCAGTGTACGTGCTGAGTGTGAATGATGCAGTGTGTCAGGTGCAGTGTGCACTGTGAGTGTGAATGATGCAGTGTGTCAGGTGTAGTGTGCACTATGACTGTGAATGATGCAGTGTGTCAGGTGTAGTGTGCAATATGAGTGTGAATGATGCAGTGTGTCAGGTGTAGTGTGCACTATGTGTGTGAATGATGCAGTGTGTCAGGTGTAGTGCGCACTGTGAGTGTGAATGATGCAGTGTGTCAGGTGTAGTGCGCACTATGTGTGTGAATGATGCAGTGTGTCAGGTGTAGTGTGCACTATGAGTGCGAATGATGCAGTGTGTCAGGTGTAGTGTGCACTATGAGTGTGAATGATGCAGTGTGTCAGGTGTAGTGTGCACTATGAGTGCGAATGATGCAGTGTGTCAGGTGTAGTGTGCACTATGAGTGTGAATGATGCAGTGTGTCAGGTGTAGTGTATGTGTTGAGTGTGAATGATGCAGTGTGTCAGGTGCAGTGTACGTGCTGAGTGTGAATGATGCAGTGTGTCAGGTGCAGTGTGCACTGTGAGTGTGAATGATGCAGTGTGTCAGGTGTAGTGTGCACTATGACTGTGAATGATGCAGTGTGTCAGGTGTAGTGTGCAATATGAGTGTGAATGATGCAGTGTGTCAGGTGTAGTGTGCACTATGTGTGTGAATGATGCAGTGTGTCAGGTGTAGTGCGCACTGTGAGTGTGAATGATGCAGTGTGTCAGGTGTAGTGCGCACTATGTGTGTGAATGATGCAGTGTGTCAGGTGTAGTGCGCACTATGTGTGTGAATGATGCAGTGTGTCAGGTGTAGTGTGCACTATGTGTGTGAATGATGCAGTGTGTCAGGTGTAGTGTGCACTATGAGTGTGAATGATGCAGTGTGTCAGGCGTAGTGTGCACTATGTGTGTGAATGATGCAGTGTGTCAGGTGTAGTGTGCACTATGTGTGTGAATGATGCAGTGTGTCAGGTGTAGTGTGCACTATGAGTGTGAATGATGCAGTGTGTCAGGTGTACTGTGCACTATGAGTGTGAATGATGCAGTGTGTCAGGTGTAGTGTGCACTATGAGTGTGAATGATGCAGTGTGTCAGGTGTAGTGTGCACTATGAGTGTGAATGATGCAGTGTGTCAGGTGTAGTGTGCACGATGAGTGAATGATGCAGTGTGTCAGGTGTAGTGTGCACTATGAGTGTGAATGATGCAGTGTGTCAGGTGTAGTGTGCACTATGAGTGTGAATGATGCAGTGTGTCAGGTGTAGTGTGCACTATGAGTGTGAATGATGCAGTGTGTCAGGCATAGTGTGCAATATGTGTGTGAATGATGCACTGTGTCAGGTGTAGTGTGCACTAAGTGTGTGAATGATGCAGTGTGTCAGGTGTAGTGTGCACTATGAGTGTGAATGATGCAGTGTGTCAGGTGTACTGTGCACTATGATAGTGAATGATGCAGTGTGTCAGGTGTAGTGTGCACTATGAGTGTGAATGATGCAGTGTGTCAGGTGTAGTGTGCACTATGAGTGTGAATGATGCAGTGTGTCAGGTGTAGTGTGCACTATGAGTGTGAATGATGCAGTGTGTCAGGTGTAGTGTGCACTATGAGTGTGAATGATGCAGTGTGTCAGGTGTAGTGTGCACTATGAGTGAATGATGCAGTGTGTCAGGTGTAGTGTGCACTATGAGTGTGAATGATGCAGTGTGTCAGGTGTAGTGTGCACTTTGAGTGTGAATGATGCAGTGTGTCAGGTGTAGTGTGCACTATGAGTGTGAATGATGCAGTGTGTCAGGTGTAGTGTGCACTATGAGTGTGAATGATGCAGTGTGTCAGGTGTAGTGTGCACTCTGAGTGTGAATGATGCAGTGTGTCAGGTGTAGTGTGCACTATGAGTGTGAATGATGCAGTGTGTCAGGTGTAGTGTGCACTATGAGTGTGAATGATGCAGTGTGTCAGGTGTAGTGTGCACTATGAGTGTGAATGATGCAGTGTGTCAGCTGTACTGTGCACTACGAGTGTGAATGATGCAGTGTGTCAGGTGTAGTGTGCACTATGAGTGTGAATGATGCAGTGTGTCAGGTGTAGTGTGCACTATGAGTGTGAATGATGCAGTGTGTCAGGTGTAGTGTATGTGCTGAGTGTGAATGATGCAGTGTGTCAGGTGTAGTGTGCACTATGTGTGTGAATGATGCAGTGAGTAAGGTGTAGTGTGCACTATGAGTGTGATTGATGCAGATTGCCAGGTGTAGTGTGCACTATGAGTGTGAATAATGCAGTGTGTCAAGTGCAGTGTACATGCTGAGTGTGAATGATGCAGTGTGTCAGGTGTCGTGTACGTGCTGAGTGTGAATGATGCAGTGTGTCAGGTGTAGTGTGCACTATAGTGTGAATGATGCAGTGTGTCAGGTGTAGTGTGCACTATGAGTGTGAATGATGCAGTGTGTCAGGTGTAGTGTGCACTATGTGTGTGAATGATGCAGTGTGTCAGGTGTAGTGTGCACTATGAGTGTGATTGATGCAGTGTGTCAGGTGTAGTGTGCACTATAGTGTGAATGATGCAGTGTGTCAGGTGTAGTGTGCACTATGAGTGTGAATGATGCAGTGTGTCAGGTGTAGTGTGCACTATGTGTGTGAATGATGCAGTGTGTCAGGTGCAGTGTGCACGATGTGTGTGAATGATGCAGTGTGTCAGGTGTAGTGTGCACTATAGTGTGAATGATGCAGTGTGTCAGGTGTAGTGTGCACTATGAGTGTGAATGATGCAGTGTGTCAGGTGTAGTGTGCACTATGTGTGTGAATGATGCAGTGTGTCAGGTGTAGTGTGCACTATGAGTGTGAATGATGCAGTGTGTCAGGTGTAGTGTGCACTATGAGTGTGAATGATGCAGTGTGTCAGGTGTAGTGTGAACTATGTGTGTGAATGATGCAGTGTGTCAGGTGTAGTGTGCACTATGACTGTGAATGATGCAGTGTGTCAGGTGTAGTGTGCAATATGAGTGTGAATGATGCAGTGTGTCAGGTGTAGTGTGCACTATGAGTGTGAATGATGCAGTGTGTCAGGTGTAGTGCGCACTGTGAGTGTGAATGATGCAGTGTGTCAGGTGTAGTGTGCACTATGAGTGTGAATGATGCAGTGTGTCAGGTGTAGTGTGCACTATGAGTGTGAATGATGCAGTGTGTCAGGTGTAGTGTGAACTATGTGTGTGAATGATGCAGTGTGTCAGGTGTAGTGTGCACTATGACTGTGAATGATGCAGTGTGTCAGGTGTAGTGTGCAATATGAGTGTGAATGATGCAGTGTGTCAGGTGTAGTGTGCACTATGTGTGTGAATGATGCAGTGTGTCAGGTGTAGTGCGCACTGTGAGTGTGAATGATGCAGTGTGTCAGGTGTAGTGTGCACTATGAGTGTGAATGATGCAGTGTGTCAGGTGTAGTGTGCACTATGAGTGTGAATGATGCAGTGTGTCAGGTGTAGTGTGCACTATGTGTGTGAATGATGCAGTGTGTCAGGTGTAGTGTGCACTATGTGTGTGAATGATGCAGTGTGTCAGGTGTAGTGTGCACTATGAGTGTGAATGATGCAGTGTGTCAGGTGTAGTGTGCACTATGAGTGTGAATGATGCAGTGTGTCAGGTGTAGTGTGCACTATGAGTGTGAATGATGCAGTGTGTCAGGTGTACTGTGCACTATGAGTGTGAATGATGCAGTGTGTCAGGTGTAGTGTGCACTATGAGTGTGAATGATGCAGTGTGTCAGGTGTAGTGTGCACTATGAGTGTGAATGATGCAGTGTGTCAGGTGTAGTGTGCACTATGAGTGTGAATGATGCAGTGTGTGAGGTGTACTGTGCACTATGAGTGTGAAGGATGCAGTGTGTCAGGTGTAGTGTGCACTATGAGTGTGAATGATGCAGTGTGTCAGGTGTAGTGCGCACTGTGAGTGTGAATGATGCAGTGTGTCAGGTGTAGTGCGCACTATGAGTGTGAATGATGCAGTGTGTCAGGTGTAGTGCGCACTATGAGTGTGAATGATGCAGTGTGTCAGGTGTAGTGTGCACTATGTGTGTGAATGATGCAGTGTGTCAGGTGTAGTGCGCACTATGTGTGTGAATGATGCAGTGTGTCAGGTGTAGTGTGCACTATGAGTGTGAATGATGCAGTGTGTCAGGTATACTGTGCACTATGATAGTGAATGATGCAGTGTGGCAGGTGTAGTGTGCACTATGAGTGTGAATGATGCAGTGTGTCAGGTGTAGTGTGCACTATGAGTGTGAATGATGCAGTGTGTCAGGTGTAGTGTGCACTATGAGTGTGAATGATGCAGTGTGTCAGGTGTAGTGTGCACTATGAGTGAATGATGCAGTGTGTCAGGTGTAGTGTGCACTATGAGTGTGAATGATGCAGTGTGTCAGGTGTAGTGCGCACTATGTGTGTGAATGATGCATTGTGTCAGGTGTAGTGTGCACTATGTGTGTGAATGATGCAGTGTGTCAGGTGTAGTGAGCACTATGTGTGTGAATGATGCAGTGTGTCAGGTGTAGTGTGCACTATGAGTGTGAATGATGCAGTGTGTCAGGTGTAGTGTGCACTATGTGTGTGAATGATGCAGTGTGTCAGGTGTAGTGTGCACTATGAGTGTGAATGATGCAGTGTGTCAGGTGTAGTGTGCACTATGTGTGTGAATGATGCAGTGTGTCAGGTGTAGTGTGCACTATGTGTGTGAATGATGCAGTGTGTCAGGTGTAGTGCGCACTATGAGTGTGAATGATGCAGTGTGTCAGGTGTAGTGTGCACTATGTGTGTGAATGATGCAGTGTGTCAGGTGTAGTGTGCACTATGTGTGTGAATGATGCAGTGTGTCAGGTGTAGTGCGCACTATGAGTGTGAATGATGCAGTGTGTCAGGTGTAGTGCGCACTATGAGTGTGAATGATGCAGTGTGTCAGGTGTAGTGTGCACTATGAGTGTGAATGATGCAGTGTGTCAGGTGTAGTGTGCACTATGTGTGTGAATGATGCAGTGTGTCAGGTATAGTGTGCACTATGTGTGTGAATGATGCAGTGTGTCAGGTGTAGTGCGCACTATGAGTGTGAATGATGCAGTGTGTCAGGTGTAGTGTGCACTATGTGTGTGAATGATGCAGTGTGTCAGGTGTAGTGTGCACTATGAGTGTGAATGATGCAGTGTGTCAGGTGTAGTGTGCACTATGAGTGTGAATGATGCAGTGTGTCAGGTGTAGTGTATGTGCTGAGTGTGAATGATGCAGTGTGTCAGGTGTAGTGTGCACTATGAGTGTGAATGATGCAGTGTGTCAGGTGTAGTGTATGTGTTGAGTGTGAATGATGCAGTGTGTCAGGTGTAGTGTGCACTATGTGTGTGAATGATGCAATGAGTTCGGTGTAGTGTGCACTATGTGTGTGAATGATGCAGTGAGTAAGGTGTAGTGTGCACTATGAGTGTGAATGATGCAGTGTGTCAGGTGTAGTGTGCACTATGAGTGTGAATAATGCAGTGTGTCAAGTGTAGTGTACGTGCTGAGTGTGAATGATGCAGTGTGTCAGGTGTAGTGTACGTGCTGAGTGTGAATGATGCAGTGTGTCAGGTGTAGTGTGCACTATAGTGTGAATGATGCAGTGTGTCAGGTGTAGTGCGCACTATGAGTGTGAATGATGCAGTGTGTCAGGTGTAGTGTGCACTATGTGTGTGAATGATGCAGTGTGTCAGGTGTAGTGTGCACTATGTGTGTGAATGATGCAGTGTGTCAGGTGTAGTGCACACTATGAGTGTGAATGATGCAGTGTGTCAGGTGTAGTGTATGTGTTGAGTGTGAATGATGCAGTGTGTCAGGTGTAGTGTGCACGATGTGTGTGAATGATGCAGTGAGTAAGGTGCAGTGTGCACTATGAGTGTGAATGATGCAGTGTATCAGGTGTAGTGTGCACTATGAGTGTGAATAATGCAGTGTGTCAAGTGTAGTGTACGTGCTGAGTGTGAATGATGCAGTGTGTCAGGTGTAGTGTACGTGCAGAGTGTGAATGATGCAGTGTGTCAGGTGTAGTGTGCACTATAGTGTGAATGATGCAGTGTGTCAGGTGTAGTGTGCACTATGAGTGTGAATTATGCAGTGTGTCAGGTGTAGTGTGCACTATGTGTGTGAATGATGCAGTGTGTCAGGTGTAGTGTGCACTATGAGTGTGAATGATGCAGTGTGTCAGGTGTAGTGTGCACTATGTGTGTGAATGATGCAGTGTGTCAGGTGTAGTGTGCACTATGAGTGTGAATGATGCAGTGTGTCAGGTGTAGTGTGCACTATGAGTGTGAATGATGCAGTGTGTCAGGTGTAGTGTGCACTATGTGTGTGAATGATGCAGTGTGTCAGGTGTAGTGTGCACTATGACTGTGAATGATGCAGTGTGTCAGGTGTAGTGTGCACTATGAGTGTGAATGATGCAGTGTGTCAGGTGTAGTGTGCACTATGAGTGTGAATGATGCAGTGTGTCAGGTATACTGTGCACTACGAGTGTGAATGATGCAGTGTGTCAGGTGTAGTGTGCACTATGAGTGTGAATGATGCAGTGTGTCAGGTGTAGTGTATGTGTTGAGTGTGAATGATGCAGTGTGTCAGGTGTAGTGTGCACTATGTGTGTGAATGATGCAATGTGTTAGGTGTAGTGTGCACTATGTGTGTGAATGATGCAGTGAGTAAGGTGTAGTGTGCACTATGAGTGTGAATGATGCAGTGTGTCAGGTGTAGTGTGCACTATGAGTGTGAATAATGCAGTGTGTCAAGTGTAGTGTACGTGCTGAGTGTGAATGATGCAGTGTGTCAGGTGTAGTGTACGTGCTGAGTGTGAATGATGCAGTGTGTCAGGTGTAGTGTGCACTATGAGTGTGAATGATGCAGTGTGTCAGGTGTAGTGTGCACTATGAGTGTGAATGATGCAGTGTGTCAGGTATACTGTGCACTACGAGTGTGAATGATGCAGTGTGTCAGGTGTAGTGTGCACTATGAGTGTGAATGATGCAGTGTGTCAGGTGTAGTGTATGTGTTGAGTGTGAATGATGCAGTGTGTCAGGTGTAGTGTGCACTATGTGTGTGAATGATGCAATGTGTTAGGTGTAGTGTGCACTATGTGTGTGAATGATGCAGTGAGTAAGGTGTAGTGTGCACTATGAGTGTGAATGATGCAGTGTGTCAGGTGTAGTGTGCACTATGAGTGTGAATAATGCAGTGTGTCAAGTGTAGTGTACGTGCTGAGTGTGAATGATGCAGTGTGTCAGGTGTAGTGTACGTGCTGAGTGTGAATGATGCAGTGTGTCAGGTGCAGTGTGCACTATAGTGTGAATGATGCAGTGTGTCAGGTGTAGTGTGCACTAT
This sequence comes from Heptranchias perlo, assembly GCF_035084215.1. Taxonomy (NCBI): domain Eukaryota; kingdom Metazoa; phylum Chordata; class Chondrichthyes; order Hexanchiformes; family Hexanchidae; genus Heptranchias; species Heptranchias perlo. Next base: position 176,227 of record NW_027139120.1, on the reverse strand, counting down.
GAGTGTGAATGACGCAGTGTGTCAGGTGTAGTGTGCACTATGAGTGTGAATGATGCAGTGTGTCAGGTGTAGTGTGCACTTTGAGTGTGAATGATGCAGTGTGTCAGGTGTAGTGTGCACTATGTGTGTGAATGATGCAGTGTGTAAGGTGTAGTGTGCACTATGAGTGTGAATGATGCAGTGTGTCAGGTGTAGTGTGCACTATGAGTGTGAATGATGCAGTGTGTCAGGTGTAGTGTGCACTATGTGTGTGAATGATGCAGTGTGTCAGGTGTAGTGTGCACTATGAGTGTGAATGATGCAGTGTGTCAGGTGTAGTGTGCACTATGAGTGTGAATGATGCAGTGTGTCAGGTGTAGTGTGCACTATGTGTGTGAATGATGCAGTGTGTCAGGTGTAGTGTGCACTATGACTGTGAATGATGCAGTGTGTCAGGTGTAGTGTGCACTATGAGTGTGAATGATGCAGTGTGTCAGGTGTAGTGTGCACTATGAGTGTGAATGATGCAGTGTGTCAGGTGTACTGTGCACTATGAGTGTGAATGATGCAGTGTGTCAGGTGTAGTGTGCACTATGAGTGTGAATGATGCAGTGTGTCAGGTGTAGTGTATGTGTTGAGTGTGAATGATGCAGTGTGTCAGGTGTAGTGTGCACTATGTGTGTGAATGATGCAATGTGTTAGGTGTAGTGTGCACTATGTGTGTGAATGATGCAGTGCGTAAGGTGTAGTGTGCACTATGAGTGTGAATGATGCAGTGTGTCAGGTGTAGTGTGCACTATGAGTGTGAATAATGCAGTGTGTCAAGTGTAGTTTACGTGCTGAGTGTGAATGATGCAGTGTGTCAGGTGTAGTGTACGTGCTGAGTGTGAATGATGCAGTGTGTCAGGTGTAGTGTGCACTGTAGTGTGAATGATGCAGTGTGTCAGGTGTAGTGTGCACTATGAGTGTGAATGACGCAGTGTGTCAGGTGTAGTGTGCACTATGAGTGTGAATGATGCAGTGTGTCAGGTGTAGTGTGCACTATGAGTGTGAATGATGCAGTGTGTCAGGTGTAGTGTGCACTATGTGTGTGAATGATGCAGTGTGTCAGGTGTAGTGTGCACTATGTGTGTGAATGATGCAGTGTGTAAGGTGTAGTGTGCACTATGAGTGTGAATGATGCAGTGTGTCAGGTGTAGTGTGCACTATGAGTGTGAATGATGCAGTGTGTCAGGTGTCGTGTGCACTATGTGTGTGAATGATGCAGTGTGTCAGGTGTAGTGTGCACTATGACTGTGAATGATGCAGTGTGTCAGGTGTAGTGTGCACTATGAGTGTGAATGATGCAGTGTGTCAGGTGTAGTGTGCACTATGAGTGTGAATGATGCAGTGTGTCAGGTGTAGTGTGCACTATGAGTGTGAATGATGCAGTGTGTCAGGTGTACTGTGCACTATGAGTGTGAATGATGCAGTGTGTCAGGTTTAGTGTGCACTATGAGTGTGAATGATGCAGTGTGTCAGGTGTAGTGTGCACTATGAGTGTGAATGATGCAGTGTGTCAGGTGTAGTGTGCACTATGAGTGTGAATGATGCAGTGTGTCAGGTGTAGTGTGCACTATGAGTGTGAATGATGCAGTGTGTCAGGTGTAGTGTGCACTATGAGTGTGAATGATGCAGTGTGTCAGGTGTAGTGTGCACTATGAGTGTGAATGTTGCAGTGTGTCAGGTGTAGTGCGCACTATGAGTGTGAATGATGCAGTGTTTCAGGTGTAGTGTGCACTATGAGTGTGAATGATGCAGTGTGTCAGGTGTAGTGTGCACTATGAGTGTGAATGATGCAGTGTGTCAGGTGTAGTGTGCACTATGAGTGTGAATGATGCAGTGTGTCAGGTGTAGTGTGCACTATGAGTGTGAATGATGCAGTGTGTCAGGTGTAGTGTGCACTATGAGTGTGAATGATGCAGTGTGTCAGGTGTAGTGTGCACTATGAGTGTGAATGTTGCAGTGTGTCAGGTGTAGTGTGCACTATGAGTGTGAATGATGCAGTGTGTCAGGTGTAGTGTGCACTATGAGTGTGAATGATGCAGTGTGTCAGGTGTACTGTGCACTATGAGTGTGAATGATGCAATGTGTCAGGTGTACTGTGCACTATGAGTGTGAATGATGCAGTGTGTCAGGTGTACTGTGCACTATGAGTGTGAATGATGCAGTGTGTCAGGTGTAGTGTGCACTATGAGTGTGAATGATGCAGTGTGTCAGGTGTAGTGTGCACTATGAGTGTGAATGATGCAGTGTGTCAGGTGTAGTGCGCACTATGAGTGTGAATGATGCAGTGTGTTAGGTGTAGTGCGCACTATGTGTGTGAATGATGCAGTGTGTCAGGTGTAGTGCGCACTATGTGTGTCAATGATGCAGTGTGTCAGGTGTAGTGCGCACTATGTGTGTGAATGATGCAGTGTGTCAGGTGTAGTGCGCACTATGTGTGTGAATGATGCAGTGTGTCAGGTGTAGTGCGCACTATGTGTGTGAATGATGCAGTGTGTCAGGTGTAGTGCGCACTATGAGTGTGAATGATGCAGTGTGTCAGGTGTAGTGCGCACTATGAGTGTGAATGATGCAGTGTGTCAGTTGTAGTGCGCACTATGTGTGTGAATGATGCAGTGTGTCAGGTGTAGTGTGCACTATGTGTGTGAATGATGCAGTGTGTCAGGTGTAGTGTGCACTATGAGTGTGAATGATGCAGTGTGTCAGGTGTAGTGTGCACTATGTGTGTGAATGATACAGTGTGTCAGGTGTAGTGTGCACTATGAGTGTAAATGATGCAGTGTGTCAGGTGTACTGTGCAGTATGATAGTGAATGATGCAGTGTGTCAGGTGTAGTGTGCACTATGAGTGTGAATGATGCAGTGTGTCAGGTGTAGTGTGCACTATGTGTGTGAATGATGCAGTGTGTCAGGTGTAGTGCGCACTATGAGTGTGAATGATGCAGTGTGTCAGGTGTGGTGTGCACTATGAGTGTGAATGATGCAGTGTGTCAGGTGTCGTGTGCTCTTTGTGTGTGAATGATGCAGTGTGTCAGGTGTAGTGTGCACTATGTGTGTGAATGATGCAGTGTGTCAGGTGTAGTGTGCACTATGTGTGTGAATGATGCAGTGTGTCAGGTGTAGTGTGCACTATGTGTGTGAATGATGCAGTGTGTCAGGTGTAGTGCGCACTATGAGTGTGAATGATGCAGTGTGTCAGGTGTAGTGTGCACTATGTGTGTGAATGATGCAGTGTGTCAGGTGTAGTGCGCACTATTAGTGTGAATGATGCAGTGTGTCAGGTGTAGTGTGCACTATGTGTGTGAATGATGCAGTGTGTCAGGTGTAGTGTGCACTATGTGTGTGAATGATGCAGTGTGTCAGGTGTAGTGTGCACTATGTGTGTGAATGATGCAGTGTGTCAGGTGTAGTGTGCACTATGTGTGTGAATGATGCAGTGTGTCAGGTGTAGTGCGCACTATGAGTGTGAATGATGCAGTGTGTCAGGTGTAGTGTGCACTATGTGTGTGAATGATGCAGTTTGTCAGGTGTAGTGTGCACTATGTGTGTGAATGATGCAGTGTGTCTGGTGTAGTGCGCACTATGAGTGTGAATGATGCAGTGTGTCAGGTGTAGTGCGCACTATGAGTGTGAATGATGCAGTGTGTCAGGTGTAGTGTGCACTATGTGTGTGAATGATGCAGTGTGTCAGGTGTAGTGTGCACTATGAGTGTGAATGATGCAGTGTGTCAGGTGTAGTGTGCACTATGTGTGTGAATGATGCAGTGTGTCAGGTGTAGTGTGCACTATGTGTGTGAATGATGCAGTGTGTCAGGTGTAGTGTGCACTATGTGTGTGAATGATGCAGTGTGTCAGGTGTAGTGTGCACTATGTGTGTGAATGATGCAGTGTGTCAGGTGTAGTGCGCACTATGAGTGTGAATGATGCAGTGTGTCAGGTGTAGTGTGCACTATGTGTGTGAATGATGCAGTGTGTCAGGTGTAGTGTGCACTATGTGTGTGAATGATGCAGTGTGTCAGGTGTAGTGCGCACTATGAGTGTGAATGATGCAGTGTGTCAGGTGTAGTGTGCACTATGTGTGTGAATGATGCAGTGTGTCAGGTGTAGTGCGCACTATGTGTGTGAATGATGCAGTGTGTCAGGTGTAGTGCGCACTATGAGTGTGAATGATGCAGTGTGTCAGGTGTAGTGTGCACTATGTGTGTGAATGATGCAGTGTGTCAGGTGTAGTGTGCACTATGTGTGTGAATGATGCAGTGTGTCAGGTGTAGTGTGCACTATGAGTGTGAATGATGCAGTGTGTCAGGTGTAGTGTGCACTCTGTGTGTGAATGATGCAGTGTGTCAGGTGTAGTGTGCACTATGTGTGTGAATGATGCAGTGTGTCAGGTGTAGTGCGCACTATGAGTGTGAATGATGCAGTGTGTCAGGTGTAGTGTGCACTATGTGTGTGAATGATGCAGTGTGTCAGGTGTAGTGTGCACTATGTGTGTGAATGATGCAGTGTGTCAGGTGTAGTGTGCACTTTGTGTGTGAATGATGCAGTGTGTCAGGTGTAGTGCGCACTATGTGTGTGAATGATGCAGTGTGTCAGGTGTAGTGTGCACTATGTGTGTGAATGATGCAGTGTGTCAGGTGTAGTGTGCACTATGTGTGTGAATGATGCAGTGTGTCAGGTTTAGTGCGCACTATGAGTGTGAATGATGCAGTGTGTCAGGTGTGGTGTGCACTATGTGTGTGAATGATGCAGTGTGTCAGGTGTAGTGTGCACTATGTGTGTGAATGATGCAGTGTGTCAGGTGTAGTGTGCACTATGTGTGTGAATGATGCAGTGTGTCAGGTGTAGTGTGCACTATGTGTGTGAATGATGCAGTGTGTCAGGTGTAGTGTGCACTATGAGTGTGAATGATGCAGTGTGTCAGGTGTAGTGTGCACTATGTGTGTGAATGATGCAGTGTGTCAGGTGTAGTGCGCACTATGAGTGTGAATGATGCAGTGTGTCAGGTGTAGTGTGCACTATGTGTGTGAATGATGCAGTGTGTCAGGTGTAGTGCGCACTATGAGTGTGAATGATGCAGTGTGTCAGGTGTAGTGTGCACTATGTGTGTGAATGATGCAGTGTGTCAGGTGTAGTGTGCACTATGTGTGTGAATGATGCAGTGTGTCAGGTGTAGTGTGCAGTATGAGTGTGAATGATGCAGTGTGTCAGGTGTAGTGTGCACTATGTGTGTGAATGATGCAGTGTGTCAGGTGTAGTGTGCACTATGAGTGTGAATGATGCAGTGTGTCAGGTGTAGTGTGCACTATGTGTGTGAATGATGCAGTGTGTCAGGTGTAGTGTGCACTATGTGTGTGAATGATGCAGTGTGTCAGGTGTAGTGTGCACTATGTGTGTGAATGATGCAGTGTGTCAGGTGTAGTGTGCACTCTGAGTGTGAATGATGCAGTGTGTCAGGTGTAGTGTGCACTATGTGTGTGAATGATGCAGTGTGTCAGGTGTAGTGTGCAGTATGAGTGTGAATGATGCAGTGTGTCAGGTGTAGTGTGCACTATGTGTGTGAATGATGCAGTGTGTCAGGTGTAGTGTGCACTATGTGTGTGAATGATGCAGTGTGTCAGGTGTAGTGTGCACTATGTGTGTGAATGATGCAGTGTGTCAGGTGTAGTGTGCACTATGTGTGTGAATGATGCAGTGTGTCAGGTGTAGTGCGCACTATGTGTGTGAATGATGCAGTGTGTCAGGTGTAGTGTGCACTATGAGTGTGAATGATGCAGTGTGTCAGGTGTAGTGTGCACTATGTGTGTGAATGATGCAGTGTGTCAGGTGTAGTGTGCACTATGTGTGTGAATGATGCAGTGTGTCAGGTGTAGTGTGCACTATGTGTGTGAATGATGCAGTGTGTCAGGTGTAGTGTGCACTCTGAGTGTGAATGATGCAGTGTGTCAGGTGTAGTGTGCACTATGTGTGTGAATGATGCAGTGTGTCAGGTGTAGTGTGCAGTATGAGTGTGAATGATGCAGTGTGTCAGGTGTAGTGTGCACTATGTGTGTGAATGATGCAGTGTGTCAGGTGTAGTGTGCACTATGTGTGTGAATGATGCAGTGTGTCAGGTGTAGTGTGCACTATGTGTGTGAATGATGCAGTGTGTCAGGTGTAGTGTGCACTATGTGTGTGAATGATGCAGTGTGTCAGGTGTAGTGTGCACTATGAGTGTGAATGATGCAGTGTGTCAGGTGTAGTGTGCACTATGTGTGTGAATGATGCAGTGTGTCAGGTGTAGTGTGCACTATGAGTGTGAATGATGCAGTGTGTCAGGTGTAGTGTGCACTATGTGTGTGAATGATGCAGTGTGTCAGGTGTAGTGCGCACTATGTGTGTGAATGATGCAGTGTGTCAGGTGTAGTGTGCACTATGAGTGTGAATGATGCAGTGTGTCAGGTGTAGTGTGCACTATGTGTGTGAATGATGCAGTGTGTCAGGTGTAGTGTGCACTATGTGTGTGAATGATGCAGTGTGTCAGGTGTAGTGTGCACTATGTGTGTGAATGATGCAGTGTGTCAGGTGTAGTGTGCACTATGAGTGACACTGATATAGTGGCCCAGATATTGGAATGGAAGTGGTTGTCAGCAAGGCGTGTTGTAACCCGACCAATAAAAAATGACCATTTCCCACGTGATCGCGGGTCAATTGGAGCCACTGACTGTGTTTTCCGGGTTTGCCGACTGAAAGCTGCGCAGCGGGCGGACTGCGCACCTGCATCACAGGCTGTCAGCTGGAGGAGCTCAATTTAAAGGGCCATTGCTCCATAGGCTTTTGCTGGAGCAAAGACCCAGAAATCACAATGGAGCAGCTCAGGGGCAAAGCTGCTCCAAGGTTCAGTGACACCTCACTGCATCAGCTATTGGATGGGGTGAGGAGGAGGAGGGATATTTTCTACCCAGCGGACGGGAGGAAGTGCCCTGTCTCTGCCACCAAGAAGGCCTGGCTCGAGGTGGCAGAGGAGGTCACCAGCAGCAGCAACATCTCCCGCACCTGGATCCAGTGCAGGAAGTGCTTCAATGACCTAACTAGGTCAGCAAAAGTGAGTACACTGACTCATTCTCCTACACTCCGTCTTCCACATCACCGCCCCCACCCCACAACTCATTCTGCACTGCCCACACGACTATCACATCACTCCCCACACCCACTCAAAGCTCATCCTCAACTTACCTGCACTTCCTCACCTCCCCAGTACTCACCCCACCACTACCACTCAACCCAATCCTCATACAATGTCATGGCTCTGTCTCTTACTCACCCTCTGATGCATCTCTTTCACGGTCAGCCTCACCCAAACCAACGCATTCATCAGTTGGCCACTTCACCATCCCTCACTCACACCTCTCTACTTTCTCCCCTTATAGGAGAAGAGAGCCCAGAATGCACGGGAGAGGGTGAGGACCGGAGGGGGGGCCGCAACAAACCGTCGTCCTCACAGACACCGAGCAGGAGGCTCTGGAGCTGAGCCACACCCTCGAGTGCCTGTCCGTCGGGGACGCCGAGACTGACACCCGACAAACGGCTGGTGACAGAACTTTAACATTCAGCACTCAAAACATGAATTGATGTAAACATGACCCGCCATCTTCAGCTCCTCAGTATGCTCATCGCAACATGATACATCTGTGATCATGCTTATTATTGCCTTCTGTTCTCTTCAGCGACCGCAGTGACGGGAGAGGGCGATTCCTCAGAGGAGTTCCCAGCCTCTGAGAGGGCACCGTCACATCTGAGCGAGGCATCCAGCTGTGCAGATACTCACACCTCGGTGGGTCCCAGTCCTCACTTAGTTGGGGTCGCACATGGTGAGTCACCACACACATGTGAGCACGAGCAGACACTGGTGGCAGGGGCAGCTGTGGAGAGTCCGCGTCGGTGGGAGCTCTCCTCTCCAGGCTCTGCTCAGCTGGACACAGATGCTGAACCCTGGGGGCCATCCTTTAAAAGGAGAATGATCGAGGGGCAGCAGCACATTTGCGAGGTGCTGGAACAGGTGCCACGCACACTCTCCACAATCACGCAGAGGATGGAGGAGTCCAACTCCTGCATGAGTGGAATGGTGGCACAGGTACAGGAGGGAATCTCTGAGATACTGTCACAGGGACGTGAGGGAATCTCTGAGATAGTGTCACGGGTACAGGAGGGAATCTCTGAGATACTGTCACAGGGAGAGAGGGAATCTCTGAGATAGTGTCGTGGGTAAGTGCGGGAATGTCTGCAATGGAGAGAAGGTTCGTCTCCATCGAGCTTCAAGTACGGCTCACAAATGAGTCCATTGAGGCCCTGACAACGGCCCTTTGGGCTCAGGATGAGCAACTTTCTGCCGCCTTAAACAGGCAGATACACTAGCACTGGCCTTACAAGACTTCACACATGTCCTCCAAACTGTCGTCCAGCAGGGTGGTGTGGGCCTGGTGCACCACCTGGACAGAGGAGCCCAGGGCAGGGATTATGGCGAAAGGGGACATGGAAGTGGGGATGCCACTCAAAGCGCTCCCACATCTCACCCGTTGCCCCCGTCTCAACCAGTAGGCCCAAAGCATCTAATCGGTCAGGGCATGAGCATGAGCAACCTGCCAATACCTCTGCTGCAGCCACAGGGGAGGCACCACGTAGAAGCAGTGACTTCCTGGCCTCACGAGCAGCCAGGTGAGCCGCTGTTCTGCCCATGGGTTGCTCCTCCTCCTCTGCCTCCTGCTCCTCCTCCTCCTCCTCCTCGTCCTCCTCCTCCTCCTCAATGTGGGAGGCAGATGTGGATGGGGCCTCCTCCAGCAGCACCCCTCTCTGTTGTGCCATATTGTGCAGGGCAGAACACACGACTATAATGTGTCCCACTCTGTCTGGTGCGTATTGAAGTGCTCCCCCAGAACGATCAAGGCACCTGAAGCGTATCTTGAGCAGCCCTATAACATGCTCAATTGTAGACCTGGTGGTGATGTGGCTGTTGTTATATCGACACTGTTGCTTGGTGATTGGTTTCCTCAGAGGTGTCATGACCCATGTGTGCAGGGGGTATCCCTTGTCCCCGAGGAGCCAGCCCCTGCGGGTGTTCAGTGCGTGGAAGAGGGGCGGGATGTTGGATTCCTGGAGGATGAAGGAATCGTAGCAGCTGCCAGGGAATCTGGTGCACACGTGAAGGAATCTCTTGCGGTGGTCACAAACGAGCTGAGTGTTGATGGAGTGATAGCCCTTCCTGTTGATGAACAGTCCTGGCTCGTGTGGAGGTGCTCGTATTGCTATATGGGTGTAATCGATTACACCCTGCACCCGTGGGAAGCCAGCCACAGTGTGGAATCCCACTGCCCTCTCCATCTGGCTGAGGTCGTCCATGGGGAAGTTGACGTATTGCGAGGCCCTGCAAAACAATCTGTCGGTGACCTGCCTCATGTGTGGAGATGACTGAGAGTCCCCGGCGATGTCCCCGGTGGCACCCTGGAATGATCCGGAGGTAAGAAGTTGAGGGCAGTGGTGACTTTAACAGTGACAGGTAAGGAGATTCTGCTCGGCCCAGTCGGGAGCTCTCGACATGAAGGAGGCTGCAGATGTCTGCGACTACCTGGCGACTGACTGTGAGCCTCCGTATGCACTGCTCCTCAGAGAGGTCCAGGAGGCTGAGCCTCGGTCTGTAGACCCTGTGGCGAGGGTAGTGCCTCCTGTGACGTCGCTCCCTCTGTTGTTGCCCTCTGTGCTCTTGTGCAGGTCCCTGTGGCGCAGCACTGTGTTGTGGAGCTCCACGTGGCGGAGGTGGACACCGGGCCTGGCGAGTCTGGTGATGTTGCTCATTCTCAGATGTTGTGGTGAATGCAGCCATGGAGCCCCCCATCCTGACAGTGTGAGTTTGAAAAGTTGGTAAATATGTGTCAACAGAAGAATTCTGAGTGGGAACTAAGAATTTTCAGTGTAAACACAAAGACCTCCCAGCTAAAAGACCAGAATGCCCTCCTGCAATAACTCACCTTTTACCCCCATCTGTCAAACAGGGATTTCAATGTCCAACTGGCAGCCGGCTGAAACCCGTCTCCTAAAACATGGAATGTTTCCCACAGGACGGGAGACACACTGAGGCTGAATTAAAATCGGACCCCTGCCTCAATACGGACAAAATGAACCATAGAACCATAGAATAGATACAGCACAGAAGGCGGCCATTCGGCCCATCGTGTCCGAGCCGGCTCGAAGAACAACCAGGTGCCGATTCTAATCCCACCTTCCAGCACCCGATCCATAGCCCTGCAGCTTACAGCACATTAGGTGCAGATCCAGGTAGAGCTGAGGGTCCCTGCCTCTACCACCAATTCAGGCAGCAAATTCCATACACCCACCACCCTCTGGGGAAAAAAGTTTGTCCCCTCTAATTCTTCCACCAATCAGCTTAAATCTATGTCCTCTAGTTCTTGAACTTTCCGCTAGGGGAAACAGGTCCTTCCTGTCTGCTCTATCTGGGCCCCTCATAATTTTGTACACCTCAATCAAGTCTCCCCTCAGCCTCCTCTGCTCCAAGGAAAATAACCCCAGCCTATCCAATCTCTCCTCGTAGCTGCAATTTTCAAGCCCTGGCAACATTCTTGTAAATCTTCTCTGCGCACTCTCCAGAGCAATTATGTCCTTCCTGTAATGTGGTGACCAGAACTGCACACAATAGTCCAGCTGTGGCCTTACCAGCGTTTTATACAGTTCCATCATTACATCCCTGCTTTTGTATTCTATACCTCGGGTAATAACAGAGAGCATTCCGTATGCCTTCTTCACAACCTTATCTACCTGTACTGTCACCTTCAGGGACCTGTGCACATGCACTCCAAGGTCTCTCACTTCCTCTACCCCTCTCAATATATTCCCGTTTACTGCGTATTCCCTTTTACTGTTTGCCCTCCCTAAGTGCATTACCTCACACTTCTCCGGGTTGAACTCCATTTGCCACTTTTCCGCCCACTCCACCAACCCATTGATATCTTGTAGTCTACAGCTATCCTCTTCACTATCGACTACACGGCCAATTTTTGTGTCGTCTGCAAATTTGCCAATCATGCCCCCTACATTCAAGTCCAAATCATTAATATATACCACAAACAGCAAGGGACCCAACACTGAGCCCTGTGGCACACCACTGGAAACGGATTTCCATTCGCAAAGACATCCATCGACTTTTACCCTTTGTTTCCTGTTACTGAGCCAATATTGGATCCAATTCGCCACATTTCCCTGTATCCCATGGGCTTTTACCTTTCTGACCAGTCTGCCATGTGGGACCTTGTCAAATGCCTTACTAAAATCCATGTAGACAACATCCACTGCACTACCCTCATCAATCCTCCTTGTCACTTCCTCAAAGAATTCAATCAGATTTGTAAGGCATGACCTTCCCGGAACAAATCCATGCTGACTACCCCTGATTAAACCATGCCTTTCCAAGTGACAGTTTATCCTATCTCTCAGTATTGATTCTAATAGTTTGCCCACCACCGAGGTAAGACTGACCGGCCTATAATTGTTCGGTCTTTCCCTCGTACCCTTTTTAAACAATGGTACTACGTTTGCAGTCTTCCAGTCCTCCGGTACCTCCCCTGTATCCAGTGAGGATTGGAAAATGATCCTCAGAACATCCGTTATTTCCTCCCTGGCTTCCTTCAATAGCCTCGGAAACAATCCATCCGGCCCTGGTGACTTATCAACTTTCAAGGATTCCAGTCCCTCTAGTACTTCCTCTCTCGTTATGTTTACCTTATCCAATATTTCACACCTCTCCTCTTTAACTACTACGTCCGGATCATCCCTTTCCTTTGTGAATACGGAGACAAAATATTCATTTAAAACCCTACCCACATCCTCTGCTTCTACACACAAGTTACCCTCATCATCCCTGATAGGTCCCACCTTTTCCTTAGCTATCCTCTTGTTCTTAATGTACTGATAAAACATCTTTGGGTTTTCTTTAATCTTACGAGCTAATATTTTTTCATGCCCTCTCTTTGCTTTCCTTATTTCCTTTTTTACGTCATCTTGTACTTTCTATACTCCTCTAGGCTTTCTGCAGTATTTAGTTTTCTGTGACAGTCATAAGCTTTCTTTTTCTGCTTTATCTTGCCCCGTATACTTCTAGACAACCAGGGGGCTCTAAATTTGGCAGTGCCACCCTTTTTCTTTGAGGGGACGTGTCTGCATTGTACCCGTAGAATTTCACTTTTAGTGCCTCCCACTGGCTTGCCACTGATTTCTCCTCAAGTAGTTGTGTCCAGTCCACTTCTGCCAAATCACCTCTTAGTTCTGTAAAATTTGCCTTCCCCTAATTTAAAACGTTTACTCCTGATTTAAATCTGTCCTTTTCCATAATAATGCTAAAACTAACTGAATTGCAGTCACTATCCCCAATATGGTCACCCACTGTCACTTCACCCACTTGCCCATCTTCATTTCCCAGGACTAAATCTAGAATTGCATCCCCTCTTGTTGGGCTTGTCACGTACTGGCTAAAAAAGTTCTCCTGGACACCGATCAAGAATTTTGTGCCCTCTGTGCCCCTCACACTGTTTGAATCCCAGTTGATGTTAGGGTAGTTGAAGTCCCCGACTATTATTGCCCTCTTATTTTTGCACTCAGAAATTTGCCGACATATTTGTTCTTCTATCTCCCTTTCGCTATTCGGGGGTCTATAGTACACTCCTAGTAGTGTGACTGCCCCTTTTTTATTTCTTAGCTCAACCCATATGGCCTCGATTGATGATCCATTTAGCATATCATCCTTTCTCACAACTGTAACTGATTCTTTAACCAATAATGCTACCCCCCCTCCTTTTTCATCACCCACTCTATCCTGCCTGAAAACTCCATATCCAGGGATATTGAGCTGCTAATTATCCCCCTCTTTAAGCCAGGTTTCCATTATAGCAATGATATCATGCTGCTATGTGCCTATCTGTGCCCTTAGCTCATCGAAATAAGTCTCTTAACTATCATCCCGTTGGGTTTAATTGCCGGTGGGGCATTGCATTCAGGAGGTGCGCGCAGACCCAGACACGTCAGTGGGGAACCCAGAAGTCCACAGGTTGGAGCTGGGTTCTGAACCAAGATTTCCACGATTTTCGGAGTCCGACACCCCCAGCCCAGTGTGTCAGGTGTAGTGTCCACTCTGAGTGTGATAAAATATGCCTGGCGTGGTATGACTGTTACAGTGTGTCAGGCATGGTGTGCACCCTGAGTGTGACTGGTAATGTGTGCCAGGGGTAATGTACACTCTGAGTGAGACTGATAATGTGTGCCAGGTTTAGTGTACACTCTGAGTGAGACTGATAATGTGTGCCAGGTTTAGTGTACACTCTGAGTGAGACTGATAATGTGTGCCAGGTTTAGTGTACACTCTGAGTGAGAATGATAATGTGTGCCAGGTGTAATGTACAATCTGAGTGAGACTGATAATGTGTGCCAGGGGTAATGTACACTCTGAGTGAGACTGATAATGTGTGCCAGGTTTAGTGTACACTCTGAGTGAGACAGATAATGTGTGCCAGGTTTAGTGTACACTCTGAGTGAGAATGATAATGTGTGCCAGGTTTAGTGTACACTCTGAGTGAGACTGAGAATGTGTGCCAGGTTTAGTGCACACTCTGACTGAGAATGATAATCTGTGCCAGGTGTAATGTACACTCTGAGTGAGACTGATAATGTGTGCCAGGTGTAATGTACACTCTGAGTGAGACAGATAATGTGTGCCAGGTTTAGTGTACACTCTGAGTGAAACTGATAATGTGTGCCAGGTTGAGTGTACACTCTGAGTGAGACTGATAATGTGTGTTAGGTTTAGTGCACACTCTGAGTGAGACTGATAATGTGTGCCAGGTGTAATGTACACTCTGAGTGAGACTGATAATGTGTGCCAGGTTTAGTGTACACTCTGAGTGAGACTGATAATGTGTGCCAGGTGTAATGTACACTCTGAGTGAGACTGATAATGTGTGCCAGGTTCAGTGTACACTCTGAGTGAGACTGATAATGTGTGCCAGATGTAATGTACACTCTGAGTGAGACTGATAATGTGTGCCAGGTTTAGTGTACACTCTGAGTGAGACTGATAATGTGTGCCAGATTTAGTGTACACTCTGAGTGAGACTGATAATGTGTGCCAGGTGTAGTTTACACTCTGAGTGAGACTGATAATGTGTGCCAGGTTCAGTGCACACTCTGAGTGAGACTGATAATGTGTGCCAGATGTAATGTACACTCTGAGTGAGACCGATAATGTGTGCCAGGTTCAGTGTACACTCTGAGTGAGACTGATAATGTGTGCCAGATTTAGTGTACACTCTGAGTGAGACTGATAATGTGTGCCAGGTTCAGTGCACACTCTGAGTGAGACTGATAATGTGTGCCAGGTGTAGTTTACACTCTGAGTGAGACTGATAATGTGTGCCAGGTGTAATGTACACTCTGAGTGAGACAGATAATGTGTGCCAGGTTTAGTGTACACTCTGAGTGAAACTGATAATGTGTGCCAGGTTTAGTGTACACTGTGAGTGAGACTGATAATGTGTGTTAGGTTTAGTGCACACTCTGAGTGAGACTGATAATGTGTGCCAGGTGTAATGTACACTCTGAGTGAGACTGATAATGTGTGCCAGGTTTAGTGTACACTCTGAGTGAGACTGATAATGTGTGCCAGGTGTAATGTACACTCTGAGTGAGACTGATAATGTGTGCCAGGTTTAGTGTACACTCTGAGTGAGACTGATAATGTGTGCCAGATGTAATGTACACTCTGAGTGAGACTGATAATGTGTGCCAGGTTTAGTGTACACTCTGAGTGAGACTGATAATGTGTGCCAGGTGTAATGTACACTCTGAGTGAGACTGATAATGTGTGCCAGGTTCAGTGCACACTCTGAGTGAGACTGATAATGTGTGCCAGATGTAATGTACACTCTGAGTGAGACCGATAATGTGTGCCAGGTTCAGTGTACAATCTGAGTGAGACTGATAATGTGTGCCAGATTTAGTGTACACTCTGAGTGAGACTGATAATGTGTGCCAGATTTAGTGTACACTCTGAGTGAGACTGATAATGTGTGCCAGGTTCAGTGCACACTCTGAGTGAGACTGATAATGTGTGCCAGGTGTAGTTTACACTCTGAGTGAGACTGATAATGTGTGCCAGGTGTAATGTACACTCTGAGTGAGACAGATAATGTGTGCCAGGTTTAGTGTACACTCTGAGTGAAACTGATAATGTGTGCCAGGTTTAGTGTACACTGTGAGTGAGACTGATAATGTGTGTTAGGTTTAGTGCACACTCTGAGTGAGACTGATAATGTGTGCCAGGTGTAATGTACACTCTGAGTGAGACTGATAATGTGTGCCAGGTTTAGTGTACACTCTGAGTGAGACTGATAATGTGTGCCAGGTGTAATGTACACTCTGAGTGAGACTGATAATGTGTGCCAGGTTTAGTGTACACTCTGAGTGAGACTGATAATGTGTGCCAGATGTAATGTACACTCTGAGTGAGACTGATAATGTGTGCCAGGTTTAGTGTACACTCTGAGTGAGACTGATAATGTGTGCCAGATTTAGTGTACACTCTGAGTGAGAATGATAATGTGTGCCAGGTGTAGTTTACACTCTGAGTGAGACTGATAATGTGTGCCAGATTTAGTGCACACTCTGAGTGAGACTGATAATGTGTGCCAGGTGTAGTTTACACTCTGAGTGAGACTGATAATGTGAGCCAGGTTCAGTGCACACTCTGAGTGAGACTGATAATGTGTGCCAGGTGTAGTGTACACTCTGAGTGGGACTGATAATGTGTGCCAGATTTAGTGTACACTCTGAGTGAGACTGATAATATGTGCCAGGTGTAGTTTACACTCTGAGTGAGACTGATAATGTGTGCCAGGTTCAGTGCACACTCTGAGTGAGACTGATAATGTGTGCCAGGTGTAGTTTACACTCTGAGTGAGACTGATAATGTGTGCCAGATTTAGTGTGCACTCTGAGTGAGACTGATAATGTGTGCCAGGTGCAGTTTACACTCTGAGTGAGACTGATAATGTGTGCCAGATTTAGTGTACACTCTGAGTGAGACTGATAATGTGTGCCAGGTTTAGTGTACACTCTGAGTGAGACTGATAATGTGTGCCAGTTTTAGTGTACACTCTGAGTGAGACTGATAATGTGTGTTAGGTGTAATGTACACTCAGAGTGAGACTGATAATGTGTGTCAGGTGTAGTGTACACTCTGAGTGAGAATGATAATGTGTGCCAGATTTAGTGTACACTCTGAGTGAGACTGATAATGTGTGCCAGGTGGAGTGTACACTCTCAGTGAGACTGATAATGTGTGCCAGGTGGAGTGTACACTCTGAGTGAGACTGATAATGTGTGCCAGATTTAGTGTACACTCTGAGTGAGACTGATAATGTGTGTCAGGTGTAGTGTACACTCTGAGTGAGACTGATAATGTGTGTTTGGTGGAGTGTACACTCTGAGTGAGACTGATAATGTGTGCCAGGTTTAGTGTACACTCTGAGTGAGACTGATAATGTGTGTTAGGTGGAGTGTACAATCTGAGTGAGACTGATAATGTGTGCCAGGTTTAGTGTACACTCTGAGTGAGACTGATAATGTGTGCCAGGTTTAGTGTACACTCTGAGTGAGAATGATAATGTGTGTTAGGTGCAGTGTACACTCTGAGTGAGACTTATAATGTGTGCCAGATTTAGTGTACACTCTGAGTGAGACTGATAATATGTGCCAGGTGTAATGTGCACTCTGAGTGAGACTGATAATGTGTGCCAGGTTTAGTGTGCACTCTGAGTGAGAATGATAATGTGTGCCAGGTTTAGTGTACACTCTGAGTGAGAATGAGAATGTGTGTTACGTGTAATGTGCACTCTGAGTGAGACTGATAATGTGTGCCAGATTTAGTGTACACTCTGAGTGAGACTGATAATGTGTGTTAGGTGTAATGTACACTCTGAGTGAGACTGATAATGTGTGTCAGATTTAGTGTACACTCTGAGTGAGACTGATAATGTGTGCCAGATTTAGTGTACACTCTGATTGAGACTGATAATGTGTGCAGGTGTAGTGTACACTCTGAGTGAGACTGATAATGTGTGTTAGGTGGAGTGTACAATCTGAGTGAGACTGATAATGTGTGCCAGGTTTAGTGTACACTCTGAGTGAGACTGTGAATGTGTGCCAGGTGTAATGTACACTCTGAGTGAGACTGATAATGTGTGCCAGATTTAGTGTACACTCTGAGTGAGACTGATAATGTGTGCCAGGTGTAATGTGCACTCTGAGTGAGACTGATAATGTGTGCCAGGTTTAGTGTACACTCTGAGTGAGAATGATAATGTGTGCCAGGTTTAGTGTACACTCTGAGTGAGAATGATAATGTGTGCCAGGTGTAGTGTACACTCTGAGTGAGACTGATAATGTGTGCCAAGTGTAATGTACACTCTGAGTGAGACTGATAATGTGTGCCAGGTTTAGTGTACACTCTGAGTGAGAATGATAATGTGTGTTAGGTGGAGTGTACACTCTGAGTGAGAGTGATAATGTGTGCCAGGTTTAGTGTACACTCTGAGTGAGACTGATAATGTGTGTTAGGTGGAGTGTACAATCTGAGTGAGACTGATAATGTGTGCCAGATGTAGTGTACACTCTGAGTGAGAATGATAATGTGTGCCAGGTTTAGTGTACACTCTGAGTGAGAATGATAATGTGTGTTAGGTGTAATGTACACTCTGAGTGAGACTGATAATGTGTGCCAGATTTAGTGTACACTCTGAGTGAGACTGATAATGTGTGCCAGGTTTAGTGTACACTCTGAGTGAGACTGATAATGTGTGCCAGATTTAGTGTACACTCTGAGTGAGACTGATAATGTGTGCCAGATTTAGTGTACACTCTGAGTGAGACTGATAATGTGTGCCAGGTTTAGTGTACACTCTGAGTGAGAATGATAATGTGTGTTCGGTGTAATGTACACTCTGAGTGAGACTGATAATGTGTGTCAGGTGTAGTGTACACTCTGAGTGAGACTGATAATGTGTGCCAGGTTTAGTGTACACTCTGAGTGAGACTGATAATGTGTGTCAGGTTTAGTGTACACTCTGAGTGAGACTGATAATGTGTGCCAGGTTTAGTGTACACTCTGAGTGAGACTGATAATGTGTGTTAGGTGTAATGTACACTCTGAGTGAGACTGATAATGTGTGCCAGGTTTCGTGTACACTCTGAGTGAGACTGATAACGTGTGCCAGGTTTAGTGTACACTCTGAGTGAGACTGATAATGTGTGCCAGGTTTCGTGTACACTCTGAGTGAGACTGATAACGTGTGCCAGGTTTAGTGTACACTCTGAGTGAGACTGATAATGTGTGTCAGGTTTAGTGTACACTCTGAGTGAGACTGATAATGTGTGCCAGGTTTAGTGTACACTCTGAGTGAGACTGATAATGTGTGTTAGGTGTAATGTACACTCTGAGTGAGACTGATAATGTGTGTCAGGTGTAGTGTACACTCTGAGTGAGACTGATAATGTGTGCCAGGTTTCGTGTACACTCTGAGTGAGACTGATAACGTGTGTCAGGTTTAGTGTACACTCTGAGTGAGACTGATAATGTGTGCCAGGTTTAGTGTACACTCTGAGTGAGAATGATAATGTGTGTTAGGTGTAATGTACACTCAGAGTGAGACTGATAATGTGTGCCAGGTTCAGTGTACACTCTGAGTGAGACTGATAATGTGTGTTAGGTGGAGTGTACAATCTGAGTGAGACTGATAATGTGTGCCAGGTGTAGTGCACACTCTGAGTGAGACTGATAATGTGTGTCAGGTTTGGTGTACACTCTGAGTGAGACTGATAATGTGTGCCAGGTTTAGTGTACACTCTGAGTGAGAATGATAATGTGTGTTAGGTGTAATGTACACTCTGAGTGAGACTGATAATGTGTGTTAGGTGTAATGTACACTCTGAGTGAGACTGATAATGTGTGCCAGGTGTAGTGCACAATCTGAGTGAGACTGATAATGTGTGTCAGGTTTGGTGTACACTCTGAGTGAGACTGATAATGTGTGTTAGGTGTAATGTACACTCTGAGTGAGACTGATAATGTGTGCCAGGTGTAGTGCACACTCTGAGTGAGACTGATAATGTGTGTCAGGTTTGGTGTACACTCTGAGTGAGACTGATAATGTGTGTTAGGTGTAATGTACACTCTGAGTGAGACTGATAATGTGTGCCAGGTTTGGTGTACACTCTGAGTGAGACTGATAATGTGTGCCAGGTTTAGTGTACACTCTGAGTGAGAATGATAATGTGTGTTAGGTGTAATGTACACTCTGAGTGAGACTGATAATGTGTGCCAGATTTAGTGTACACTCTGAGTGAGACTGATAATGTGTGCCAGGTTTAGTGTACACTCTGAGTGAGACTGATAATGTGTGCCAGATTTAGTGCACACTCTGAGTGAGACTGATAATGTGTGCCAGATTTAGTGTACACTCTGAGTGAGACTGATAATGTGTGCCAGGTTTAGTGTACACTCTGAGTGAGACTGATAATGTGTGCCAGATTTAGTGTACACTCTGAGTGAGACTGATAATGTGTGCCAGGTTTAGTGTACACTCTGAGTGAGACTAATAATGTGTGTTAGGTGTAATGTACACTCTGAGTGAGACTGATAATGTGTGCCAGATTTAGTGTACACTCTGAGTGAGACTGATAATGTGTGCCAGGTGTAGTGTACACTCTGAGTGAGACTGATAATGTGTGCCAGGTGGAGTGTACACTCTGAGTGAGACTGATAATGTGTGCCAGGTTTAGTGTACACTCTGAGTGAGACTGATAATGTGTGCCAGGTGTAGTGTACACTCTGAGTGAGACTGATAATGTGTGCCAGGTTTAGTGTACACTCTGAGTGAGACTGATAATGTGTGCCAGGTTTAGTGTACTCTCTGTGTGAGACTGATAATGTGTGCCAGGTGTAGTGTACACTCTGAGTGAGACTGATGATGTGTGCCAGGTTTAGTGTACACTCTGAGTGAGAATGATAATGTGTGCCAGGTTTAGTGTACACTCTGAGTGAGACTGATAATGTGTGCAGAGTGTAATGTACACTCTGAGTGAGACTGATAATGTGTGCCAGGTTTAGTGTACACTCTGAGTGAGAATGATGATGTGTGTTAGGTGGAGTGTACACTCTGAGTGAGACTGATAATGTGTGCCAGGTGTACTTTACACTCTGAGAGACTGATAATGTGTGCCAGGTTTAGTGTACACTCTGAGTGAGACTGATAATGTGTGCCAGGTGTAGTGTACAATCTGAGTGAGACTGTTAATGTGTGCCAGGTTTAGTGTACACTCTGAGTGAGACTGATAATGTGTGTTTGGTGGAGTGTACACTCTGAGTGAGACTGATAATGTGTGCCAGGTTTAGTGCACACTCTGAGTGAGACTGATAATGTGTGCCAGGTTTAGTGTACACTCTGAGTGGGAATGATAATGTGTGTTAGGTGTAGTGTACACTCTGAGTGAGACTGATAATGTGTGCCAGATTTAGTGTACACTCTGAGTGAGACTGATAATGTGTGTCAGGTGTAGTGTGCACTCTGAGTGAGACTGATAATGTGTGCCAGATTTAGTGTACACTCTGAGTGAGACTGATAATGTGTGTCAGGTGTAGTGTACACTCTGAGTGAGACTGATAATGTGTGTTTGGTGGAGTGTACACTCTGAGTGAGACTGATAATGTGTGCCAGGTTCAGTGTACACTCTGAGTGAGACTGATAATGTGTGTTAGGTGGAGTGTACAATCTGAGTGAGACTGATAATGTGTGCCAGGTTTAGTGTACACTCTGAGTGAGACTGATAATGTGTGCCAGGTTTAGTGTACACTCTGAGTGAGAATGATAATGTGTGTTCGGTGTAGTGTACACTCTGAGTGAGACTTATAATGTGTGCCAGATTTAGTGTACACTCTGAGTGAGACTGATAATATGTGCCAGGTGTAATGTGCACTCTGAGTGAGACTGATAATGTGTGCCAGGTTTAGTGTACACTCTGAGTGAGAATGATAATGTGTGCCAGGTTTAGTGTACACTCTGAGTGAGAATGAGAATGTGTGTTACGTGTAATGTGCACTCTGAGTGAGACTGATAATGTGTGCCAGATTTAGTGTACACTCTGAGTGAGACTGATAATGTGTGTGAGGTGTAATGTACACTCTGAGTGAGACTGATAATGTGTGTCAGATTTAGTGTACACTCTGAGTGAGACTGATAATGTGTGCCAGGTGTAATGTACACTCTGAGTGAGACTGATAATGTGTGCCAGGTGTAGTGCACACTCTGAGTGAGACTGATAATGTGTGTCAGGTTTGGTGTACACTCTGAGTGAGACTGATAATGTGTGCCAGGTTTAGTGTACACTCTGAGTGAGAATGATAATGTGTGTTAGGTGTAATGTACACTCTGAGTGAGACTGATAATGTGTGCCAGATTTAGTGTACACTCTGAGTGAGACTGATAATGTGTGCCAGGTTTAGTGTACACTCCGAGTGAGACTGATAATGTGTGCCAGATTTAGTGTACACTCTGAGTGAGACTGATAATGTGTGCCAGATTTAGTGTACACTCTGAGTGAGACTGATAATGTGTGCCAGGTTTAGTGTACACTCTGAGTGAGACTGATAATGTGTGCCAGATTTAGTGTACACTCTGAGTGAGACTGATAATGTGTGCCAGGTTTAGTGTACACTCTGAGTGAGACTAATAATGTGTGTTAGGTGTAATGTACACTCTGAGTGAGACTGATAATGTGTGCCAGATTTAGTGTACACTCTGAGTGAGACTGATAATGTGTGCCAGGTGTAGTGTACACTCTGAGTGAGACTGATAATGTGTGCCAGGTGGAGTGTACACTCTGAGTGAGACTGATAATGTGTGCCAGGTTTAGTGTACACTCTGAGTGAGACTGATAATGTGTGCCAGGTGTAGTGTACACTCTGAGTGAGACTGATAATGTGTGCCAGGTTTAGTGTACACTCTGAGTGAGACTGATAATGTGTGCCAGGTTTAGTGTACTCTCTGTGTGAGACTGATAATGTGTGCCAGGTGTAGTGCACACTCTGAGTGAGACTGATAATGTGTGCCAGGTTTAGTGTACACTCTGAGTGAGAATGATAATGTGTGCCAGGTTTAGTGTACACTCTGAGTGAGACTGATAATGTGTGCAGAGTGTAATGTACACTCTGAGTGAGACTGATAATGTGTGCCAGGTTTAGTGTACACTCTGAGTGAGAATGATAATGTGTGCCAGGTGTACTTTACACTCTGAGAGACTGATAATGTGTGCCAGGTTTAGTGTACACTCTGAGTGAGACTGATAATGTGTGCCAGGTGTAGTGTACACTCTGAGTGAGACTGTTAATGTGTGCCAGGTTTAGTGTACACTCTGAGTGAGACTGATAATGTGTGTTTGGTGGAGTGTACACTCTGAGTGAGACTGATAATGTGTGCCAGGTTTAGTGTACACTCTGAGTGGGAATGATAATGTGTGTTAGGTGTAGTGTACACTCTGAGTGAGACTGATAATGTGTGCCAGATTTAGTGTACACTCTGAGTGAGACTGATAATGTGTGTCAGGTGTCGTGTGCACTCTGAGTGAGACTGATAATGTGTGCCAGATTTAGTGTACACTCTGAGTGAGACTGATAATGTGTGTCAGGTGTAGTGTACACTCTGAGTGAGACTGATAATGTGTGTTTGGTGGAGTGTACACTCTGAGTGAGACTGATAATGTGTGCCAGGTTTAGTGTACACTCTGAGTGAGACTGATAATGTGTGTTAGGTGGAGTGTACAATCTGAGTGAGACTGATAATGTGTGCCAGGTTTAGTGTACACTCTGAGTGAGACTGATAATGTGTGCCAGGTGTAATGTACACTCTGAGTGAGACTGATAATGTGTGTCAGGTGTAGTGTACACTCTGAGTGAGACTGATAATGTGTGTCAGGTGTAGTGTACACTCTGAGTGAGACTGATAATGTGTGTTAGGTGGAGTGTACAATCTGAGTGAGACTGATAATGTGTGCCAGGTTCAGTGCACACTCTGAGTGAGACCGATAATGTGTGCCAGGTGTAATGTACACTCTGAGTGAGACTGATAATGTGTGCCAGATTTAGTGTACACTCTGAGTGAGAATGATAATGTGTGTTAGGTGGAGTGTACACTCTGAGTGAGACTGATAATGTGTGCCAGGTTTAGTGTACACTCTGAGTGAGACTGATAATGTGTGTTAGGTGGAGTGTACAATCTGAGTGAGACTGATAATGTGTGCCAGATGTAGTGTACACTCTGAGTGAGACTGATAATGTGTGCCAGGTTTAGTGTACACTCTGAGTGAGAATGATAATGTGTGTTAGGTGTAGTGTACACTCTGAGTGAGACTGATAATGTGTGCCAGGTTTAGTGTACACTCTGAGTGAGAATGATAATGTGTGTTAGGTGTAATGTACACTCTGAGTGAGACTGATAATGTGTGTCAGGTGTAGTGTACACTCTGAGTGAGACTGATAATGTGTGCCAGGTTTAGTGTACACTCTGAGTGAGACTGATAATGTGTGTCAGGTTTAGTGTACACTCTGAGTGAGACTGATAATGTGTGTCAGGTTCAGTGTACACTCTGAGTGAGAATGATAATGTGTGTTAGGTGTAATGTACACTCAGAGTGAGACTGATAATGTGTGTTAGGTGTAATGTACACTCTGAGTGAGACTGATAATGTGTGCCAGGTTTAGTGTACACTCTGAGTGAGACTGATAATGTGTGTTAGGTGGAGTGTACAATCTGAGTGAGACTCATAATGTGTGCCAGATTTAGTGTACACTCTGAGTGAGACTGATAATGTGTGTTAGGTGTCATGTACACTCTGAGTGAGACTGATAATGTGTGTTAGGTTTGGTGTGCACTCTGAGTGAGACTGATAATGTGTGTCAGGTTTGGTGTGCACTCTGAGTGAGACTGATAATGTGTGCCAGGTTTAGTGTACACTCTGAGTGAGAATGATAATGTGTGTTAGGTGTAATGTACACTCTGAGTGAGACTGATAATGTGTGCCAGATTTAGTGTACACTCTGAGTGAGAATGATAATGTGTGTTAGGTGTAATGTACACTCTGAGTGAGACTGATAATGTGTGCCAGATTTAGTGTACACTCTGAGTGAGAATGATAATGTGTGTTAGGTGCAATGTACACTCTGAGTGAGACTGATAATGTGTGCCAGATTTAGTGTACACTCTGAGTGAGACTGATAATGTGTGCCAGGTTTAGTGTACACTCTGAGTGAGACTGATAATGTGTGCCAGATTTAGTGTACACTCTGAGTGAGACTGATAATGTGTGCCAGATTTAGTGTACACTCTGAGTGAGACTGATAATGTGTGCCAGGTTTAGTGTACACTCTGAGTGAGACTGATAATGTGTGCCAGATTTAGTGTACACTCTGAGTGAGACTGATAATGTGTGCCAGGTTTAGTGTACACTCTGAGTGAGACTAATAATGTGTGTTAGGTGTAATGTACACTCTGAGTG
Organism: Heptranchias perlo; assembly: GCF_035084215.1. Taxonomy (NCBI): domain Eukaryota; kingdom Metazoa; phylum Chordata; class Chondrichthyes; order Hexanchiformes; family Hexanchidae; genus Heptranchias; species Heptranchias perlo. Next base: position 151,571 of record NW_027139120.1, on the reverse strand, counting down.
AGACTGATAATGTGTGCCAGATTTAGTGGACACTCTGAGTGAGACTGATAATGTGTGCCAGGTGTAGTGTACACTCTGAGTGAGACTGATAATGTGTGCCAGGTGGAGTGTACACTCTGAGTGAGACTGATAATGTGTGCCAGGTTTAGTGTACACTCTGAGTGAGACTGATAATGTGTGCCAGGTGTAGTGTACACTCTGAGTGAGACTGATAATGTGTGCCAGGTTTAGTGTACACTCTGAGTGAGACTGATAATGTGTGTCAGGTTTAGTGTACACTCTGAGTGAGACTGATAATGTGTGCAGAGTGTAATGTACACTCTGAGTGAGACTGATAATGTGTGCCAGGTTTAGTGTACACTCTGAGTGAGAATGATGATGTGTGTTAGGTGGAGTGTACACTCTGAGTGAGACTGATAATGTGTGTTAGGTGGAGTGTACAATCTGAGTGAGACTGATAATGTGTACCAGATGTCGTGTACACTCTGAGTGAGACTGATAATGTGTGCCAGGTTTAGTGTACACTCTGAGTGAGAATGATAATGTGTGCCAGGTGTAATGTACAAACTGAGTGAGACTGATAGTGTGTGCCAGGTGTAGTGTACACTCTGAGTGAGACTGTTAATGTGTGCCAGGTTTAGTGTACACTCTGAGTGAGACTGATAATGTGTGCCAGGTTTAGTGTACACTCTGAGTGAGACTGATAATGTGTGCCAGGTGTAGTGTACACTCTGAGTGAGACTGATAATGTGTGCCAGGTTTAGTGTACACTCTGAGTGAGAATGATAATGTGTGCCAGGTTTAGTGTACACTCTGAGTGAGACTGATAATGTGTGCAGAGTGCAATGTACACTCTGAGTGAGACTGATAATGTGTGCCAGGTTTAGTGTACACTCTGAGTGAGACCGATAATGTGTGTGAGGTGGAGTGTACAATCTGAGTGAGACTGATAATGTGTACCAGATGTAGTGTACACTCTGGGTGAGACTGATAATGTGTGCCAGGTTTAGTGTACACTCTGAGTGAGAATGATAATGTGTGCCAGGTTTAGTGTACACTCTGAGTGAGACTGATAATGTGTGCAGAATGAAATGTACACTCTGAGTGAGACTGATAATGTGTGCCAGGTTTAGTGTACACTCTGAGTGAGACTGATAATGTGTGTTACGTGGAGTGTACAATCTGAGTGAGACTGATAATGTGTACCAGATGTAGTGTACACTCTGAGTGAGACTGATAATGTGTGTTAGGTGGAGTGTACACTCTGAGTGAGACTGATAATGTGTGATTGGTGTAATGTACACTCTGAGTGAGACTGATAATGTGTGCCAAGTGTAATGTACACTCTGAGTGAGACTGATAATGTGTGCCAGGTTTAGTGTACACTCTGAGTGAGAATGATAATGTGTGTTAGGTGGAGTGTACACTCTGAGTGAGACTGATAATGTGTGCCAGGTTTAGTGTACACTCTGAGTGAGACTGATAATGTGTGTTAGGTGGAGTGTACAATCTGAGTGAGACTGATAATGTGTGCCAGATGTAGTGTACACTCTGAGTGAGACTGATAATGTGTGCCAGGTTTAGTGTACACTCTGAGTGAGAATGATAATATGTGCCAGGTTTAGTGTACACTCTGAGTGAGAATGATAATGTGTGTTAGGTGGAGTGTACACTCTGAGTGAGAATGATAATGTGTGCCAGGTTTAGTGTACACTCTGAGTGAGAATGATAATGTGTGCCAGGTTTAGTGTACACTCTGAGTGAGAATGATAATGTGTGCCAGGTTTAGTGTACACTCTGAGTGAGAATGATAATGTGTGTTAGGTGTAATGTACACTCTGAGTGAGACTGATAATGTGTGTCAGGTGTAGTGTACACTCTGAGTGAGACTGATAATGTGTGCCAGGTTTAGTGTACACTCTGAGTGAGACTGATAATGTGTGTCAGGTTTAGTGTACACTCTGAGTGAGACTGATAATGTGTGCCAGGTTTAGTGTACACTCTGAGTGAGACTGATAATGTGTGTCAGGTGTAGTGTACACTCTGAGTGAGACTGATAATGTGTGCCAGGTTTAGTGTACACTCTGAGTGAGACTGATAATGTGTGTCAGGTTTAGTGTACACTCTGAGTGAGACTGATAATGTGTGCCAGGTTTAGTGCACACTCAGAGTGAGACTGATAATGTGTGTTAGGTGTAATGTACACTCTGAGTGAGACTGATAATGTGTGCCAGGTTTAGTGTACACTCTGAGTGAGACTGATAATGTGTGTTCGGTGGAGTGTACAATCTGAGTGAGACTGATAATGTGTGCCAGATGTAGTGTACACTCTGAGTGAGACTGATAATGTGTGCCAGGTTTAGTGTACACTCTGAGTGAGAATGATAATGTGTGTTAGGTGTAATGTACACTCTGAGTGAGACTGATAATGTGTGCCAGATTTAGTGTACACTCTGAGTGAGACTGATAATGTGTGTTAGGTGTAATGTACACTCTGAGTGAGACTGATAATGTGTGCCAGATTTAGTGTACACTCTGAGTGAGACTGATAATGTGTGCCAGGTTTAGTGTACACTCTGAGTGAGACTGATAATGTGTGCCAGATTTAGTGTACACTCTGAGTGAGACTGATAATGTGTGCCAGATTTAGTGTACACTCTGAGTGAGACTGATAATGTGTGCCAGGTTTAGTGTACACTCTGAGTGAGAATGATAATGTGTGCCAGATTTAGTGTACACTCTGAGTGAGACTGATAATGTGTGCCAGGTTTAGTGTACACTCTGAGTGAGACTAATAATGTGTGTTAGGTGTAATGTACACTCTGAGTGAGACTGATAATGTGTGCCAGATTTAGTGTACACTCTGAGTGAGACTGATAATGTGTGCCAGGTGTAGTGTACACTCTGAGTGAGACTGATAATGTGTGCCAGGTGGAGTGCACACTCTGAGTGAGACTGATAATGTGTGCCAGGTTTAGTGTACACTCTGAGTGAGACTGATAATGTGTGCCAGGTGTAGTGTACACTCTGAGTGAGACTGATAATGTGTGCCAGGTTTAGTGTACACTCTGAGTGAGACTGATAATGTGTGCCAGGTTTAGTGTACTCTCTGTGTGAGACTGATAATGTGTGCCAGGTGTAGTGTACACTCTGAGTGAGACTGATAATGTGTGCCAGGTTTAGTGTACACTCTGAGTGAGAATGATAATGTGTGCCAGGTTTAGTGTACACTCTGAGTGAGACTGATAATGTGTGCCAGGTTTAGTGTGCACTCTGAGTGAGAATGATAATGTGTGTTAGGTGGAGTGTACACTCTGAGTGAGACTGATAATGTGTGTTAGGTGGAGTGTACACTCTGAGTGAGACTGATAATGTGTACCAGATGTAGTGTACACTCTGAGTGAGACTGATAATGTGTGCCAGGTTTAGTGTACACTCTGAGTGAGAATGATAATGTGTGCCAGGTGTAATGTACACTCTGAGTGAGACTGATAATGTGTGCCAGGTGTAGTGTACACTCTGAGTGAGACTGATAATGTGTGCCAAGTTTAGTGTACACTCTGAGTGAGACTGATAATGTGTGCCAGGTTTAGTGTACACTCTGAGTGAGAATGATAATGTGTGCCAGGTGTAATGTACACTCTGAGTGAGACTGATAGTGTGTGCCAGGTGTAGTGTACACTCTGAGTGAGACTGTTAATGTGTGCCAGGTTTAGTGTACACTCTGAGTGAGACTGATAATGTGTGCCAGGTTTAGTGTACACTCTGAGTGAGACTGATAATGTGTGCCAGGTGTAGTGTACACTCTGAGTGAGACTGATAATGTGTGCCAGGTTTAGTGTACACTCTGAGTGAGAATGATAATTTGTGCCAGGTTTAGTGTACACTCTGAGTGAGACTGATAATGTGTGCAGAGTGCAATGTACACTCTGAGTGAGACTGATAATGTGTGCCAGGTTTAGTGTACACTCTGAGTGAGAATGATGATGTGTGTTAGGTGGAGTGTACAATCTGAGTGAGACTGATAATGTGTACCAGATGTAGTGTACACTCTGAGTGAGACTGATAATGTGTGTTAGGTGGAGTGTACACTCTGAGTGAGACTGATAATGTGTGCAGAGTGTAATGTACACTCTGAGTGAGACTGATAGTGTGTGCCAGGTTTAGTGTACACTCTGAGTGAGACTGATAATGTGTGCCAGGTTTAGTGTACACTCTGAGTGAGAATGATAATGTGTGTTAGGTGTAATGTACACTCAGAGTGAGACTGATAATGTGTGTTAGGTGTAATGTGCACTCTGAGTGAGACTGATAATGTGTGCCAGGTTTAGTGTACACTCTGAGTGAGACTGATAATGTGTGTTAGGTGGAGTGTACAATCTGAGTGAGACTGATAATGTGTGCCAGATGTAGTGTACACTCTGAGTGAGACTGATAATGTGTGCCAGGTTTAGTGTACACTCTGAGTGAGAATGATAATGTGTGTTAGGTGTAATGTACACTCTGAGTGAGACTGATAATGTGTGCCAGATTTAGTGTACACTCTGAGTGAGACTGATAATGTGTGTTAGGTGTAATGTACACTCTGAGTGAGACTGATAATGTGTGCCAGATTTAGTGTACACTCTGAGTGAGACTGATAATGTGTGCCAGGTTTAGTGTACACTCTGAGTGAGACTGATAATGTGTGCCAGATTTAGTGTACACTCTGAGTGAGACTGATAATGTGTGCCAGATTTAGTGTACACTCTGAGTGAGACTGATAATGTGTGCCAGGTTTAGTGTACACTCTGAGTGAGACTGATAATGTGTGCCAGATTTAGTGTACACTCTGAGTGAGACTGATAATGTGTGCCAGGTTTAGTGTACACTCTGAGTGAGACTAATAATGTGTGTTAGGTGTAATGTACACTCTGAGTGAGACTGATAATGTGTGCCAGATTTAGTGTACACTCTGAGTGAGACTGATAATGTGTGCCAGGTGTAGTGTACACTCTGAGTGAGACTGATAATGTGTGCCAGGTGGAGTGTACACTCTGAGTGAGACTGATAATGTGTGCCAGGTTTAGTGTACACTCTGAGTGAGACTGATAATGTGTGCCAGGTGTAGTGTACACTCTGAGTGAGACTGATAATGTGTGCCAGGTTTAGTGTACACTCTGAGTGAGACTGATAATGTGTGCCAGGTTTAGTGTACTCTCTGTGTGAGACTGATAATGTGTGCCAGGTGTAGTGTACACTCTGAGTGAGACTGATAATGTGTGCCAGGTTTAGTGTACACTCTGAGTGAGAATGATAATGTGTGCCAGGTTTAGTGTACACTCTGAGTGAGACTGATAATGTGTGTTAGGTGGAGTGTACACTCTGAGTGAGACTGATAATGTGTGTGAGGTGGAGTGTACAATCTGAGTGAGACTGATAATGTCTACCAGATGTAGTGTACACTCTGAGTGAGACTGATAATGTGTGCCAGGTTCAGTGTACACTCTGAGTGAGAATGATAATGTGTGCCAGGTGTAATGTACACTCTGAGTGAGACTGATAATGTGTGCCAAGTTTAGTGTACACTCTGAGTGAGACTGATAATGTGTGCCAGGTTTAGTGTACACTCTGAGTGAGAATGATAATGTGTGCCAGGTGTAATGTACACTCTGAGTGAGACTGATAGTGTGTGCCAGGTGTAGTGTACACTCTGAGTGAGACTTTTAATGTGTGCCAGGTTTAGTGTACACTCTGAGTGAGACTGATAATGTGTGCCAGGTTTAGTGTACACTCTGAGTGAGACTGATAATGTGTGCCAGGTGTAGTGTACACTCTGAGTGAGACTGATAATGTGTGCCAGGTTTAGTGTACACTCTGAGTGAGAATGATAATGTGTGCCAGGTTTAGTGTACACTCTGAGTGAGACTGATAATGTGTGCAGAGTGCAATGTACACTCTGAGTGAGACTGATAATGTGTGCCAGGTTTAGTGTACACTCTGAGTGAGAATGATGATGTGTGTTAGGTGGAGTGCACACTCTGAGTGAGACTGATAATGTGTGCCAGGTTTAGTGTACACTCTGAGTGAGACCGATAATGTGTGTTAGGTGGAGTGTACAATCTGAGTGAGACTGATAATGTGTACCAGATGTAGTGTACACTCTGAGTGAGACTGATAATGTGTGCCAGGTTTAGTGTACACTCTGAGTGAGAATGATAATGTGTGCCAGGTTTAGTGTACACTCTGAGTGAGACTGATAATGTGTGCAGAGTGTAATGTGCACTCTGAGTGAGACTGATAATGTGTGCCAGGTTTAGTGTACACTCTGAGTGAGAATGATGATGTGTGTTAGGTGGAGTGTACACTCTGAGTGAGACTGATAATGTGTGCCAGGTTCAGTGTACACTCTGAGTGAGAATGATGATGTGTGTTAGGTGGAGTGTACACTCTGAGTGAGACTGATAATGTGTGTTAGGTGGAGTGTACAATCTGAGTGAGACTGATAATGTGTACCAGATGTAGTGTACACTCTGAGTGAGACTGATAATGTGTGCCAGGTTTAGTGTACACTCTGAGTGAGACTGATAATGTGTGCCAGGTGTAGTGTACACTCTGAGTGAGACTGATAGTGTGTGCCAGGTGTTGTGTACACTCTGAGTGAGACTGATAATGTGTGCCAGGTTTAGTGTACACTCTGAGTGAGACTGATAATGTGTGCCAGGTTTGGTGTACACTCTGAGTGAGACTGATAATGTGTGCCAGGTTTAGTGTGCACTCTGAGTGAGAATGATAATGTGTGTTAGGTGGAGTGTACACTCTGAGTGAGAATGATAATGTGTGTTAGGTGGAGTGTACACTCTGAGTGAGAATGATAATGTGTGTTAGGTGGAGTGTACACTCTGAGTGAGACTGATAATGTGTGTTAGGTGGAGTGTACAATCTGAGTGAGACTGATAATGTGTACCAGATGTAGTGTACACTCTGAGTGAGACTGATAATGTGTGCCAGGTTTAGTGTACACTCTGAGTGAGAATGATAATGTGTGCCAGGTGTAATGTACACTCTGAGTGAGACTGATAATGTGTGCCAGGTTTAGTGTACACTCTGAGTGAGACTGATAATATGTGCCAGGTTTAGTGTACACTCTGAGTGAGACTGATAATGTGTGCCAGGTGTAGTGTACACTCTGAGTGAGACTGATAATGTGTGCCAGGTTTAGTGTACACTCTGAGTGAGAATGATAATGTGTGCCAGGTTTAGTGTACACTCTGAGTGAGACTGATAATGTGTGCAGAGTGCAATGTACACTCTGAGTGAGACTGATAATGTGTGCCAGGTTTAGTGTACACTCTGAGTGAGAATGATGATGTGTGTTAGGTGGAGTGTGCACTCTGAGTGAGACTGATAATGTGTGCCAGGTTTAGTGTACACTCTGAGTGAGACCGATAATGTGTGTTAGGTGGAGTGTACAATCTGAGTGAGACTGATAATGTGTACCAGATGTAGTGTACACTCTGAGTGAGACTGATAATGTGTGCCAGGTTTAGTGTACACTCTGAGTGAGAATGATAATGTGTGCCAGGTTTAGTGTACACTCTGAGTGAGACTGATAATGTGTGCAGAGTGTAATGTACACTCTGAGTGAGACTGATAATGTGTGCCAGGTTTAGTGTACACTCTGAGTGAGAATGATGATGTGTGTTAGGTGGAGTGTACACTCTGAGTGAGACTGATAATGTGTGCAGAGTGTAATGTACACTCTGAGTGAGACTGATAATGTGTGTTAGGTGGAGTGTACAATCTGAGTGAGACTGATAATGTGTACCAGATGTAGTGTACACTCTGAGTGAGACTGATAATGTGTGCCAGGTTTAGTGTACACTCTGAGTGAGAATGATGATGTGTGTCAGGTGTAATGTACACTCTGAGTGAGACTGATAATGTGTGCCAGGTGTAGTGTACACTCTGAGTGAGACTGATAATGTGTGCCAGGTTTAGTGTACACTCTGAGTGAGACTGATAATGTGTGCCAGGTTTGGTGTACACTCTGAGTGAGACTGATAATGTGTGCCAGGTGTCGTGCACACTCTGAGTGAGACTGATAATGTGTGCCAGGTTTAGTGTACACTCTGAGTGAGAATGATAATGTGTGCCAGGTTTAGTGTACACTCGGAGTGAGACTGATAATGTGTGCAGAGTGCAATGTACACTCTGAGTGAGACTGATAATGTGTGCCAGGTTTAGTGTACACTCTGAGTGAGAATGATGATGTGTGTTCGGTGGAGTGTACACTCTGAGTGAGACTGATAATGTGTGCCAGGTTTAGTGTACACTCTGAGTGAGACCGATAATGTGTGTTAGGTGGAGTGTACAATCTGAGTGAGACTGATAATGTGTACCAGATGTAGTGTACACTCTGAGTGAGACTGATAATGTGTGCCAGGTTTAGTGTACACTCTGAGTGAGAATGATAATGTGTGCCAGGTTTAGTGTACACTCTGAGTGAGACTGATAATGTGTGCAGAGTGTAATGTACACTCTGAGTGAGACTGATAATGTGTGCCAGGTTTAGTGTACACTCTGAGTGAGACTGATAATGTGTGTTAGGTGGAGTGTACAATCTGAGTGAGACTGATAATGTGTACCAGATGTAGTGTACACTCTGAGTGAGACTGATAATGTGTGCCTGGTTTAGTGTACACTCTGAGTGAGAATGATAATGTGTGCCAGGTGTAATGTACACTCTGAGTGAGACTGATAATGTGTGCCAGGTTTAGTGTACACTCTGAGTGAGACTGATAATGTGTGCCAGATTTAGTGTACACTCTGAGTGAGACTGATAATGTGTGCCAGGTTTAGTGTACACTCTGAGTGAGACTGATAATGTGTGCCAGGTGTAGTGTACACTCTGAGTGAGACTGTTAATGTGTGTCAGGTTTAGTGTACACTCTGAATGAGACTGATAATGTGTGCCATGTTTAGTGTACACTCTGAGTGAGAATGATAATGTGTGTGAGGTGGAGTGTACACTCTGAGTGAGACTGATAATGTGTGCCAGGTTGAGTGTACACTCTGAGTGAGAATGATAATGTGTGTTAGGTGTCATGTACACTCTGAGTGAGACTGATAATGTGTGCCAGATTTAGTGTACACTCTGAGTGAGACTGATAATGTGTGCCAGGTTTAGTGTACACTCTGAGTGAGACTGATAATGTGTGCCAGATTTAGTGTACACTCTGAGTGAGACTGATAATGTGTGCCAGGTTTAGTGTACACTCTGAGTGAGACTAATAATGTGTGTTAGGTGTAATGTACACTCTGAGTGAGACTGATAATGTGTGCCAGATTTAGTGTACACTCTGAGTGAGACTGATAATGTGTGCCAGGTGTAGTGTACACTCTGAGTGAGACTGATAATGTGTGCCAGGTGGAGTGTACACTCTGAGTGAGACTGATAATGTGTGCCAGGTTTAGTGTACACTCTGAGTGAGACTGATAATGTGTGCCAGGTGTAGTGTACACTCTGAGTGAGACTGATAATGTGTGCCAGGTTTAGTGTACACTCTGAGTGAGACTGATAATGTGTGCCAGGTTTAGTGTACTCTCTGTGTGAGACTGATAATGTGTGCCAGGTGTAGTGTACACTCTGAGTGAGACTGATAATGTGTGCCAGGTTTAGTGTACACTCTGAGTGAGAATGATAATGTGTGCCAGGTTTAGTGTACACTCTGAGTGAGACTGATAATGTGTGTTAGGTGGAGTGTACACTCTGAGTGAGACTGATAATGTGTGTGAGGTGGAGTGTACAATCTGAGTGAGACTGATAATGTCTACCAGATGTAGTGTACACTCTGAGTGAGACTGATAATGTGTGCCAAGTTTAGTGTACACTCTGAGTGAGACTGATAATGTGTGCCAGGTTTAGTGTACACTCTGAGTGAGAATGATAATGTGTGCCAGGTGTAATGTACACTCTGAGTGAGACTGATAGTGTGTGCCAGGTGTAGTGTACACTCTGAGTGAGACTTTTAATGTGTGCCAGGTTTAGTGTACACTCTGAGTGAGACTGATAATGTGTGCCAGGTTTAGTGTACACTCTGAGTGAGACTGATAATGTGTGCCAGGTGTAGTGTACACTCTGAGTGAGACTGATAATGTGTGCCAGGTTTAGTGTACACTCTGAGTGAGAATGATAATGTGTGCCAGGTTTAGTGTACACTCTGAGTGAGACTGATAATGTGTGCAGAGTGCAATGTACACTCTGAGTGAGACTGATAATGTGTGCCAGGTTTAGTGTACACTCTGAGTGAGAATGATGATGTGTGTTAGGTGGAGTGCACACTCTGAGTGAGACTGATAATGTGTGCCAGGTTTAGTGTACACTCTGAGTGAGACCGATAATGTGTGTTAGGTGGAGTGTACAATCTGAGTGAGACTGATAATGTGTACCAGATGTAGTGTACACTCTGAGTGAGACTGATAATGTGTGCCAGGTTTAGTGTACACTCTGAGTGAGAATGATAATGTGTGCCAGGTTTAGTGTACACTCTGAGTGAGACTGATAATGTGTGCAGAGTGTAATGTGCACTCTGAGTGAGACTGATAATGTGTGCCAGGTTTAGTGTACACTCTGAGTGAGAATGATGATGTGTGTTAGGTGGAGTGTACACTCTGAGTGAGACTGATAATGTGTGCCAGGTTCAGTGTACACTCTGAGTGAGAATGATGATGTGTGTTAGGTGGAGTGTACACTCTGAGTGAGACTGATAATGTGTGTTAGGTGGAGTGTACAATCTGAGTGAGACTGATAATGTGTACCAGATGTAGTGTACACTCTGAGTGAGACTGATAATGTGTGCCAGGTTTAGTGTACACTCTGAGTGAGACTGATAATGTGTGCCAGGTGTAGTGTACACTCTGAGTGAGACTGATAGTGTGTGCCAGGTGTTGTGTACACTCTGAGTGAGACTGATAATGTGTGCCAGGTTTAGTGTACACTCTGAGTGAGACTGATAATGTGTGCCAGGTTTGGTGTACACTCTGAGTGAGACTGATAATGTGTGCCAGGTTTAGTGTGCACTCTGAGTGAGAATGATAATGTGTGTTAGGTGGAGTGTACACTCTGAGTGAGAATGATAATGTGTGTTAGGTGGAGTGTACACTCTGAGTGAGAATGATAATGTGTGTTAGGTGGAGTGTACACTCTGAGTGAGACTGATAATGTGTGTTAGGTGGAGTGTACAATCTGAGTGAGACTGATAATGTGTACCAGATGTAGTGTACACTCTGAGTGAGACTGATAATGTGTGCCAGGTTTAGTGTACACTCTGAGTGAGAATGATAATGTGTGCCAGGTGTAATGTACACTCTGAGTGAGACTGATAATGTGTGCCAGGTTTAGTGTACACTCTGAGTGAGACTGATAATATGTGCCAGGTTTAGTGTACACTCTGAGTGAGACTGATAATGTGTGCCAGGTGTAGTGTACACTCTGAGTGAGACTGATAATGTGTGCCAGGTTTAGTGTACACTCTGAGTGAGAATGATAATGTGTGCCAGGTTTAGTGTACACTCTGAGTGAGACTGATAATGTGTGCAGAGTGCAATGTACACTCTGAGTGAGACTGATAATGTGTGCCAGGTTTAGTGTACACTCTGAGTGAGAATGATGATGTGTGTTAGGTGGAGTGTGCACTCTGAGTGAGACTGATAATGTGTGCCAGGTTTAGTGTACACTCTGAGTGAGACCGATAATGTGTGTTAGGTGGAGTGTACAATCTGAGTGAGACTGATAATGTGTACCAGATGTAGTGTACACTCTGAGTGAGACTGATAATGTGTGCCAGGTTTAGTGTACACTCTGAGTGAGAATGATAATGTGTGCCAGGTTTAGTGTACACTCTGAGTGAGACTGATAATGTGTGCAGAGTGTAATGTACACTCTGAGTGAGACTGATAATGTGTGCCAGGTTTAGTGTACACTCTGAGTGAGAATGATGATGTGTGTTAGGTGGAGTGTACACTCTGAGTGAGACTGATAATGTGTGCAGAGTGTAATGTACACTCTGAGTGAGACTGATAATGTGTGTTAGGTGGAGTGTACAATCTGAGTGAGACTGATAATGTGTACCAGATGTAGTGTACACTCTGAGTGAGACTGATAATGTGTGCCAGGTTTAGTGTACACTCTGAGTGAGAATGATGATGTGTGTCAGGTGTAATGTACACTCTGAGTGAGACTGATAATGTGTGCCAGGTGTAGTGTACACTCTGAGTGAGACTGATAATGTGTGCCAGGTTTAGTGTACACTCTGAGTGAGACTGATAATGTGTGCCAGGTTTGGTGTACACTCTGAGTGAGACTGATAATGTGTGCCAGGTGTCGTGCACACTCTGAGTGAGACTGATAATGTGTGCCAGGTTTAGTGTACACTCTGAGTGAGAATGATAATGTGTGCCAGGTTTAGTGTACACTCGGAGTGAGACTGATAATGTGTGCAGAGTGCAATGTACACTCTGAGTGAGACTGATAATGTGTGCCAGGTTTAGTGTACACTCTGAGTGAGAATGATGATGTGTGTTCGGTGGAGTGTACACTCTGAGTGAGACTGATAATGTGTGCCAGGTTTAGTGTACACTCTGAGTGAGACCGATAATGTGTGTTAGGTGGAGTGTACAATCTGAGTGAGACTGATAATGTGTACCAGATGTAGTGTACACTCTGAGTGAGACTGATAATGTGTGCCAGGTTTAGTGTACACTCTGAGTGAGAATGATAATGTGTGCCAGGTTTAGTGTACACTCTGAGTGAGACTGATAATGTGTGCAGAGTGTAATGTACACTCTGAGTGAGACTGATAATGTGTGCCAGGTTTAGTGTACACTCTGAGTGAGACTGATAATGTGTGTTAGGTGGAGTGTACAATCTGAGTGAGACTGATAATGTGTACCAGATGTAGTGTACACTCTGAGTGAGACTGATAATGTGTGCCTGGTTTAGTGTACACTCTGAGTGAGAATGATAATGTGTGCCAGGTGTAATGTACACTCTGAGTGAGACTGATAATGTGTGCCAGGTTTAGTGTACACTCTGAGTGAGACTGATAATGTGTGCCAGATTTAGTGTACACTCTGAGTGAGACTGATAATGTGTGCCAGGTTTAGTGTACACTCTGAGTGAGACTGATAATGTGTGCCAGGTGTAGTGTACACTCTGAGTGAGACTGTTAATGTGTGTCAGGTTTAGTGTACACTCTGAATGAGACTGATAATGTGTGCCATGTTTAGTGTACACTCTGAGTGAGAATGATAATGTGTGTGAGGTGGAGTGTACACTCTGAGTGAGACTGATAATGTGTGCCAGGTTGAGTGTACACTCTGAGTGAGAATGATAATGTGTGTTAGGTGTCATGTACACTCTGAGTGAGACTGATAATGTGTGCCAGATTTAGTGTACACTCTGAGTGAGACTGATAATGTGTGTTAGGTGTAATGTGCACTCTGAGTGAGACTGATAATGTGTGCCAGGTGTAGTGTACACTCTGAGTGAGACTGATAATGTGTGTCAGGTTTAGTGTACACTCTGAGTGAGACTGATAATGTGTGCCAGGTTTAGTGTACACTCTGAGTGAGAATGATAATGTGTGTTAGGTGTAATGTACACTCTGAGTGAGACTGATAATGTGTGTCAGGTGTAGTGTACACTCTGAGTGAGACTGATAATGTGTGCCAGGTTTAGTGTACACTCTGAGTGAGAATGATAATGTGTGCCAGGTTTAGTGTACACTCGGAGTGAGACTGATAATGTGTGCAGAGTGCAATGTACACTCTGAGTGAGACTGATAAAGTGTGCCAGGTTTAGTGTACACTCTGAGTGAGACCGATAATGTTTGTTAGGTGGAGTGTACAATCTGAGTGAGACTGATAATGTGTACCAGATGTAGTGTACACTCTGAGTGAGACTGATAATGTGTGCCAGGTTTAGTGTACACTCTGAGTGAGAATGATAATGTGTGCCAGGTTTAGTGTACACTCTGAGTGAGACTGATAATGTGTGCAGAGTGTAATGTACACTCTGAGTGAGACTGATAATGTGTGCCAGGTTTAGTGTACACTCTGAGTGAGACTGATAATGTGTGTTAGGTGGAGTGTACAATCTGAGTGAGACTGATAATGTGTACCAGATGTAGTGTACACTCTGAGTGAGACTGATAATGTGTGCCTGGTTTAGTGTACACTCTGAGTGAGAATGATAATGTGTGCCAGGTGTAATGTACACTCTGAGTGAGACTGATAATGTGTGCCAGATTTAGTGTGCACTCTGAGTGAGACTGATAATGTGTGCCAGGTTTAGTGTACACTCTGAGTGAGACTGATAATGTGTGCCAGGTGTAGTGTACACTCTGAGTGAGACTGTTAATGTGTGTCAGGTTTAGTGTACACTCTGAATGAGACTGATAATGTGTGCCATGTTTAGTGTACACTCTGAGTGAGAATGATAATGTGTGTTAGGTGGAGTGTACACTCTGAGTGAGACTGATAATGTGTGTTAGGTGTAATGTACACTCTGAGTGAGACTGATAATGTGTGCCAGATTTAGTGTACACTCTGAGTGAGACTGATAATGTGTGTTAGGTGTAATGTACACTCTGAGTGAGACTGATAATGTGTGCCAGGTGTAGTGTACACTCTGAGTGAGACTGATAATGTGTGTCAGGTTTAGTGTACACTCTGAGTGAGACTGATAATGTGTGCCAGGTTTAGTGTGCACTCTGAGTGAGAATGATAATGTGTGTTAGGTGTAATGTACACTCTGAGTGAGACTGATAATGTGTGTCAGGTGTAGTGTACACTCTGAGTGAGACTGATAATGTGTGCCAGGTTTAGTGTACACTCTGAGTGAGACTGATAATGTGTGTCAGGTTTAGTGTACACTCTGAGTGAGACTGATAATGTGTGCCAGGTTTAGTGGACACTCTGAGTGAGACTGATAATGTGTGCCAGATTTAGTGTGCACTCTGAGTGAAACTGATAATGTGTGCCAGGTTTAGTGTACACTCTGAGTGAGACTGATAATGTGTGCCAGATTTAGTGTACACTCTGAGTGAGACTGATAATGTGTGCCAGGTTTAGTGTACACTCTGAGTGAGACTAATAATGTGTGTTAGGTGTAATGTACACTCTGAGTGAGACTGATAATGTGTGCCAGGTGGAGTGTGCACTCTGAGTGAGACTGATAATGTGTGCCAGGTTTAGTGTACACTCTGAGTGAGACTGATAATGTGTGCCAGGTGTAGTGTACACTCTGAGTGAGAATGATAATGTGTGTTAGGTGTAATGTACACTCTGAGTGAGACTGATAATGTGTGCCAGATTTAGTGTACACTCTGAGTGAGACTGATAATGTGTGCCAGGTTTAGTGTACACTCTGAGTGAGAATGATGATGTGTGTTAGGTGGAGTGTACACTCTGAGTGAGACTGATAATGTGTGCCAGGTTTAGTGAACACTCTCAGTGAGACTGATAATGTGTGTTAGGTGGAGTGTACAATCTGAGTGAGACTGATAATGTGTACCAGATGTAGTGTACACTCTGAGTGAGACTGATAATGTGTGCCAGGTTTAGTGTACACTCTGAGTGAGAATGATAATGTGTGTCAGGTGTAATGTACACTCTGAGTGAGACTGATAATGTGTGCCAGGTGTAGTGTACACTCTGAGTGAGACTGATAATGTGTGCCAGGTTTAGTGTACACTCTGAGTGAGACTGATAATGTGTGTTAGGTTCAGTGTACACTCTGAGTGAGAATGATAATGTGTGCCAGGTTTAGTGTGCACTCTCAGTGAGACTGATAATGTGTGTTAGGTGGAGTGTACAATCTGAGTGAGACTGATAATGTGTACCAGATGTAGTGTTCACTCTGAGTGAGACTGATAATGTGTGCCAGGTTTAGTGTACACTCTGAGTGAGAATGATAATGTGTGTTAGGTGGAGTGTACACTCTGAGTGAGACTGATAATGTGTGCCAGGTTTAGTGTACACTCTGAGTGAGACTGGTAATGTGTGTTAGGTGGAGTGTACACTCTGAGTGAGACTGATAATGTGTGCCAGGTTTAGTGTACACTCTGAGTGAGACTGATAATGTGTGTTAGGTTTAGTGTACACTCTGAGTGAGAATGATAATGTGTGCCAGGTTTAGTGTACACTCTGAGTGAGACTGATAATGTGTGCAGAGTGTAATGTACACTCTGAGTGAGACTGATAATGTGTGCCAGGTTCAGTGTACACTCTGAGTGAGAATGATGATGTGTGTTAGGTGGAGTGTACACTCTGAGTGAGACTGATAATGTGTGCCAGGTTTAGTGTACACTCTGAGTGAGACTGATAATGTGTGTTCGGTGGAGTGTACAATCTGAGTGAGACTGATAATGTGTACCAGATGTAGTGTACACTCTGAGTGAGACTGATAATGTGTGCCAGGTTTAGTGTACACTCTGAGTGAGAATGATAATGTGTGCCAGGTGCAATGTACACTCTGAGTGAGACTGATAATGTGTGCCAGGTTTAGTGTACACTCTGAGTGAGACTGATAATGTGTGCCAGATTTAGTGTGCACTCTGAGTGAGACTGATAATGTGTGCCAGGTGTAGTGTACACTCTGAGTGAGACTGATAATGTGTGCCAGGTTTAGTGTACACTCTGAGTGAGACTGATAATGTGTGTTAGGTGGAGTGTACAATCTGAGTGAGACTGATAATGTGTACCAGATGTAGTGTACACTCTGAGTGAGACTGATAATGTGTGCCAGGTTTCGTGTGCACTCTGAGTGAGACTGATAACGTGTGCCAGGTTTAGTGTACACTCTGAGTGAGAATGATAATGTGTGCCAGGTGTAATGTACACTCTGAGTGAGACTGTTAATGTGTGCCAGGTTGAGTGTACACTCTGAGTGAGCCTGTTAATGTGTGCCAGGTTGAGTGTACACTCTGAGTGAGACTGAAAATGTGTGTCAGGTTTAGTGTACACTCTGAGTGAGACTGATAATGTGTGTCAGGTTGAGTGTACACTCTGAGTGAGACTGTTAGTGTGTGCCAGGTGTAGTGTACACTCTGAGTGAGACTGTTAATGTGTGCCAGGTTGAGTGTACACTCTGAGTGAGACTGTTAATGTGTGCCAGGTTGAGTGTACACTCTGAGTGAGACTGTTAATGTGTGCCAGGTTGAGTGTACACTCTGAGTGAGACTGATAGTGTGTGCCAGGTGTAGTGTACACTCTGAGTGAGACTGTTAATGTGTGCCAGGTTGAGTGTACACTCTGAGTGAGACTGATAATGTGTGCCAGGTTTAGTGTACACTCTGAGTGAGAATGATAATGTGTGTTAGGTGGAGTGTACACTCTGAGTGAGACTGATAATGTGTGTCAGGTTTAGTGTACACTCTGAGTGAGACTGATAATGTGTGCCAGGTTTAGTGTACACTCTGAGTGAGAATGATAATGTGTGTTAGGTGGAGTGTACACTCTGAGTGAGACTGATAGTGTGTGCCAGGTGTAGTGTACACTCTGAGTGAGACTGTTAATGTGTGCCAGGTTGAGTGTACACTCTGAGTGAGACTGATAATGTGTGCCAGGTTTAGTGTACACTCTGAGTGAGAATGATAATGTGTGTTAGGTGGAGTGTACACTCTGAGTGAGACTGATAATGTGTGTCAGGTTTAGTGTACACTCTGAGTGAGACTGATAATGTGTGCCAGGTTTAGTGTACACTCTGAGTGAGAATGATAATGTGTGTTAGGTGGAGTGTACACTCTGAGTGAGACTGATAATGTGTGCCAGGTTTAGTGTACACTCTGAGTGAGACTGATAATGTGTGTTAGGTGGAGTGTACAATCTGAGTGAGACTGATAATGTGTGCCAGATGTAGTGTACACTCTGAGTGAGACTGATAATGTGTGCCAGGTTTAGTGTACACTCTGAGTGAGAATGATAATGTGTGCCAGGTTTAGTGTACACTCTGAGTGAGAATGATAATGTGTGTTAGGTGTAATGTACACTCTGAGTGAGACTGATAATGTGTGCCAGATTTAATGTACACTCTGAGTGAGACTGATAATGTGTGTTAGGTGTAGTGTACACTCTGAGTGAGACTGATAATGTGTGCCAGGTTTAGTGTACACTCTGAGTGAGACTGATAATGTGTGTCAGGTTTAGTGTACACTCTGAGTGAGACTGATAATGTGTGCTAGGTTTAGTGTACACTCTGAGTGAGACTGATAATGTGTGTTCGGTGTAATGTACACTCTGAGTGAGACTGATAATGTGTGTCAGGTGTAGTGTACACTCTGAGTGAGACTGATAATGTGTGCCAGGTTTAGTGTACACTCTGAGTGAGACTGATAATGTGTGCCAGATTTAGTGTACACTCTGAGTGAGACTGATAATGTGTGCCAGGTTTAGTGTACACTCTGAGTGAGACTGATAATGTGTGCCAGGTGTAGTGTACACTCTGAGTGAGACTGTTAATGTGTGTCAGGTTTAGTGTACACTCTGAATGAGACTGATAATGTGTGCCATGTTTAGTGTACACTCTGAGTGAGAATGATAATGTGTGCCAGGTGTAGTGTACACTCTGAGTGAGACTGTTAATGTGTGCCAGGTTGAGTGTACACTCTGAGTGAGAATGATAATGTGTGTTAGGTGTAGTGTACACTCTGAGTGAGACTGATAATGTGTGCCAGGTTTAGTGTACACTCTGAGTGAGACTGATAATGTGTGTCAGGTTTAGTGTACACTCTGAGTGAGACTGATAATGTGTGCCAGGTTTAGTGTACACTCTGAGTGAGAATGATAATGTGTGTTAGGTGTAATGTACACTCTGAGTGAGACTGATAATGTGTGCCAGATTTAGTGTACACTCTGAGTGAGACTGATAATGTGTGCCAGGTTTAGTGTACACTCTGAGTGAGAATGATAATGTGTGCCAGGTTTAGTATACACTCTGAGTGAGACTGATAATGTGTGTTAGGTGTAGTGTACACTCTGAGTGAGAATGATAATGTGTGCCAGATTTAGTGTACACTCTGAGTGAGAATGATAATGTGTGTTAGGTGTAATGCACACTCTGAGTGAGACTGATAATGTGTGCCAGGTTTCGTGTACACTCTGAGTGAGACTGATAATGTGTGTTAGGTGGAGTGTACAATCTGAGTGAGACTGATAATGTGTGCCAGATGTAGTGTACACTCTGAGTGAGACTGATAATGTGTGCCAGGTTTAGTGTACACTCTGAGTGAGAATGATAATGTGTGCCAGGTTTAGTATACACTCTGAGTGAGACTGATAATGTGTGATTGGTGTAATGTACACTCTGAGTGAGACTGATAATGTGTGCCAGGTGTAGTGTACACTCTGAGTGAGACTGATAATGTGTGCCAGGTTTAGTGTACACTCTGAGTGAGAATGATAATGTGTGTTAGGTGTAATGTACACTCTGAGTGAGACTGATAATGTGTGCCAGATTTAATGTACACTCTGAGTGAGACTGATAATGTGTGTTAGGTGTAGTGTACACTCTGAGTGAGACTGATAATGTGTGCCAGGTTTAGTGTACACTCTGAGTGAGACTGATAATGTGTGTCAGGTTTAGTGTACACTCTGAGTGAGACTGATAATGTGTGCTAGGTTTAGTGTACACTCTGAGTGAGACTGATAATGTGTGTTCGGTGTAATGTACACTCTGAGTGAGACTGATAATGTGTGTCAGGTGTAGTGTACACTCTGAGTGAGACTGATAATGTGTGTCAGGTCTAGTGTACACTCTGAGTGAGACTGATAATGTGTGCCAGGTTTCGTGTACACTCTGAGTGAGAATGATAATGTGTGTTAGGTGGAGTGTACAATCTGAGTGAGACTGATAATGTGTGCCAGATGTAGTGTACACTCTGAGTGAGACTGATAATGTGTGCCAGGTTTAGTGTACACTCTGAGTGAGAATGATAATGTGTGCCAGGTTTAGTATACACTCTGAGTGAGACTGATAATGTGTGATTGGTGTAATGTACACTCTGAGTGAGACTGATAATGTGTGCCAGGTGTAGTGTACACTCTGAGTGAGACTGATAATGTGTGCCAGGTTTAGTGTACACTCTGAGTGAGACTGATAATGTGTGTCAGGTTTAGTGTACACTCTGAGTGAGACTGATAATGTGTGCCAGGTTTAGTGTACACTCTGAGTGAGAATGATAATGTGTGTTAGGTGTAATGTACACTCTGAGTGAGACTGATAATGTGTGCCAGATTTAGTGTACACTCTGAGTGAGACTGATAATGTGTGCCAGGTTTAGTGTACACTCTGAGTGAGACTGATAATGTGTGCCAGATTTAGTGTACACTCTGAGTGAGACTGATAATGTGTGCCAGATTTAGTGTACACTCTGAGTGAGACTGATAATGTGTGCCAGGTTTAGTGTACACTCTGAGTGAGACTGATAATGTGTGCCAGATTTAGTGTACACTCTGAGTGAGACTGATAATGTGTGCCAGGTTTAGTGTACACTCTGAGTGAGACTAATAATGTGTGTTAGGTGTAATGTACACTCTGAGTGAGACTGATAATGTGTGCCAGGTGGAGTGTGCACTCTGAGTGAGACTGATAATGTGTGCCAGGTTTAGTGTACACTCTGAGTGAGACTGATAATGTGTGCCAGGTGTAGTGTACACTCTGAGTGAGAATGATAATGTGTGTTAGGTGTAATGTACACTCTGAGTGAGACTGATAATGTGTGCCAGATTTAGTGTACACTCTGAGTGAGACTGATAATGTGTGCCAGGTTTAGTGTACACTCTGAGTGAGAATGATGATGTGTGTTAGGTGGAGTGTACACTCTGAGTGAGACTGATAATGTGTGCCAGGTTTAGTGAACACTCTCAGTGAGACTGATAATGTGTGTTAGGTGGAGTGTACAATCTGAGTGAGACTGATAATGTGTACCAGATGTAGTGTACACTCTGAGTGAGACTGATAATGTGTGCCAGGTTTAGTGTACACTCTGAGTGAGAATGATAATGTGTGTCAGGTGTAATGTACACTCTGAGTGAGACTGATAATGTGTGCCAGGTGTAGTGTACACTCTGAGTGAGACTGATAATGTGTGCCAGGTTTAGTGTACACTCTGAGTGACACTGATAATGATGTGTTAGGTTCAGTGTACACTCTGAGTGAGAATGATAATGTGTGCCAGGTTTAGTGTGCACTCTGAGTGAGACTGATAATGTGTGCCAGGTTTAGTGTGCACTCTCAGTGAGACTGATAATGTGTGTTAGGTGGAGTGTACAATCTGAGTGAGACTGATAATGTGTACCAGATGCAGTGTTCACTCTGAGTGAGACTGATAATGTGTGCCAGGTTTAGTGTACACTCTGAGTGAGAATGATAATGTGTGTTAGGTGGAGTGTACACTCTGAGTGAGACTGATAATGTGTGCCAGGTTTAGTGTACACTCTGAGTGAGACTGATAATGTGTGTTAGGTGGAGTGTACACTCTGAGTGAGACTGATAATGTGTGCCAGGTTTAGTGTACACTCTGAGTGAGACTGATAATGTGTGTTAGGTTTAGTGTACACTCTGAGTGAGAATGATAATGTGTGCCAGGTTTAGTGTACACTCTGAGTGAGACTGATAATGTGTGCCAGGTTTAGTGTACACTCTGAGTGAGACTGATAATGTGTGTTAGGTTCAGTGTACACTCTGAGTGAGACTGATAATGTGTGCCAGGTTCAGTGTACACTCTGAGTGAGAATGATGATGTGTGTTAGGTGGAGTGTACACTCTGAGTGAGACTGATAATGTGTGCCAGGTTTAGTGTACACTCTGAGTGAGACTGATAATGTGTGTTAGGTGGAGTGTACAATCTGAGTGAGACTGATAATGTGTACCAGATGTAGTGTACACTCTGAGTGAGACTGATAATGTGTGCCAGGTTTAGTGTACACTCTGAGTGAGAATGATAATGTGTGCCAGGTGCAATGTACACTCTGAGTGAGACTGATAATGTGTGCCAGGTTTGGTGTACACTCTGAGTGAGACTGATAATGTGTGCCAGATTTAGTGTACACTCTGAGTGAGACTGATAATGTGTGCCAGGTGTAGTGTACACTCTGAGTGAGACTGATAATGTGTGCCAGGTTTAGTGTACACTCTGAGTGAGACTGATAATGTGTGTTAGGTGGAGTGTACAATCTGAGTGAGACTGATAATGTGTACCAGATGTAGTGTACACTCTGAGTGAGACTGATAATGTGTGCCAGGTTTCGTGTGCACTCTGAGTGAGACTGATAACGTGTGCCAGGTTTAGTGTACACTCTGAGTGAGAATGATAATGTGTGCCAGGTGTAATGTACACTCTGAGTGAGACTGTTAATGTGTGCCAGGTTGAGTGTACACTCTGAGTGAGCCTGTTAATGTGTGCCAGGTTGAGTGTACACTCTGAGTGAGACTGAAAATGTGTGTCAGGTTTAGTGTACACTCTGAGTGAGACTGATAATGTGTGTCAGGTTGAGTGTACACTCTGAGTGAGACTGTTAGTGTGTGCCAGGTGTAGTGTACACTCTGAGTGAGACTGTTAATGTGTGCCAGGTTGAGTGTACACTCTGAGTGAGACTGTTAATGTGTGCCAGGTTGAGTGTACACTCTGAGTGAGACTGATAGTGTGTGCCAGGTGTAGTGTACACTCTGAGTGAGACTGTTAATGTGTGCCAGGTTGAGTGTACACTCTGAGTGAGACTGATAATGTGTGTCAGGTTTAGTGTACACTCTGAGTGAGACTGATAATGTGTGCCAGGTTTAGTGTACACTCTGAGTGAGAATGATAATGTGTGTTAGGTGGAGTGTACACTCTGAGTGAGACTGATAATGTGTGCCAGGTTTAGTGTACACTCTGAGTGAGACTGATAATGTGTGTTAGGTGGAGTGTGCAATCTGAGTGAGACTGATAATGTGTGCCAGATGTAGTGTACACTCTGAGTGAGACTGATAATGTGTGCCAGGTTTAGTGTACACTCTGAGTGAGAATGATAATGTGTGCCAGGTTTAGTGTACACTCTGAGTGAGAATGATAATGTGTGTTAGGTGTAATGTACACTCTGAGTGAGACTGATAATGTGTGCCAGATTTAATGTACACTCTGAGTGAGACTGATAATGTGTGTTAGGTGTAGTGTACACTCTGAGTGAGACTGATAATGTGTGCCAGGTTTAGTGTACACTCTGAGTGAGACTGATAATGTGTGTCAGGTTTAGTGTACACTCTGAGTGAGACTGATAATGTGTGCTAGGTTTAGTGTACACTCTGAGTGAGACTGATAATGTGTGCCAGGTTTAGTGTACACTCTGAGTGAGACTGATAATGTGTGTCAGGTGTAGTGTACACTCTGAGTGAGACTGATAATGTGTGTCAGGTCTAGTGTACACTCTGAGTGAGAATGATAATGTGTGCCAGGTTTCGTGTACACTCTGAGTGAGAATGATAATGTGTGTTAGGTGCAATGCACACTCTGAGTGAGACTGATAATGTGTGCCAGGTTTCGTGTACACTCTGAGTGAGACTGATAATGTGTGTTAGGTGGAGTGTACAATCTGAGTGAGACTGATAATGTGTGCCAGATGTAGTGTACACTCTGAGTGAGACTGATAATGTGTGCCAGGTTTAGTGTACACTCTGAGTGAGAATGATAATGTGTGCCAGGTTTAGTATACACTCTGAGTGAGACTGATAATGTGTGATTGGTGTAATGTACACTCTGAGTGAGACTGATAATGTGTGCCAGGTGTAGTGTACACTCTGAGTGAGACTGATAATGTGTGCCAGGTTTAGTGTACACTCTGAGTGAGACTGATAATGTGTGTCAGGTTTAGTGTACACTCTGAGTGAGACTGATAATGTGTGCCAGGTTTAGTGTACACTCTGAGTGAGAATGATAATGTGTGTTAGGTGTAATGTACACTCTGAGTGAGACTGATAATGTGTGCCAGGTGTAGTGTGCACTCTGAGTGAGACTGATAATGTGTGCCAGGTGGAGTGTGCACTCTGAGTGAGACGGATAATGTGTGCCAGGTTTAGTGTACACTCTGAGTGAGACTGATAATGTGTGCCAGGTGTAGTGTACACTCTGAGTGAGACTGATAATGTGTGCCAGGTTTAGTGTACACTCTGAGTGAGAATGATGATGTGTGTTAGGTGGAGTGTGCACTCTGAATGAGACTGATAATGTGTGCCAGGTTTAGTGTACACTCTGAGTGAGACTGTTAATGTGTGCCAGGTTGAGTGTACACTCTGAGTGAGACTGATAGTGTGTGCCAGGTGTAGTGTACACTCTGAGTGAGACTGTTAATGTGTGCCAGGTTGAGTGTACACTCTGAGTGAGACTGATAATGTGTGTCAGGTTTAGTGTACACTCTGAGTGAGACTGATAATGTGTGCCAGGTTTAGTGTACACTCTGAGTGAGACTGTGAATGTGTGCCAGGTGTAATGTACACTCTGAGTGAGACTGATAATGTGTGCCAGATTTAGTGTACACTCTGAGTGAGAATGATGATGTGTGTTCGGTGGAGTGTACACTCTGAGTGAGACTGATAATGTGTGCCAGGTTTAGTGTACACTCTGAGTGAGACTGTTAATGTGTGCCAGGTTGAGTGTACACTCTGAGTGAGACTGATAGTGTGTGCCAGGTGTAGTGTACACTCTGAGTGAGACTGTTAATGTGTGCCAGGTTGAGTGTACACTCTGAGTGAGACTGATAATGTGTGTCAGGTTTAGTGTACACTCTGAGTGAGACTGATCATGTGTGCCAGGTTTAGTGTGCACTCTGAGTGAGACTGTGAATGTGTGCCAGGTGTAATGTACACTCTGAGTGAGACTGATAATGTGTGCCAGGTTTAGTGTACACTCTGAGTGAGAATGATGATGTGTGTGAGGTGGAGTGTACACTCTGAGTGAGACTGATAATGTGTGCCAGGTTTAGTGTACACTCTGAGTGAGACTGTTAATGTGTGCCAGGTTGAGTGTACACTCTGAGTGAGACTGATAGTGTGTGCCAGGTGTAGTGTACACTCTGAGTGAGACTGATAATGTGTGCCAGATTTAGTGTACACTCTGAGTGAGACTGATAACGTGTGCCAGATTTAGTGTACACTCTGAGTGAGACTGATAATGTGTGCCAGGTTTAGTGTACACTCTGAGTGAGACTGATAATGTGTGCCAGATTTAGTGCACACTCTGAGTGAGACTGATAATGTGTGCCAGGTTTAGTGTACACTCTGAGTGAGACTAATAATGTGTGTTAGGTGTAATGTACACTCTGAGTGAGACTGATAATGTGTGCCAGATTTAGTGTACACTCTGAGTGAGACTGATAATGTGTGCCAGGTGTAGTGTACACTCTGAGTGAGACTGATAATGTGTGCCAGGTGGAGTGTACACTCTGAGTGAGACTGATAATGTGTGCCAGGTTTAGTGTACACTCTGAGTGAGACTGATAATGTGTGCCAGGTGTAGTGTACACTCTGAGTGAGACTGATAATGTGTGCCAGGTTTAGTGTACACTCTGAGTGAGAATGATAATGTGTGCCAGGTTTAGTGTACACTCTGAGTGAGACTGATAATGTGTGCCAGGTTCAGTGTGCACTCTGAGTGAGAATGATAATGTGTGTTAGGTGGAGTGTACACTCTGAGTGAGACTGATAATGTGTGTTAGGTGGAGTGTACAATCTGAGTGAGACTGATAATGTGTACCAGATGTAGTGTACACTCTGAGTGAGACTGATAATGTGTGCCAGGTTTAGTGTACACTCTGAGTGAGAATGATAATGTGTGCCAGGTGTAATGTACACTCTGAGTGAGACTGATAATGTGTGCCAGGTGTAGTGTACACTCTGAGTGAGACTGATAATGTGTGCCAAGTTTAGTGTACACTCTGAGTGAGACTGATAATGTGTGCCAGGTTTAGTGTACACTCTGAGTGAGAATGATAATGTGTGTTAGGTGCAATGCACACTCTGAGTGAGACTGATAATGTGTGCCAGGTTTCGTGTACACTCTGAGTGAGACTGATAATGTGTGTTAGGTGGAGTGTACAATCTGAGTGAGACTGATAATGTGTGCCAGATGTAGTGTACACTCTGAGTGAGACTGATAATGTGTGCCAGGTTTAGTGTACACTCTGAGTGAGAATGATAATGTGTGCCAGGTTTAGTATACACTCTGAGTGAGACTGATAATGTGTGATTGGTGTAATGTACACTCTGAGTGAGACTGATAATGTGTGCCAGGTGTAGTGTACACTCTGAGTGAGACTGATAATGTGTGCCAGGTTTAGTGTACACTCTGAGTGAGACTGATAATGTGTGTCAGGTTTAGTGTACACTCTGAGTGAGACTGATAATGTGTGCCAGGTTTAGTGTACACTCTGAGTGAGAATGATAATGTGTGTTAGGTGTAATGTACACTCTGAGTGAGACTGATAATGTGTGCCAGGTGTAGTGTACACTCTGAGTGAGACTGATAATGTGTGCCAGGTGTAGTGTGCACTCTGAGTGAGACTGATAATGTGTGCCAGGTGGAGTGTGCACTCTGAGTGAGACTGATAATGTGTGCCAGGTTTAGTGTACACTCTGAGTGAGACTGATAATGTGTGCCAGGTGTAGTGTACACTCTGAGTGAGACTGATAATGTGTGCCAGGTTTAGTGTACACTCTGAGTGAGAATGATGATGTGTGTTAGGTGGAGTGTACACTCTGAGTGAGACTGATAATGTGTGCCAGGTTTAGTGTACACTCTGAGTGAGACTGTTAATGTGTGCCAGGTTGAGTGTACACTCTGAGTGAGACTGATAGTGTGTGCCAGGTGTAGTGTACACTCTGAGTGAGACTGTTAATGTGTGCCAGGTTGAGTGTACACTCTGAGTGAGACTGATAATGTGTGTCAGGTTTAGTGTACACTCTGAGTGAGACTGATAATGTGTGCCAGGTTTAGTGTACACTCTGAGTGAGACTGTGAATGTGTGCCAGGTGTAATGTACACTCTGAGTGAGACTGATAATGTGTGCCAGATTTAGTGTACACTCTGAGTGAGAATGATGATGTGTGTTCGGTGGAGTGTACACTCTGAGTGAGACTGATAATGTGTGCCAGGTTTAGTGTACACTCTGAGTGAGACTGTTAATGTGTGCCAGGTTGAGTGTACACTCTGAGTGAGACTGATAGTGTGTGCCAGGTGTAGTGTACACTCTGAGTGAGACTGTTAATGTGTGCCAGGTTGAGTGTACACTCTGAGTGAGACTGATAATGTGTGTCAGGTTTAGTGTACACTCTGAGTGAGACTGATCATGTGTGCCAGGTTTAGTGTGCACTCTGAGTGAGACTGTGAATGTGTGCCAGGTGTAATGTACACTCTGAGTGAGACTGATAATGTGTGCCAGGTTTAGTGTACACTCTGAGTGAGAATGATGATGTGTGTGAGGTGGAGTGTACACTCTGAGTGAGACTGATAATGTGTGCCAGGTTTAGTGTACACTCTGAGTGAGACTGTTAATGTGTGCCAGGTTGAGTGTACACTCTGAGTGAGACTGATAGTGTGTGCCAGGTGTAGTGTACACTCTGAGTGAGACTGATAATGTGTGCCAGATTTAGTGTACACTCTGAGTGAGACTGATAATGTGTGCCAGATTTAGTGTACACTCTGAGTGAGACTGATAATGTGTGCCAGGTTTAGTGTACACTCTGAGTGAGACTGATAATGTGTGCCAGATTTAGTGCACACTCTGAGTGAGACTGATAATGTGTGCCAGGTTTAGTGTACACTCTGAGTGAGACTAATAATGTGTGTTAGGTGTAATGTACACTCTGAGTGAGACTGATAATGTGTGCCAGATTTAGTGTACACTCTGAGTGAGACTGATAATGTGTGCCAGGTGTAGTGTACACTCTGAGTGAGACTGATAATGTGTGCCAGGTGGAGTGTACACTCTGAGTGAGACTGATAATGTGTGCCAGGTTTAGTGTACACTCTGAGTGAGACTGATAATGTGTGCCAGGTGTAGTGTACACTCTGAGTGAGACTGATAATGTGTGCCAGGTTTAGTGTACACTCTGAGTGAGACTGATAATGTGTGCCAGGTTTAGTGTACTCTCTGTGTGAGACTGATAATGTGTGCCAGGTGTAGTGTACACTCTGAGTGAGACTGATAATGTGTGCCAGGTTTAGTGTACACTCTGAGTGAGAATGATAATGTGTGCCAGGTTTAGTGTACACTCTGAGTGAGACTGATAATGTGTGCCAGGTTTAGTGTGCACTCTGAGTGAGAATGATAATGTGTGTTAGGTGGAGTGTACACTCTGAGTGAGACTGATAATGTGTGTTAGGTGGAGTGTACAATATGAGTGAGACTGATAATGTGTACCAGATGTAGTGTACACTCTGAGTGAGACTGATAATGTGTGCCAGGTTTAGTGTACACTCTGAGTGAGAATGATAATGTGTGCCAGGTGTAATGTACACTCTGAGTGAGACTGATAATGTGTGCCAGGTGTAGTGTACACTCTGAGTGAGACTGATAATGTGTGCCAAGTTTAGTGCACACTCTGAGTGAGACTGATAATGTGTGCCAGGTTTAGTGTACACTCTGAGTGAGACTGATAATGTGTGCCAGGTTTAGTGTACACTCTGAGTGAGACTGATAATGTGTGCCAGGTGTAGTGTACACTCTGAGTGAGACTGATAATGTGTGCCAGGTTTAGTGTACACTCTGAGTGAGAATGATAATGTGTGCCAGGTGTAGTGTACACTCTGAGTGAGACTGATAATGTGTGCCAAGTTTAGTGTACACTCTGAGTGAGAATGATAATGTGTGCCAGGTGTAATGTACACTCTGAGTGAGACTGATAATGTGTGCCAGGTTTAGTGTACACTCTGAGTGAGAATGATAATGTGTGCCAGGTGTAATGTACACTCTGAGTGAGACTGATAATGTGTGCCAGGTGTAGTGTACACTCTGAGTGAGACTGATAATGTGTGCCAAGTTTAGTGTACACTCTGAGTGAGACTGATAATGTGTGCCAGGTTTAGTGTACACTCTGAGTGAGAATGATAATGTGTGTTAGGTGCAATGCACACTCTGAGTGAGACTGATAATGTGTGCCAGGTTTCGTGTACACTCTGAGTGAGACTGATAATGTGTGTTAGGTGGAGTGTACAATCTGAGTGAGACTGATAATGTGTGCCAGATGTAGTGTACACTCTGAGTGAGACTGATAATGTGTGCCAGGTTTAGTGTACACTCTGAGTGAGAATGATAATGTGTGCCAGGTTTAGTATACACTCTGAGTGAGACTGATAATGTGTGATTGGTGTAATGTACACTCTGAGTGAGACTGATAATGTGTGCCAGGTGTAGTGTACACTCTGAGTGAGACTGATAATGTGTGCCAGGTTTAGTGTACACTCTGAGTGAGACTGATAATGTGTGTCAGGTTTAGTGTACACTCTGAGTGAGACTGATAATGTGTGCCAGGTTTAGTGTACACTCTGAGTGAGAATGATAATGTGTGTTAGGTGTAATGTACACTCTGAGTGAGACTGATAATGTGTGCCAGGTTTAGTGTACACTCTGAGTGAGACTAATAATGTGTGTTAGGTGTAATGTACACTCTGAGTGAGACTGATAATGTGTGCCAGATTTAGTGTACACTCTGAGTGAGACTGATAATGTGTGCCAGGTGTAGTGTACACTCTGAGTGAGACTGATAATGTGTGCCAGGTGGAGTGTACACTCTGAGTGAGACTGATAATGTGTGCCAGGTTTAGTGTACACTCTGAGTGAGACTGATAATGTGTGCCAGGTGTAGTGTACACTCTGAGTGAGACTGATAATGTGTGCCAGGTTTAGTGTACACTCTGAGTGAGACTGATAATGTGTGCCAGGTTTAGTGTACTCTCTGTGTGAGACTGATAATGTGTGCCAGGTGTAGTGTACACTCTGAGTGAGACTGATAATGTGTGCCAGGTTTAGTGTACACTCTGAGTGAGAATGATAATGTGTGCCAGGTTTAGTGTACACTCTGAGTGAGACTGATAATGTGTGCCAGGTTTAGTGTGCACTCTGAGTGAGAATGATAATGTGTGTTAGGTGGAGTGTACACTCTGAGTGAGACTGATAATGTGTGTTAGGTGGAGTGTACAATATGAGTGAGACTGATAATGTGTACCAGATGTAGTGTACACTCTGAGTGAGACTGATAATGTGTGCCAGGTTTAGTGTACACTCTGAGTGAGAATGATAATGTGTGCCAGGTGTAATGTACACTCTGAGTGAGACTGATAATGTGTGCCAGGTGTAGTGTACACTCTGAGTGAGACTGATAATGTGTGCCAAGTTTAGTGCACACTCTGAGTGAGACTGATAATGTGTGCCAGGTTTAGTGTACACTCTGAGTGAGACTGATAATGTGTGCCAGGTTTAGTGTACACTCTGAGTGAGACTGATAATGTGTGCCAGGTGTAGTGTACACTCTGAGTGAGACTGATAATGTGTGCCAGGTTTAGTGTACACTCTGAGTGAGAATGATAATGTGTGCCAGGTTTAGTGTACACTCTGAGTGAGACTGATAATGTGTGCAGAGTGCAATGTACACTCTGAGTGAGACTGATAATGTGTGCCAGGTTTAGTGTACACTCTGAGTGAGAATGATGATGTGTGTTAGGTGGAGTGTACACTCTGAGTGAGACTGATAATGTGTGCCAGGTTTAGTGTACACTCTGAGTGAGACCGATATTGTGTGTTAGGTGGAGTGTACAATCTGAGTGAGACTGATAATGTGTACCAGATGTAGTGTACACTCTGAGTGAGACTGATAATGTGTGCCAGGTTTAGTGTACACTCTGAGTGAGAATGATAATGTGTGCCAGGTTGAGTGTACACTCTGAGTGAGACTGATAATGTGTGCCAGGTTTAGTGTACACTCTGAGTGAGAATGATGATGTGTGTTAGGTGGAGTGTACACTCTGAGTGAGACTGATAATGTGTGCAGAGTGTAATGTACACTCTGAGTGAGACTGATAATGTGTGTTAGGTGGAGTGTACAATCTGAGTGAGACTGATAATGTGTACCAGATGTAGTGTACACTCTGAGTGAGACTGATAATGTGTGCCAGGTGTAATGTACACTCTGAGTGAGACTGATAATGTGTGCCAGGTGTAGTGTACACTCTGAGTGAGACTGATAATGTGTGCCAGGTGTAATGTACACTCTGAGTGAGACTGATACTGTGTGCCAGGTGTAGTGTACACTCTGAGTGAGACTGATAATGTGTGCCAGGTGTAGTGTACACTCTGAGTGAGACTGATAATGTGTGCCAGGTGTAATGTACACTCTGAGTGAGACTGATACTGTGTGCCAGGTGTAGTGTACACTCTGAGTGAGACTGATAATGTGTGCCAGGTTTAGTGTACACTCTGAGTGAGACTGATAATGTGTGCCAGGTTTGGTGTACACTCTGAGTGAGACTGATAATGTGTGCCAGGTGTCGTGTACACTCTGAGTGAGACTGATAATGTGTGCCAGGTTTAGTGTACACTCTGAGTGAGAATGAGAATGTGTGCCAGGTTTAGTGTACACTCTGAGTGAGACTGATAATGTGTGCAGAGTGCAATGTACACTCTGAGTGAGACTGATAATGTGTGCCAGGTTTAGTGTACTCTCTGTGTGAGACTGATAATGTGTGCCAGGTGTAGTGTACACTCTGAGTGAGACTGATAATGTGTGCCAGGTTTAGTGTACACTCTGAGTGAGAATGATAATGTGTGCCAGGTTTAGTGTACACTCTGAGTGAGACTGATAATGTGTGCCAGGTTTAGTGTGCACTCTGAGTGAGAATGATAATGTGTGTTAGGTGGAGTGTACACTCTGAGTGAGACTGATAATGTGTGTTAGGTGGAGTGTACAATCTGAGTGAGACTGATAATGTGTACCAGATGTAGTGTACACTCTGAGTGAGACTGATAATGTGTGCCAGGTTTAGTGTACACTCTGAGTGAGAATGATAATGTGTGTTAGGTGGAGTGTACACTCTGAGTGAGACTGATAATGTGTGTTAGGTGGAGTGTACAATCTGAGTGAGACTGATAATGTGTGCCAGATGTAGTGTACACTCTGAGTGAGACTGATAATGTGTGCCAGGTTTAGTGTACACTCTGAGTGAGAATGATAATGTGTGCCAGGTTTAGTATACACTCTGAGTGAGACTGATAATGTGTGATTGGTGTAATGTACACTCTGAGTGAGACTGATAATGTGTGCCAGGTGTAGTGTACACTCTGAGTGAGACTGATAATGTGTGCCAGGTTTAGTGTACACTCTGAGTGAGACTGATAATGTGTGTCAGGTTTAGTGTACACTCTGAGTGAGACTGATAATGTGTGCCAGGTTTAGTGTACACTCTGAGTGAGAATGATAATGTGTGTTAGGTGTAATGTACACTCTGAGTGAGACTGATAATGTGTGCCAGGTTTAGTGTACACTCTGAGTGAGACTGATAATGTGTGCCAGGTGTAGTGTGCACTCTGAGTGAGACTGATAATGTGTGCCAGGTGGAGTGTGCACTCTGAGTGAGACTGATAATGTGTGCCAGGTTTAGTGTACACTCTGAGTGAGACTGATAATGTGTGCCAGGTGTAGTGTACACTCTGAGTGAGACTGATAATGTGTGCCAGGTTTAGTGTACACTCTGAGTGAGAATGATGATGTGTGTTAGGTGGAGTGTACACTCTGAGTGAGACTGATAATGTGTGCCAGGTTTAGTGTACACTCTGAGTGAGACTGTTAATGTGTGCCAGGTTGAGTGTACACTCTGAGTGAGACTGATAGTGTGTGCCAGGTGTAGTGTACACTCTGAGTGAGACTGTTAATGTGTGCCAGGTTGAGTGTACACTCTGAGTGAGACTGATAATGTGTGTCAGGTTTAGTGTACACTCTGAGTGAGACTGATAATGTGTGCCAGGTTTAGTGTACACTCTGAGTGAGACTGTGAATGTGTGCCAGGTGTAATGTACACTCTGAGTGAGACTGATAATGTGTGCCAGATTTAGTGTACACTCTGAGTGAGAATGATGATGTGTGTTCGGTGGAGTGTACACTCTGAGTGAGACTGATAATGTGTGCCAGGTTTAGTGTACACTCTGAGTGAGACTGTTAATGTGTGCCAGGTTGAGTGTACACTCTGAGTGAGACTGATAGTGTGTGCCAGGTGTAGTGTACACTCTGAGTGAGACTGTTAATGTGTGCCAGGTTGAGTGTACACTCTGAGTGAGACTGATAATGTGTGTCAGGTTTAGTGTGCACTCTGAGTGAGACTGATCATGTGTGCCAGGTTTAGTGTGCACTCTGAGTGAGACTGTGAATGTGTGCCAGGTGTAATGTACACTCTGAGTGAGACTGATAATGTGTGCCAGGTTTAGTGTACACTCTGAGTGAGAATGATGATGTGTGTGAGGTGGAGTGTACACTCTGAGTGAGACTGATAATGTGTGCCAGGTTTAGTGTACACTCTGAGTGAGACTGTTAATGTGTGCCAGGTTGAGTGTACACTCTGAGTGAGACTGATAGTGTGTGCCAGGTGTAGTGTACACTCTGAGTGAGACTGATAATGTGTGCCAGATTTAGTGTACACTCTGAGTGAGACTGATAATGTGTGCCAGATTTAGTGTACACTCTGAGTGAGACTGATAATGTGTGCCAGGTTTAGTGTACACTCTGAGTGAGACTGATAATGTGTGCCAGATTTAGTGCACACTCTGAGTGAGACTGATAATGTGTGCCAGGTTTAGTGTACACTCTGAGTGAGACTAATAATGTGTGTTAGGTGTAATGTACACTCTGAGTGAGACTGATAATGTGTGCCAGATTTAGTGTACACTCTGAGTGAGACTGATAATGTGTGCCAGGTGTAGTGTACACTCTGAGTGAGACTGATAATGTGTGCCAGGTGGAGTGTACACTCTGAGTGAGACTGATAATGTGTGCCAGGTTTAGTGTACACTCTGAGTGAGACTGATAATGTGTGCCAGGTGTAGTGTACACTCTGAGTGAGACTGATAATGTGTGCCAGGTTTAGTGTACACTCTGAGTGAGACTGATAATGTGTGCCAGGTTTAGTGTACTCTCTGTGTGAGACTGATAATGTGTGCCAGGTGTAGTGTACACTCTGAGT
Organism: Heptranchias perlo; assembly: GCF_035084215.1. Classification (NCBI taxonomy): domain Eukaryota; kingdom Metazoa; phylum Chordata; class Chondrichthyes; order Hexanchiformes; family Hexanchidae; genus Heptranchias; species Heptranchias perlo. The sequence goes on along the minus strand of NW_027139120.1, from coordinate 117,336 downwards.
GAGACTGATAATGTGTGCCAGGTTTAGTGTACACTCTGAGTGAGAATGATAATGTGTGCCAGGTGTAATGTACACTCTGAGTGAGACTGATAATGTGTGCCAGGTGTAGTGTACACTCTGAGTGAGACTGATAATGTGTGCCAAGTTTAGTGCACACTCTGAGTGAGACTGATAATGTGTGCCAGGTTTAGTGTACACTCTGAGTGAGACTGATAATGTGTGCCAGGTTTAGTGTACACTCTGAGTGAGACTGATAATGTGTGCCAGGTGTAGTGTACACTCTGAGTGAGACTGATAATGTGTGCCAGGTTTAGTGTACACTCTGAGTGAGAATGATAATGTGTGCCAGGTTTAGTGTACACTCTGAGTGAGACTGATAATGTGTGCAGAGTGCAATGTACACTCTGAGTGAGACTGATAATGTGTGCCAGGTTTAGTGTACACTCTGAGTGAGAATGATGATGTGTGTTAGGTGGAGTGTACACTCTGAGTGAGACTGATAATGTGTGCCAGGTTTAGTGTACACTCTGAGTGAGACCGATAATGTGTGTTAGGTGGAGTGTACAATCTGAGTGAGACTGATAATGTGTACCAGATGTAGTGTACACTCTGAGTGAGACTGATAATGTGTGCCAGGTTTAGTGTACACTCTGAGTGAGACTGATAATGTGTGCCAGGTGTAGTGTACACTCTGAGTGAGACTGATAATGTGTGCCAGGTTTAGTGTACACTCTGAGTGAGAATGATGATGTGTGTTAGGTGGAGTGTACACTCTGAGTGAGACTGATAATGTGTGCAGAGTGTAATGTACACTCTGAGTGAGACTGATAATGTGTGTTAGGTGGAGTGTACAATCTGAGTGAGACTGATAATGTGTACCAGATGTAGTGTACACTCTGAGTGAGACTGATAATGTGTGCCAGGTTTAGTGTACACTCTGAGTGAGAATGATGATGTGTGCCAGGTGTAATGTACACTCTGAGTGAGACTGATAATGTGTGCCAGGTGTAGTGTACACTCTGAGTGAGACTGATAATGTGTGCAGAGTGTAATGTACACTCTGAGTGAGACTGATAATGTGTGCCAGGTTTAGTGTACACTCTGAGTGAGACTGTTAATGTGTGCCAGGTTGAGTGTACACTCTGAGTGAGACTGATAGTGTGTGCCAGGTGTAGTGTACACTCTGAGTGAGACTGTTAATGTGTGCCAGGTTGAGTGTACACTCTGAGTGAGACTGATAATGTGTGTCAGGTTTAGTGTACACTCTGAGTGAGACTGATCATGTGTGCCAGGTTTAGTGTGCACTCTGAGTGAGACTGTGAATGTGTGCCAGGTGTAATGTACACTCTGAGTGAGACTGATAATGTGTGCCAGGTTTAGTGTACACTCTGAGTGAGAATGATGATGTGTGTGAGGTGGAGTGTACACTCTGAGTGAGACTGATAATGTGTGCCAGGTTTAGTGTACACTCTGAGTGAGACTGTTAATGTGTGCCAGGTTGAGTGTACACTCTGAGTGAGACTGATAGTGTGTGCCAGGTGTAGTGTACACTCTGAGTGAGACTGATAATGTGTGCCAGATTTAGTGTACACTCTGAGTGAGACTGATAATGTGTGCCAGATTTAGTGTACACTCTGAGTGAGACTGATAATGTGTGCCAGGTTTAGTGTACACTCTGAGTGAGACTGATAATGTGTGCCAGATTTAGTGCACACTCTGAGTGAGACTGATAATGTGTGCCAGGTTTAGTGTACACTCTGAGTGAGACTAATAATGTGTGTTAGGTGTAATGTACACTCTGAGTGAGACTGATAATGTGTGCCAGATTTAGTGTACACTCTGAGTGAGACTGATAATGTGTGCCAGGTGTAGTGTACACTCTGAGTGAGACTGATAATGTGTGCCAGGTGGAGTGTACACTCTGAGTGAGACTGATAATGTGTGCCAGGTTTAGTGTACACTCTGAGTGAGACTGATAATGTGTGCCAGGTGTAGTGTACACTCTGAGTGAGACTGATAATGTGTGCCAGGTTTAGTGTACACTCTGAGTGAGACTGATAATGTGTGCCAGGTTTAGTGTACTCTCTGTGTGAGACTGATAATGTGTGCCAGGTGTAGTGTACACTCTGAGTGAGACTGATAATGTGTGCCAGGTTTAGTGTACACTCTGAGTGAGAATGATAATGTGTGCCAGGTTTAGTGTACACTCTGAGTGAGACTGATAATGTGTGCCAGGTTTAGTGTGCACTCTGAGTGAGAATGATAATGTGTGTTAGGTGGAGTGTACACTCTGAGTGAGACTGATAATGTGTGCCAGGTGTAATGTACACTCTGAGTGAGACTGATAATGTGTGCCAGGTGTAGTGTACACTCTGAGTGAGACTGATAATGTGTGCCAAGTTTAGTGCACACTCTGAGTGAGACTGATAATGTGTGCCAGGTTTAGTGTACACTCTGAGTGAGACTGATAATGTGTGCCAGGTTTAGTGTACACTCTGAGTGAGACTGATAATGTGTGCCAGGTGTAGTGTACACTCTGAGTGAGACTGATAATGTGTGCCAGGTTTAGTGTACACTCTGAGTGAGAATGATAATGTGTGCCAGGTTTAGTGTACACTCTGAGTGAGACTGATAATGTGTGCAGAGTGCAATGTACACTCTGAGTGAGACTGATAATGTGTGCCAGGTTTAGTGTACACTCTGAGTGAGAATGATAATGTGTGTTAGGTGCAATGCACACTCTGAGTGAGACTGATAATGTGTGCCAGGTTTCGTGTACACTCTGAGTGAGACTGATAATGTGTGTTAGGTGGAGTGTACAATCTGAGTGAGACTGATAATGTGTGCCAGATGTAGTGTACACTCTGAGTGAGACTGATAATGTGTGCCAGGTTTAGTGTACACTCTGAGTGAGAATGATAATGTGTGCCAGGTTTAGTATACACTCTGAGTGAGACTGATAATGTGTGATTGGTGTAATGTACACTCTGAGTGAGACTGATAATGTGTGCCAGGTGTAGTGTACACTCTGAGTGAGACTGATAATGTGTGCCAGGTTTAGTGTACACTCTGAGTGAGACTGATAATGTGTGTCAGGTTTAGTGTACACTCTGAGTGAGACTGATAATGTGTGCCAGGTTTAGTGTACACTCTGAGTGAGAATGATAATGTGTGTTAGGTGTAATGTACACTCTGAGTGAGACTGATAATGTGTGCCAGGTGTAGTGTGCACTCTGAGTGAGACTGATAATGTGTGCCAGGTGGAGTGTGCACTCTGAGTGAGACTGATAATGTGTGCCAGGTTTAGTGTACACTCTGAGTGAGACTGATAATGTGTGCCAGGTGTAGTGTACACTCTGAGTGAGACTGATAATGTGTGCCAGGTTTAGTGTACACTCTGAGTGAGAATGATGATGTGTGTTAGGTGGAGTGTACACTCTGAGTGAGACTGATAATGTGTGCCAGGTTTAGTGTACACTCTGAGTGAGACTGTTAATGTGTGCCAGGTTGAGTGTACACTCTGAGTGAGACTGATAGTGTGTGCCAGGTGTAGTGTACACTCTGAGTGAGACTGTTAATGTGTGCCAGGTTGAGTGTACACTCTGAGTGAGACTGATAATGTGTGTCAGGTTTAGTGTACACTCTGAGTGAGACTGATAATGTGTGCCAGGTTTAGTGTACACTCTGAGTGAGACTGTGAATGTGTGCCAGGTGTAATGTACACTCTGAGTGAGACTGATAATGTGTGCCAGATTTAGTGTACACTCTGAGTGAGAATGATGATGTGTGTTCGGTGGAGTGTACACTCTGAGTGAGACTGATAATGTGTGCCAGGTTTAGTGTACACTCTGAGTGAGACTGTTAATGTGTGCCAGGTTGAGTGTACACTCTGAGTGAGACTGATAGTGTGTGCCAGGTGTAGTGTACACTCTGAGTGAGACTGTTAATGTGTGCCAGGTTGAGTGTACACTCTGAGTGAGACTGATAATGTGTGTCAGGTTTAGTGTGCACTCTGAGTGAGACTGATCATGTGTGCCAGGTTTAGTGTGCACTCTGAGTGAGACTGTGAATGTGTGCCAGGTGTAATGTACACTCTGAGTGAGACTGATAATGTGTGCCAGGTTTAGTGTACACTCTGAGTGAGAATGATGATGTGTGTGAGGTGGAGTGTACACTCTGAGTGAGACTGATAATGTGTGCCAGGTTTAGTGTACACTCTGAGTGAGACTGTTAATGTGTGCCAGGTTGAGTGTACACTCTGAGTGAGACTGATAGTGTGTGCCAGGTGTAGTGTACACTCTGAGTGAGACTGATAATGTGTGCCAGATTTAGTGTACACTCTGAGTGAGACTGATAATGTGTGCCAGATTTAGTGTACACTCTGAGTGAGACTGATAATGTGTGCCAGGTTTAGTGTACACTCTGAGTGAGACTGATAATGTGTGCCAGATTTAGTGCACACTCTGAGTGAGACTGATAATGTGTGCCAGGTTTAGTGTACACTCTGAGTGAGACTAATAATGTGTGTTAGGTGTAATGTACACTCTGAGTGAGACTGATAATGTGTGCCAGATTTAGTGTACACTCTGAGTGAGACTGATAATGTGTGCCAGGTGTAGTGTACACTCTGAGTGAGACTGATAATGTGTGCCAGGTGGAGTGTACACTCTGAGTGAGACTGATAATGTGTGCCAGGTTTAGTGTACACTCTGAGTGAGACTGATAATGTGTGCCAGGTGTAGTGTACACTCTGAGTGAGACTGATAATGTGTGCCAGGTTTAGTGTACACTCTGAGTGAGACTGATAATGTGTGCCAGGTTTAGTGTACTCTCTGTGTGAGACTGATAATGTGTGCCAGGTGTAGTGTACACTCTGAGTGAGACTGATAATGTGTGCCAGGTTTAGTGTACACTCTGAGTGAGAATGATAATGTGTGCCAGGTGTAATGTACACTCTGAGTGAGACTGATAATGTGTGCCAGGTGTAGTGTGCACTCTGAGTGAGACTGATAATGTGTGCCAGGTGGAGTGTGCACTCTGAGTGAGACTGATAATGTGTGCCAGGTTTAGTGTACACTCTGAGTGAGAATGATAATGTGTGTTAGGTGTAATGTACACTCTGAGTGAGACTGATAATGTGTGCCAGGTGTAGTGTGCACTCTGAGTGAGACTGATAATGTGTGCCAGGTGGAGTGTGCACTCTGAGTGAGACTGATAATGTGTGCCAGGTTTAGTGTACACTCTGAGTGAGACTGATAATGTGTGCCAGGTGTAGTGTACACTCTGAGTGAGACTGATAATGTGTGCCAGGTTTAGTGTACACTCTGAGTGAGAATGATGATGTGTGTTAGGTGGAGTGTACACTCTGAGTGAGACTGATAATGTGTGCCAGGTTTAGTGTACACTCTGAGTGAGACTGTTAATGTGTGCCAGGTTGAGTGTACACTCTGAGTGAGACTGATAGTGTGTGCCAGGTGTAGTGTACACTCTGAGTGAGACTGTTAATGTGTGCCAGGTTGAGTGTACACTCTGAGTGAGACTGATAATGTGTGTCAGGTTTAGTGTACACTCTGAGTGAGACTGATAATGTGTGCCAGGTTTAGTGTACACTCTGAGTGAGACTGTGAATGTGTGCCAGGTGTAATGTACACTCTGAGTGAGACTGATAATGTGTGCCAGATTTAGTGTACACTCTGAGTGAGAATGATGATGTGTGTTCGGTGGAGTGTACACTCTGAGTGAGACTGATAATGTGTGCCAGGTTTAGTGTACACTCTGAGTGAGACTGTTAATGTGTGCCAGGTTGAGTGTACACTCTGAGTGAGACTGATAGTGTGTGCCAGGTGTAGTGTACACTCTGAGTGAGACTGTTAATGTGTGCCAGGTTGAGTGTACACTCTGAGTGAGACTGATAATGTGTGTCAGGTTTAGTGTGCACTCTGAGTGAGACTGATCATGTGTGCCAGGTTTAGTGTGCACTCTGAGTGAGACTGTGAATGTGTGCCAGGTGTAATGTACACTCTGAGTGAGACTGATAATGTGTGCCAGGTTTAGTGTACACTCTGAGTGAGAATGATGATGTGTGTGAGGTGGAGTGTACACTCTGAGTGAGACTGATAATGTGTGCCAGGTTTAGTGTACACTCTGAGTGAGACTGTTAATGTGTGCCAGGTTGAGTGTACACTCTGAGTGAGACTGATAGTGTGTGCCAGGTGTAGTGTACACTCTGAGTGAGACTGATAATGTGTGCCAGATTTAGTGTACACTCTGAGTGAGACTGATAATGTGTGCCAGATTTAGTGTACACTCTGAGTGAGACTGATAATGTGTGCCAGGTTTAGTGTACACTCTGAGTGAGACTGATAATGTGTGCCAGATTTAGTGCACACTCTGAGTGAGACTGATAATGTGTGCCAGGTTTAGTGTACACTCTGAGTGAGACTAATAATGTGTGTTAGGTGTAATGTACACTCTGAGTGAGACTGATAATGTGTGCCAGATTTAGTGTACACTCTGAGTGAGACTGATAATGTGTGCCAGGTGTAGTGTACACTCTGAGTGAGACTGATAATGTGTGCCAGGTGGAGTGTACACTCTGAGTGAGACTGATAATGTGTGCCAGGTTTAGTGTACACTCTGAGTGAGACTGATAATGTGTGCCAGGTGTAGTGTACACTCTGAGTGAGACTGATAATGTGTGCCAGGTTTAGTGTACACTCTGAGTGAGACTGATAATGTGTGCCAGGTTTAGTGTACTCTCTGTGTGAGACTGATAATGTGTGCCAGGTGTAGTGTACACTCTGAGTGAGACTGATAATGTGTGCCAGGTTTAGTGTACACTCTGAGTGAGAATGATAATGTGTGCCAGGTGTAATGTACACTCTGAGTGAGACTGATAATGTGTGCCAGGTGTAGTGTACACTCTGAGTGAGACTGATAATGTGTGCCAAGTTTAGTGCACACTCTGAGTGAGACTGATAATGTGTGCCAGGTTTAGTGTACACTCTGAGTGAGACTGATAATGTGTGCCAGGTTTAGTGTACACTCTGAGTGAGACTGATAATGTGTGCCAGGTGTAGTGTACACTCTGAGTGAGACTGATAATGTGTGCCAGGTTTAGTGTACACTCTGAGTGAGAATGATAATGTGTGCCAGGTTTAGTGTACACTCTGAGTGAGACTGATAATGTGTGCAGAGTGCAATGTACACTCTGAGTGAGACTGATAATGTGTGCCAGGTTTAGTGTACACTCTGAGTGAGAATGATGATGTGTGTTAGGTGGAGTGTACACTCTGAGTGAGACTGATAATGTGTGCCAGGTTTAGTGTACACTCTGAGTGAGACCGATAATGTGTGTTAGGTGGAGTGTACAATCTGAGTGAGACTGATAATGTGTACCAGATGTAGTGTACACTCTGAGTGAGACTGATAATGTGTGCCAGGTTTAGTGTACACTCTGAGTGAGAATGATAATGTGTGCCAGGTTGAGTGTACACTCTGAGTGAGACTGATAATGTGTGCCAGGTTTAGTGTACACTCTGAGTGAGAATGATGATGTGTGTTAGGTGGAGTGTACACTCTGAGTGAGACTGATAATGTGTGCAGAGTGTAATGTACACTCTGAGTGAGACTGATAATGTGTGTTAGGTGGAGTGTACAATCTGAGTGAGACTGATAATGTGTACCAGATGTAGTGTACACTCTGAGTGAGACTGATAATGTGTGCCAGGTTTAGTGTACACTCTGAGTGAGAATGATGATGTGTGCCAGGTGTAATGTACACTCTGAGTGAGACTGATAATGTGTGCCAGGTGTAGTGTACACTCTGAGTGAGACTGATAATGTGTGCAGAGTGTAATGTACACTCTGAGTGAGACTGATAATGTGTGCCAGGTTTAGTGTACACTCTGAGTGAGACTGTTAATGTGTGCCAGGTTGAGTGTACACTCTGAGTGAGACTGATAGTGTGTGCCAGGTGTAGTGTACACTCTGAGTGAGACTGTTAATGTGTGCCAGGTTGAGTGTACACTCTGAGTGAGACTGATAATGTGTGTCAGGTTTAGTGTACACTCTGAGTGAGACTGATCATGTGTGCCAGGTTTAGTGTGCACTCTGAGTGAGACTGTGAATGTGTGCCAGGTGTAATGTACACTCTGAGTGAGACTGATAATGTGTGCCAGGTTTAGTGTACACTCTGAGTGAGAATGATGATGTGTGTGAGGTGGAGTGTACACTCTGAGTGAGACTGATAATGTGTGCCAGGTTTAGTGTACACTCTGAGTGAGACTGTTAATGTGTGCCAGGTTGAGTGTACACTCTGAGTGAGACTGATAGTGTGTGCCAGGTGTAGTGTACACTCTGAGTGAGACTGATAATGTGTGCCAGATTTAGTGTACACTCTGAGTGAGACTGATAATGTGTGCCAGATTTAGTGTACACTCTGAGTGAGACTGATAATGTGTGCCAGGTTTAGTGTACACTCTGAGTGAGACTGATAATGTGTGCCAGATTTAGTGCACACTCTGAGTGAGACTGATAATGTGTGCCAGGTTTAGTGTACACTCTGAGTGAGACTAATAATGTGTGTTAGGTGTAATGTACACTCTGAGTGAGACTGATAATGTGTGCCAGATTTAGTGTACACTCTGAGTGAGACTGATAATGTGTGCCAGGTGTAGTGTACACTCTGAGTGAGACTGATAATGTGTGCCAGGTGGAGTGTACACTCTGAGTGAGACTGATAATGTGTGCCAGGTTTAGTGTACACTCTGAGTGAGACTGATAATGTGTGCCAGGTGTAGTGTACACTCTGAGTGAGACTGATAATGTGTGCCAGGTTTAGTGTACACTCTGAGTGAGACTGATAATGTGTGCCAGGTTTAGTGTACTCTCTGTGTGAGACTGATAATGTGTGCCAGGTGTAGTGTACACTCTGAGTGAGACTGATAATGTGTGCCAGGTTTAGTGTACACTCTGAGTGAGAATGATAATGTGTGCCAGGTTTAGTGTACACTCTGAGTGAGACTGATAATGTGTGCCAGGTTTAGTGTGCACTCTGAGTGAGAATGATAATGTGTGTTAGGTGGAGTGTACACTCTGAGTGAGACTGATAATGTGTGCCAGGTGTAATGTACACTCTGAGTGAGACTGATAATGTGTGCCAGGTGTAGTGTACACTCTGAGTGAGACTGATAATGTGTGCCAAGTTTAGTGCACACTCTGAGTGAGACTGATAATGTGTGCCAGGTTTAGTGTACACTCTGAGTGAGACTGATAATGTGTGCCAGGTTTAGTGTACACTCTGAGTGAGACTGATAATGTGTGCCAGGTGTAGTGTACACTCTGAGTGAGACTGATAATGTGTGCCAGGTTTAGTGTACACTCTGAGTGAGAATGATAATGTGTGCCAGGTTTAGTGTACACTCTGAGTGAGACTGATAATGTGTGCAGAGTGCAATGTACACTCTGAGTGAGACTGATAATGTGTGCCAGGTTTAGTGTACACTCTGAGTGAGAATGATAATGTGTGTTAGGTGCAATGCACACTCTGAGTGAGACTGATAATGTGTGCCAGGTTTCGTGTACACTCTGAGTGAGACTGATAATGTGTGTTAGGTGGAGTGTACAATCTGAGTGAGACTGATAATGTGTGCCAGATGTAGTGTACACTCTGAGTGAGACTGATACTGTGTGCCAGGTTTAGTGTACACTCTGAGTGAGAATGATAATGTGTGCCAGGTTTAGTATACACTCTGAGTGAGACTGATAATGTGTGATTGGTGTAATGTACACTCTGAGTGAGACTGATAATGTGTGCCAGGTGTAGTGTACACTCTGAGTGAGACTGATAATGTGTGCCAGGTTTAGTGTACACTCTGAGTGAGACTGATAATGTGTGTCAGGTTTAGTGTACACTCTGAGTGAGACTGATAATGTGTGCCAGGTTTAGTGTACACTCTGAGTGAGAATGATAATGTGTGTTAGGTGTAATGTACACTCTGAGTGAGACTGATAATGTGTGCCAGGTGTAGTGTGCACTCTGAGTGAGACTGATAATGTGTGCCAGGTGGAGTGTGCACTCTGAGTGAGACTGATAATGTGTGCCAGGTTTAGTGTACACTCTGAGTGAGACTGATAATGTGTGCCAGGTGTAGTGTACACTCTGAGTGAGACTGATAATGTGTGCCAGGTTTAGTGTACACTCTGAGTGAGAATGATGATGTGTGTTAGGTGGAGTGTACACTCTGAGTGAGACTGATAATGTGTGCCAGGTTTAGTGTACACTCTGAGTGAGACTGTTAATGTGTGCCAGGTTGAGTGTACACTCTGAGTGAGACTGATAGTGTGTGCCAGGTGTAGTGTACACTCTGAGTGAGACTGTTAATGTGTGCCAGGTTGAGTGTACACTCTGAGTGAGACTGATAATGTGTGTCAGGTTTAGTGTACACTCTGAGTGAGACTGATAATGTGTGCCAGGTTTAGTGTACACTCTGAGTGAGACTGTGAATGTGTGCCAGGTGTAATGTACACTCTGAGTGAGACTGATAATGTGTGCCAGATTTAGTGTACACTCTGAGTGAGAATGATGATGTGTGTTCGGTGGAGTGTACACTCTGAGTGAGACTGATAATGTGTGCCAGGTTTAGTGTACACTCTGAGTGAGACTGTTAATGTGTGCCAGGTTGAGTGTACACTCTGAGTGAGACTGATAGTGTGTGCCAGGTGTAGTGTACACTCTGAGTGAGACTGTTAATGTGTGCCAGGTTGAGTGTACACTCTGAGTGAGACTGATAATGTGTGTCAGGTTTAGTGTGCACTCTGAGTGAGACTGATCATGTGTGCCAGGTTTAGTGTGCACTCTGAGTGAGACTGTGAATGTGTGCCAGGTGTAATGTACACTCTGAGTGAGACTGATAATGTGTGCCAGGTTTAGTGTACACTCTGAGTGAGAATGATGATGTGTGTGAGGTGGAGTGTACACTCTGAGTGAGACTGATAATGTGTGCCAGGTTTAGTGTACACTCTGAGTGAGACTGTTAATGTGTGCCAGGTGTAGTGTACACTCTGAGTGAGACTGATAATGTGTGCCAGATTTAGTGTACACTCTGAGTGAGACTGATAGTGTGTGCCAGGTGTAGTGTACACTCTGAGTGAGACTGATAATGTGTGCCAGATTTAGTGTACACTCTGAGTGAGACTGATAATGTGTGCCAGATTTAGTGTACACTCTGAGTGAGACTGATAATGTGTGCCAGGTTTAGTGTACACTCTGAGTGAGACTGATAATGTGTGCCAGATTTAGTGCACACTCTGAGTGAGACTGATAATGTGTGCCAGGTTTAGTGTACACTCTGAGTGAGACTAATAATGTGTGTTAGGTGTAATGTACACTCTGAGTGAGACTGATAATGTGTGCCAGATTTAGTGTACACTCTGAGTGAGACTGATAATGTGTGCCAGGTGTAGTGTACACTCTGAGTGAGACTGATAATGTGTGCCAGGTGGAGTGTACACTCTGAGTGAGACTGATAATGTGTGCCAGGTTTAGTGTACACTCTGAGTGAGACTGATAATGTGTGCCAGGTGTAGTGTACACTCTGAGTGAGACTGATAATGTGTGCCAGGTTTAGTGTACACTCTGAGTGAGACTGATAATGTGTGCCAGGTTTAGTGTACTCTCTGTGTGAGACTGATAATGTGTGCCAGGTGTAGTGTACACTCTGAGTGAGACTGATAATGTGTGCCAGGTTTAGTGTACACTCTGAGTGAGAATGATAATGTGTGCCAGGTGTAATGTACACTCTGAGTGAGACTGATAATGTGTGCCAGGTGTAGTGTACACTCTGAGTGAGACTGATAATGTGTGCCAAGTTTAGTGCACACTCTGAGTGAGACTGATAATGTGTGCCAGGTTTAGTGTACACTCTGAGTGAGACTGATAATGTGTGCCAGGTTTAGTGTACACTCTGAGTGAGACTGATAATGTGTGCCAGGTGTAGTGTACACTCTGAGTGAGACTGATAATGTGTGCCAGGTTTAGTGTACACTCTGAGTGAGAATGATAATGTGTGCCAGGTTTAGTGTACACTCTGAGTGAGACTGATAATGTGTGCAGAGTGCAATGTACACTCTGAGTGAGACTGATAATGTGTGCCAGGTTTAGTGTACACTCTGAGTGAGAATGATGATGTGTGTTAGGTGGAGTGTACACTCTGAGTGAGACTGATAATGTGTGCCAGGTTTAGTGTACACTCTGAGTGAGACCGATAATGTGTGTTAGGTGGAGTGTACAATCTGAGTGAGACTGATAATGTGTACCAGATGTAGTGTACACTCTGAGTGAGACTGATAATGTGTGCCAGGTTTAGTGTACACTCTGAGTGAGAATGATAATGTGTGCCAGGTTGAGTGTACACTCTGAGTGAGACTGATAATGTGTGCCAGGTTTAGTGTACACTCTGAGTGAGAATGATGATGTGTGTTAGGTGGAGTGTACACTCTGAGTGAGACTGATAATGTGTGCAGAGTGTAATGTACACTCTGAGTGAGACTGATAATGTGTGTTAGGTGGAGTGTACAATCTGAGTGAGACTGATAATGTGTACCAGATGTAGTGTACACTCTGAGTGAGACTGATAATGTGTGCCAGGTTTAGTGTACACTCTGAGTGAGAATGATGATGTGTGCCAGGTGTAATGTACACTCTGAGTGAGACTGATAATGTGTGCCAGGTGTAGTGTACACTCTGAGTGAGACTGATAATGTGTGCAGAGTGTAATGTACACTCTGAGTGAGACTGATAATGTGTGCCAGGTTTAGTGTACACTCTGAGTGAGACTGTTAATGTGTGCCAGGTTGAGTGTACACTCTGAGTGAGACTGATAGTGTGTGCCAGGTGTAGTGTACACTCTGAGTGAGACTGTTAATGTGTGCCAGGTTGAGTGTACACTCTGAGTGAGACTGATAATGTGTGTCAGGTTTAGTGTACACTCTGAGTGAGACTGATCATGTGTGCCAGGTTTAGTGTGCACTCTGAGTGAGACTGTGAATGTGTGCCAGGTGTAATGTACACTCTGAGTGAGACTGATAATGTGTGCCAGGTTTAGTGTACACTCTGAGTGAGAATGATGATGTGTGTGAGGTGGAGTGTACACTCTGAGTGAGACTGATAATGTGTGCCAGGTTTAGTGTACACTCTGAGTGAGACTGTTAATGTGTGCCAGGTTGAGTGTACACTCTGAGTGAGACTGATAGTGTGTGCCAGGTGTAGTGTACACTCTGAGTGAGACTGATAATGTGTGCCAGATTTAGTGTACACTCTGAGTGAGACTGATAATGTGTGCCAGATTTAGTGTACACTCTGAGTGAGACTGATAATGTGTGCCAGGTTTAGTGTACACTCTGAGTGAGACTGATAATGTGTGCCAGATTTAGTGCACACTCTGAGTGAGACTGATAATGTGTGCCAGGTTTAGTGTACACTCTGAGTGAGACTAATAATGTGTGTTAGGTGTAATGTACACTCTGAGTGAGACTGATAATGTGTGCCAGATTTAGTGTACACTCTGAGTGAGACTGATAATGTGTGCCAGGTGTAGTGTACACTCTGAGTGAGACTGATAATGTGTGCCAGGTGGAGTGTACACTCTGAGTGAGACTGATAATGTGTGCCAGGTTTAGTGTACACTCTGAGTGAGACTGATAATGTGTGCCAGGTGTAGTGTACACTCTGAGTGAGACTGATAATGTGTGCCAGGTTTAGTGTACACTCTGAGTGAGACTGATAATGTGTGCCAGGTTTAGTGTACTCTCTGTGTGAGACTGATAATGTGTGCCAGGTGTAGTGTACACTCTGAGTGAGACTGATAATGTGTGCCAGGTTTAGTGTACACTCTGAGTGAGAATGATAATGTGTGCCAGGTTTAGTGTACACTCTGAGTGAGACTGATAATGTGTGCCAGGTTTAGTGTGCACTCTGAGTGAGAATGATAATGTGTGTTAGGTGGAGTGTACACTCTGAGTGAGACTGATAATGTGTGCCAGGTGTAATGTACACTCTGAGTGAGACTGATAATGTGTGCCAGGTGTAGTGTACACTCTGAGTGAGACTGATAATGTGTGCCAAGTTTAGTGCACACTCTGAGTGAGACTGATAATGTGTGCCAGGTTTAGTGTACACTCTGAGTGAGACTGATAATGTGTGCCAGGTTTAGTGTACACTCTGAGTGAGACTGATAATGTGTGCCAGGTGTAGTGTACACTCTGAGTGAGACTGATAATGTGTGCCAGGTTTAGTGTACACTCTGAGTGAGAATGATAATGTGTGCCAGGTTTAGTGTACACTCTGAGTGAGACTGATAATGTGTGCAGAGTGCAATGTACACTCTGAGTGAGACTGATAATGTGTGCCAGGTTTAGTGTGCACTCTGAGTGAGAATGATGATGTGTGTTAGGTGGAGTGTACACTCTGAGTGAGACTGATAATGTGTGCCAGGTTTAGTGTACACTCTGAGTGAGACCGATAATGTGTGTTAGGTGGAGTGTACAATCTGAGTGAGACTGATAATGTGTACCAGATGTAGTGTACACTCTGAGTGAGACTGATAATGTGTGCCAGGTTTAGTGTACACTCTGAGTGAGAATGATAATGTGTGCCAGGTTGAGTGTACACTCTGAGTGAGACTGATAATGTGTGCCAGGTTTAGTGTACACTCTGAGTGAGAATGATGATGTGTGTTAGGTGGAGTGTACACTCTGAGTGAGACTGATAATGTGTGCAGAGTGTAATGTACACTCTGAGTGAGACTGATAATGTGTGTTAGGTGGAGTGTACAATCTGAGTGAGACTGATAATGTGTACCAGATGTAGTGTACACTCTGAGTGAGACTGATAATGTGTGCCAGGTTTAGTGTACACTCTGAGTGAGAATGATGATGTGTGCCAGGTGTAATGTACACTCTGAGTGAGACTGATAATGTGTGCCAGGTGTAGTGTACACTCTGAGTGAGACTGATAATGTGTGCCAGGTGTAATGTACACTCTGAGTGAGACTGATACTGTGTGCCAGGTGTAGTGTACACTCTGAGTGAGACTGATAATGTGTGCCAGGTTTAGTGTACACTCTGAGTGAGACTGATAATGTGTGCCAGGTTTGGTGTACACTCTGAGTGAGACTGATAATGTGTGCCAGGTGTAGTGTACACTCTGAGTGAGACTGATAATGTGTGCCAGGTTTAGTGTACACTCTGAGTGAGAATGAGAATGTGTGCCAGGTTTAGTGTACACTCTGAGTGAGACTGATAATGTGTGCAGAGTGCAATGTACACTCTGAGTGAGACTGATAATGTGTGCCAGGTTTAGTGTACACTCTGAGTGAGAATGATGATGTGTGTTAGGTGGAGTGTACACTCTGAGTGAGACTGATAATGTGTGCCAGGTTTAGTGTACACTCTGAGTGAGACCGATAATGTGTGTTAGGTGGAGTGTACAATCTGAGTGAGACTGATAATGTGTACCAGATGTAGTGTACACTCTGAGTGAGACTGATAATGTGTGCCAGGTTTAGTGTACACTCTGAGTGAGAATGATAATGTGTGCCAGGTTTAGTGTACACTCTGAGTGAGACTGATAATGTGTGCCAGGTTTAGTGTACACTCTGAGTGAGACTGATAATGTGTGTTAGGTGGAGTGTACAATCTGAGTGAGACTGATAATGTGTACCAGATGGAGTGTACACTCTGAGTGAGACTGATAATGTGTGCCAGGTTGAGTGTACACTCTGAGTGAGAATGATAATGTGTGCCAGGTGTAATGTACACTCTGAGTGAGACTGATAATGTGTGCCAGGTTTAGTGTACACTCTGAGTGAGACTGATAATGTGTGCCATATTTAGTGTACACTCTGAGTGAGACTGATAATGTGTGCCAG
Source organism: Heptranchias perlo (assembly GCF_035084215.1). Taxonomy (NCBI): domain Eukaryota; kingdom Metazoa; phylum Chordata; class Chondrichthyes; order Hexanchiformes; family Hexanchidae; genus Heptranchias; species Heptranchias perlo. The sequence goes on along the minus strand of NW_027139120.1, from coordinate 101,407 downwards.
GTTTAGTGTACACTCTGAGTGAGACTGATAGTGTGTGCCAGGTGTAGTGTACACTCTGAGTGAGACTGTTAATGTGTGTCAGGTTTAGTGTACACTCTGAGTGAGACTGATAATGTGTGCCATGTTTAGTGTACACTCTGAGTGAGAATGATAATGTGTGTTAGGTGGAGTGTACACTCTGAGTGAGACTGATAATGTGTGCCAGGTTTAGTGTACACTCTGAGTGAGAATGATAATGTGTGTTAGGTGTAATGTACACTCTGAGTGAGACTGATAATGTGTGCCAGATTTAGTGTACACTCTGAGTGAGACTGATAATGTGTGTTAGGTGTAATGTACACTCTGAGTGAGACTGATAATGTGTGTCAGGTGTAGTGTACACTCTGAGTGAGACTGATAATGTGTGTCAGGTTCAGTGTACACTCTGAGTGAGACTGATAATGTGTGCCAGGTTTAGTGTACACTCTGAGTGAGAATGATAATGTGTGTTAGGTGTAATGTACACTCTGAGTGAGACTGATAATGTGTGTCAGGTGTAGTGTACACTCTGAGTGAGACTGATAATGTGTGCCAGGTTTAGTGTACACTCTGAGTGAGACTGATAATGTGTGTCAGGTTTAGTGTACACTCTGAGTGAGACTGATAATGTGTGCCAGGTTTAGTGTACACTCTGAGTGAGAATGATAATGTGTGTTAGGTGTAATGTACACTCTGAGTGAGACTGATAATGTGTGCCAGATTTAGTGTACACTCTGAGTGAGAATGATGATGTGTGTTCGGTGGAGTGTACACTCTGAGTGAGACTGATAATGTGTGCCAGGTTTAGTGTACACTCTGAGTGAGACTGTTAATGTGTGCCAGGTTGAGTGTACACTCTGAGTGAGACTGATAGTGTGTGCCAGGTGTAGTGTACACTCTGAGTGAGACTGTTAATGTGTGCCAGGTTGAGTGTACACTCTGAGTGAGACTGATAATGTGTGTCAGGTTTAGTGTGCACTCTGAGTGAGACTGATCATGTGTGCCAGGTTTAGTGTGCACTCTGAGTGAGACTGTGAATGTGTGCCAGGTTTAGTGTACACTCTGAGTGAGAATGATGATGTGTGTGAGGTGGAGTGTACACTCTGAGTGAGACTGATAATGTGTGCCAGGTTTAGTGTACACTCTGAGTGAGACTGTTAATGTGTGCCAGGTTGAGTGTACACTCTGAGTGAGACTGATAGTGTGTGCCAGGTGTAGTGTACACTCTGAGTGAGACTGATAATGTGTGCCAGATTTAGTGTACACTCTGAGTGAGACTGATAATGTGTGCCAGATTTAGTGTACACTCTGAGTGAGACTGATAATGTGTGCCAGGTTTAGTGTACACTCTGAGTGAGACTGATAATGTGTGCCAGATTTAGTGCACACTCTGAGTGAGACTGATAATGTGTGCCAGGTTTAGTGTACACTCTGAGTGAGACTAATAATGTGTGTTAGGTGTAATGTACACTCTGAGTGAGACTGATAATGTGTGCCAGATTTAGTGTACACTCTGAGTGAGACTGATAATGTGTGCCAGGTGTAGTGTACACTCTGAGTGAGACTGATAATGTGTGCCAGGTGGAGTGTACACTCTGAGTGAGACTGATAATGTGTGCCAGGTTTAGTGTACACTCTGAGTGAGACTGATAATGTGTGCCAGGTGTAGTGTACACTCTGAGTGAGACTGATAATGTGTGCCAGGTTTAGTGTACACTCTGAGTGAGACTGATAATGTGTGCCAGGTTTAGTGTACTCTCTGTGTGAGACTGATAATGTGTGCCAGGTGTAGTGTACACTCTGAGTGAGACTGATAATGTGTGCCAGGTTTAGTGTACACTCTGAGTGAGAATGATAATGTGTGCCAGGTGTAATGTACACTCTGAGTGAGACTGATAATGTGTGCCAGGTGTAGTGTACACTCTGAGTGAGACTGATAATGTGTGCCAAGTTTAGTGCACACTCTGAGTGAGACTGATAATGTGTGCCAGGTTTAGTGTACACTCTGAGTGAGACTGATAATGTGTGCCAGGTTTAGTGTACACTCTGAGTGAGACTGATAATGTGTGCCAGGTGTAGTGTACACTCTGAGTGAGACTGATAATGTGTGCCAGGTTTAGTGTACACTCTGAGTGAGAATGATAATGTGTGCCAGGTTTAGTGTACACTCTGAGTGAGACTGATAATGTGTGCAGAGTGCAATGTACACTCTGAGTGAGACTGATAATGTGTGCCAGGTTTAGTGTACACTCTGAGTGAGAATGATGATGTGTGTTAGGTGGAGTGTACACTCTGAGTGAGACTGATAATGTGTGCCAGGTTTAGTGTACACTCTGAGTGAGACCGATAATGTGTGTTAGGTGGAGTGTACAATCTGAGTGAGACTGATAATGTGTACCAGATGTAGTGTACACTCTGAGTGAGACTGATAATGTGTGCCAGGTTTAGTGTACACTCTGAGTGAGAATGATAATGTGTGCCAGGTTGAGTGTACACTCTGAGTGAGACTGATAATGTGTGCCAGGTTTAGTGTACACTCTGAGTGAGAATGATGATGTGTGTTAGGTGGAGTGTACACTCTGAGTGAGACTGATAATGTGTGCAGAGTGTAATGTACACTCTGAGTGAGACTGATAATGTGTGTTAGGTGGAGTGTACAATCTGAGTGAGACTGATAATGTGTACCAGATGTAGTGTACACTCTGAGTGAGACTGATAATGTGTGCCAGGTTTAGTGTACACTCTGAGTGAGAATGATGATGTGTGCCAGGTGTAATGTACACTCTGAGTGAGACTGATAATGTGTGCCAGGTGTAGTGTACACTCTGAGTGAGACTGATAATGTGTGCAGAGTGTAATGTACACTCTGAGTGAGACTGATAATGTGTGCCAGGTTTAGTGTACACTCTGAGTGAGACTGTTAATGTGTGCCAGGTTGAGTGTACACTCTGAGTGAGACTGATAGTGTGTGCCAGGTGTAGTGTACACTCTGAGTGAGACTGTTAATGTGTGCCAGGTTGAGTGTACACTCTGAGTGAGACTGATAATGTGTGTCAGGTTTAGTGTACACTCTGAGTGAGACTGATCATGTGTGCCAGGTTTAGTGTGCACTCTGAGTGAGACTGTGAATGTGTGCCAGGTGTAATGTACACTCTGAGTGAGACTGATAATGTGTGCCAGGTTTAGTGTACACTCTGAGTGAGAATGATGATGTGTGTGAGGTGGAGTGTACACTCTGAGTGAGACTGATAATGTGTGCCAGGTTTAGTGTACACTCTGAGTGAGACTGTTAATGTGTGCCAGGTTGAGTGTACACTCTGAGTGAGACTGATAGTGTGTGCCAGGTGTAGTGTACACTCTGAGTGAGACTGATAATGTGTGCCAGATTTAGTGTACACTCTGAGTGAGACTGATAATGTGTGCCAGATTTAGTGTACACTCTGAGTGAGACTGATAATGTGTGCCAGGTTTAGTGTACACTCTGAGTGAGACTGATAATGTGTGCCAGATTTAGTGCACACTCTGAGTGAGACTGATAATGTGTGCCAGGTTTAGTGTACACTCTGAGTGAGACTAATAATGTGTGTTAGGTGTAATGTACACTCTGAGTGAGACTGATAATGTGTGCCAGATTTAGTGTACACTCTGAGTGAGACTGATAATGTGTGCCAGGTGTAGTGTACACTCTGAGTGAGACTGATAATGTGTGCCAGGTGGAGTGTACACTCTGAGTGAGACTGATAATGTGTGCCAGGTTTAGTGTACACTCTGAGTGAGACTGATAATGTGTGCCAGGTGTAGTGTACACTCTGAGTGAGACTGATAATGTGTGCCAGGTTTAGTGTACACTCTGAGTGAGACTGATAATGTGTGCCAGGTTTAGTGTACTCTCTGTGTGAGACTGATAATGTGTGCCAGGTGTAGTGTACACTCTGAGTGAGACTGATAATGTGTGCCAGGTTTAGTGTACACTCTGAGTGAGAATGATAATGTGTGCCAGGTTTAGTGTGCACTCTGAGTGAGACTGATAATGTGTGCCAGGTTTAGTGTGCACTCTGAGTGAGAATGATAATGTGTGTTAGGTGGAGTGTACACTCTGAGTGAGACTGATAATGTGTGCCAGGTGTAATGTACACTCTGAGTGAGACTGATAATGTGTGCCAGGTGTAGTGTACACTCTGAGTGAGACTGATAATGTGTGCCAAGTTTAGTGCACACTCTGAGTGAGACTGATAATGTGTGCCAGGTTTAGTGTACACTCTGAGTGAGACTGATAATGTGTGCCAGGTTTAGTGTACACTCTGAGTGAGACTGATAATGTGTGCCAGGTGTAGTGTACACTCTGAGTGAGACTGTTAATGTGTGCCAGGTTTAGTGTACACTCTGAGTGAGAATGATAATGTGTGCCAGGTTTAGTGTACACTCTGAGTGAGACTGATAATGTGTGCAGAGTGCAATGTACACTCTGAGTGAGACTGATAATGTGTGCCAGGTTTAGTGTACACTCTGAGTGAGAATGATGATGTGTGTTAGGTGGAGTGTACACTCTGAGTGAGACTGATAATGTGTGCCAGGTTTAGTGTACACTCTGAGTGAGACCGATAATGTGTGTTAGGTGGAGTGTACAATCTGAGTGAGACTGATAATGTGTACCAGATGTAGTGTACACTCTGAGTGAGACTGATAATGTGTGCCAGGTTTAGTGTACACTCTGAGTGAGAATGATAATGTGTGCCAGGTTGAGTGTACACTCTGAGTGAGACTGATAATGTGTGCCAGGTTTAGTGTACACTCTGAGTGAGAATGATGATGTGTGTTAGGTGGAGTGTACACTCTGAGTGAGACTGATAATGTGTGCAGAGTGTAATGTACACTCTGAGTGAGACTGATAATGTGTGTTAGGTGGAGTGTACAATCTGAGTGAGACTGATAATGTGTACCAGATGTAGTGTACACTCTGAGTGAGACTGATAATGTGTGCCAGGTTTAGTGTACACTCTGAGTGAGAATGATGATGTGTGCCAGGTGTAATGTACACTCTGAGTGAGACTGATGATGTGTGCCAGGTGTAGTGTACACTCTGAGTGAGACTGATAATGTGTGCCAGGTGTAATGTACACTCTGAGTGAGACTGATACTGTGTGCCAGGTGTAGTGTACACTCTGAGTGAGACTGATAATGTGTGCCAGGTTTAGTGTACACTCTGAGTGAGACTGATAATGTGTGCCAGGTTTGGTGTACACTCTGAGTGAGACTGATAATGTGTGCCAGGTGTAGTGTACACTCTGAGTGAGACTGATAATGTGTGCCAGGTTTAGTGTACACTCTGAGTGAGAATGAGAATGTGTGCCAGGTTTAGTGTACACTCTGAGTGAGACTGATAATGTGTGCAGAGTGCAATGTACACTCTGAGTGAGACTGATAATGTGTGCCAGGTTTAGTGTACACTCTGAGTGAGAATGATGATGTGTGTTAGGTGGAGTGTACACTCTGAGTGAGACTGATAATGTGTGCCAGGTTTAGTGTACACTCTGAGTGAGACCGATAATGTGTGTTAGGTGGAGTGTACAATCTGAGTGAGACTGATAATGTGTACCAGATGTAGTGTACACTCTGAGTGAGACTGATAATGTGTGCCAGGTTTAGTGTACACTCTGAGTGAGAATGATAATGTGTGCCAGGTTTAGTGTACACTCTGAGTGAGACTGATAATGTGTGCCAGGTTTAGTGTACACTCTGAGTGAGACTGATAATGTGTGTTAGGTGGAGTGTACAATCTGAGTGAGACTGATAATGTGTACCAGATGGAGTGTACACTCTGAGTGAGACTGATAATGTGTGCCAGGTTTAGTGTACACTCTGAGTGAGAATGATAATGTGTGCCAGGTGTAATGTACACTCTGAGTGAGACTGATAATGTGTGCCAGGTTTAGTGTACACTCTGAGTGAGACTGATAATGTGTGCCATATTTAGTGTACACTCTGAGTGAGACTGATAATGTGTGCCAGGTTTAGTGTACACTCTGAGTGAGACTGATAGTGTGTGCCAGGTGTAGTGTACACTCTGAGTGAGACTGTTAATGTGTGTCAGGTTTAGTGTACACTCTGAGTGAGACTGATAATGTGTGCCATGTTTAGTGTACACTCTGAGTGAGAATGATAATGTGTGTTAGGTGGAGTGTACACTCTGAGTGAGACTGATAATGTGTGCCAGGTTTAGTGTACACTCTGAGTGAGAATGATAATGTGTGTTAGGTGTAATGTACACTCTGAGTGAGACTGATAATGTGTGCCAGATTTAGTGTACACTCTGAGTGAGACTGATAATGTGTGTTAGGTGTAATGTACACTCTGAGTGAGACTGATAATGTGTGTCAGGTGTAGTGTACACTCTGAGTGAGACTGATAATGTGTGTCAGGTTTAGTGTACACTCTGAGTGAGACTGATAATGTGTGCCAGGTTTAGTGTACACTCTGAGTGAGAATGATAATGTGTGTTAGGTGTAATGTACACTCTGAGTGAGACTGATAATGTGTGTCAGGTGTAGTGTACACTCTGAGTGAGACTGATAATGTGTGCCAGGTTTAGTGTACACTCTGAGTGAGACTGATAATGTGTGTCAGGTTTAGTGTACACTCTGAGTGAGACTGATAATGTGTGCCAGGTTTAGTGTACACTCTGAGTGAGAATGATAATGTGTGTTAGGTGTAATGTACACTCTGAGTGAGACTGATAATGTGTGTCAGATTTAGTGTACACTCTGAGTGAGACTGATAATGTGTGCCAGGTTTAGTGTACACTCTGAGTGAGACTGATAATGTGTGCCAGATTTAGTGTACACTCTGAGTGAGACTGATAATGTGTGCCAGATTTAGTGTACACTCTGAGTGAGACTGATAATGTGTGCCAGATTTAGTGTACACTCTGAGTGAGACTGATAATGTGTGCCAGGTTTAGTGTACACTCTGAGTGAGACTGATAATGTGTGCCAGATTTAGTGTACACTCTGAGTGAGACTGATAATGTGTGCCAGGTGTAGTGTACACTCTGAGTGAGAATGATAATGTGTGTTAGGTGTAATGTACACTCTGAGTGAGACTGATAATGTGTGCCAGATTTAGTGTACACTCTGAGTGAGACTGATAATGTGTGCCAGGTTTAGTGTACACTCTGAGTGAGAATGATGATGTGTGTTAGGTGGAGTGTACACTCTGAGTGAGACTGATTATGTGTGCCAGGTTTAGTGAACACTCTCAGTGAGACTGATAATGTGTGTTAGGTGGAGTGCACAATCTGAGTGAGACTGATAATGTGTGCCAGGTTTAGTGTACACTCTGAGTGAGAATGATAATGTGTGTCAGGTGTTATGTACACTCTGAGTGAGACTGATAATGTGTGCCAGGTTTAGTGTACACTCTGAGTGAGAATGATAATGTGTGTCAGGTGTTATGTACACTCTGAGTGAGACTGATAATGTGTGCCAGGTGTAGTGTACACTCTGAGTGAGACTGATAATGTGTGCCAGGTTTAGTGTACACTCTGAGTGAGACTGATAATGTGTGTTAGGTTTAGTGTACACTCTGAGTGAGAATGATAATGTGTGCCAGGTTTAGTGTACACTCTGAGTGAGACTGATAATGTGTGCCAGGTTTAGTGTACACTCTCAGTGAGACTGATAATGTGTGTTAGGTGGAGTGTACAATCTGAGTGAGACTGATAATGTGTACCAGATGGAGTGTTCACTCTGAGTGAGACTGATAATGTGTGCCAGGTTTAGTGTACACTCTGAGTGAGAATGATAATGTGTGCCAGGTTTAGTGTCCACTCTGAGTGAGACTGATAATGTGTGCAGAGTGTAATGTACACTCTGAGTGAGACTGATAATGTGTGCCAGGTTCAGTGTACACTCTGAGTGAGAATGATGATGTGTGTTAGGTGGAGTGTACACTCTGAGTGAGACTGATAATGTGTGCCAGGTTTAGTGTACACTCTGAGTGAGACTGATAATGTGTGTTAGGTGGAGTGTACAATCTGAGTGAGACTGATAATGTGTACCAGATGTAGTGTACACTCTGAGTGAGACTGATAATGTGTGCCAGGTTTAGTGTACACTCTGAGTGAGAATGATAATGTGTGCCAGGTTTAGTGTACAATCTGAGTGAGAATGATAATGTGTGCCAGGTGTAATGTACACTCTGAGTGAGACTGATAATGTGTGCCAGGTGTAGTGTACACTCTGAGTGAGACTGATAATGTGTGCCAGATTTAGTGTACACTCTGAGTGAGACTGATAATGTGTGCCAGGTGTAGTGTACACTCTGAGTGAGACTGATAATGTGTGCCAGGTTTAGTGTACACTCTGAGTGAGAATGATAATGTGTGCCAGGTTTAGTGTACAATCTGAGTGAGACTGATAATGTTTGCAGAGTGTAATGTACACTCTGAGTGAGACTGATAATGTGTGCCAGGTTTAGTGTACACTCTGAGTGAGACTGATAATGTGTGTTAGGTGGAGTGTACAATCTGAGTGAGACTGATAATGTGTACCAGATGTAGTGTACACTCTGAGTGAGACTGATAATGTGTGCCAGGTTTCGTGTGCACTCTGAGTGAGACTGATAACGTGTGCCAGGTTTAGTGTACACTCTGAGTGAGAATGATAATGTGTGCCAGGTGTAATGTACACTCTGAGTGAGACTGTTAATGTGTGCCAGGTTGAGTGTACACTCTGAGTGAGCCTGTTAATGTGTGCCAGGTTGAGTGTACACTCTGAGTGAGACTGATAATGTGTGTCAGGTTGAGTGTACACTCTGAGTGAGACTGTTAGTGTGTGCCAGGTGTAGTGTACACTCTGAGTGAGACTGTTAATGTGTGCCAGGTTGAGTGTACACTCTGAGTGAGACTGTTAATGTGTGCCAGGTTGAGTGTACACTCTGAGTGAGACTGTTAATGTGTGCCAGGTTGAGTGTACACTCTGAGTGAGACTGATAGTGTGTGCCAGGTGTAGTGTACACTCTGAGTGAGACTGTTAATGTGTGCCAGGTTGAGTGTACACTCTGAGTGAGACTGATAATGTGTGTCAGGTTCAGTGTACACTCTGAGTGAGACTGATAATGTGTGCCAGGTTTAGTGTACACTCTGAGTGAGAATGATAATGTGTGTTAGGTGGAGTGTACACTCTGAGTGAGACTGATAATGTGTGCCAGGTTTAGTGTACACTCTGAGTGAGACTGATAATGTGTGTTAGGTGGAGTGTACAATCTGAGTGAGACTGATAATGTGTGCCAGATGTAGTGTACACTCTGAGTGAGACTGATAGTGTGTGCCAGGTTTAGTGTACACTCTGAGTGAGAATGATAATGTGTGCCAGGTTTAGTGTACACTCTGAGTGAGAATGATAATGTGTGTTAGGTGTAATGTACACTCTGAGTGAGACTGATAATGTGTGCCAGATTTAGTGTACACTCTGAGTGAGACTGATAATGTGTGTTAGGTGTAATGTACACTCTGAGTGAGACTGATAATGTGTGTCAGGTGTAGTGTACACTCTGAGTGAGACTGATAATGTGTGCCAGGTTTAGTGTACACTCTGAGTGAGACTGATAATGTGTGTCAGGTTTAGTGTACACTCTGAGTGAGACTGATAATGTGTGCTAGGTTTAGTGTACACTCTGAGTGAGACTGATAATGTGTGTTCGGTGTAATGTACACTCTGAGTGAGACTGATAATGTGTGTCAGGTGTAGTGTACACTCTGAGTGAGACTGATAATGTGTGTCAGGTCTAGTGTACACTCTGAGTGAGACTGATAATGTGTGCCAGGTTTAGTGTACACTCTGAGTGAGAATGATAATATGTGTTAGGTGTAATGCACACTCTGAGTGAGACTGATAATGTGTGCCAGGTTTAGTGTACACTCTGAGTGAGACTGATAATGTGTGTTAGGTGGAGTGTACAATCTGAGTGAGACTGATAATGTGTGCCAGATGTAGTGTACACTCTGAGTGAGACTGATAATGTGTGCCAGGTTTAGTGTACACTCTGAGTGAGAATGATAATTTGTGCCAGGTTTAGTATACACTCTGAGTGAGAATGATAATGTGTGTTCGGTGTAATGTACACTCTGAGTGAGACTGATAATGTGTGTCAGGTGTAGTGTACACTCTGAGTGAGACTGATAATGTGTGCCAGGTTTAGTGTACACTCTGAGTGAGACTGATAATGTGTGTCAGGTTTAGTGTACACTCTGAGTGAGACTGATAATGTGTGCCAGGTTTAGTGTACACTCTGAGTGAGAATGATAATGTGTGTTAGGTGTAATGTACACTCTGAGTGAGACTGATAATGTGTGCCAGGTGCAGTGTGCACTCTGAGTGAGACTGATAATGTGTGCCAGGTTTAGTGTACACTCTGAGTGAGACTGATAATGTGTGCCAGGTGTAGTGTACACTCTGAGTGAGACTGATAATGTGTGCCAGGTTTAGTGTGCACTCTGAGTGAGAATGATAATGTGTGCCAGGTTGAGTGTACACTCTGAGTGAGACTGTTAATGTGTGCCAGGTTGAGTGTACACTCTGAGTGAGACTGATAGTGTGTGCCAGGTGTAGTGTACACTCTGAGTGAGACTGTTAATGTGTGCCAGGTTGAGTGTACACTCTGAGTGAGACTGATAATGTGTGTCAGGTTTAGTGTACACTCTGAGTGAGACTGATAATGTGTGCCAGGTTTAGTGTACACTCTGAGTGAGAATGATAATGTGTGTTAGGTGGAGTGTACACTCTGAGTGAGACTGATAATGTGTGCCAGGTTTAGTGTACACTCTGAGTGAGACTGATAGTGTGTGCCAGGTTTAGTGTACACTCTGAGTGAGAATGATAATGTGTGCCAGGTTTAGTGTACACTCTGAGTGAGAATGATAATGTGTGTTAGGTGTAATGTACACTCTGAGTGAGACTGATAATGTGTGCCAGATTTAGTGTACACTCTGAGTGAGACTGATAATGTGTGTTAGGTGTAATGTACACTCTGAGTGAGACTGATAATGTGTGCCAGGTTTAGTGTACACTCTGAGTGAGACTGATAATGTGTGTCAGGTTTAGTGTACACTCTGAGTGAGACTGATAATGTGTGCTAGGTTTAGTGTACACTCTGAGTGAGACTGATAATGTGTGTTCGGTGTAATGTACACTCTGAGTGAGACTGATAATGTGTGTCAGGTGTAGTGTACACTCTGAGTGAGACTGATAATGTGTGTCAGGTCTAGTGTACACTCTGAGTGAGACTGATAATGTGTGCCAGGTTTAGTGTACACTCTGAGTGAGAATGATAATGTGTGTTAGGTGTAATGCACACTCTGAGTGAGACTGATAATGTGTGCCAGGTTTAGTGTACACTCTGAGTGAGACTGATGATGTGTGCCAGATGTAGTGTACACTCTGAGTGAGACTGATAATGTGTGCCAGGTTTAGTGTACACTCTGAGTGAGAATGACAATGTGTGCCAGGTTTAGTATACACTCTGAGTGAGAATGATAATGTGTGTTCGGTGTAATGTACACTCTGAGTGAGACTGATAATGTGTGTCAGGTGTAGTGTACACTCTGAGTGAGACTGATAATGTGTGTCAGGTGTAGTGTACACTCTGAGTGAGACTGATAATGTGTGCCAGGTTTAGTGTACACTCTGAGTGAGACTGATAATGTGTGTCAGGTTTAGTGTACACTCTGAGTGAGACTGATAATGTGTGCCAGGTTTAGTGTACACTCTGAGTGAGAATGATAATGTGTGTTAGGTGTAATGTACACTCTGAGTGAGACTGATAATGTGTGCCAGGCGCAGTGTGCACTCTGAGTGAGACTGATAATGTGTGCCAGGTTTAGTGTACACTCTGAGTGAGACTGATAATGTGTGCCAGGTGTAGTGTACACTCTGAGTGAGACTGATAATGTGTGCCAGGTTTAGTGTGCACTCTGAGTGAGAATGATAATGTGTGCCAGGTTTAGTGTACACTCTGAGTGAGACTGATAATGTGTGCCAGGTTTAGTGTACACTCTGAGTGAGAATGATGATGTGTGTTAGGTGGAGTGTACACTCTGAGTGAGACTGATAATGTGTGCCAGGTTTAGTGTACACTCTGAGTGAGACTGTTAATGTGTGCCAGGTTGAGTGTACACTCTGAGTGAGACTGATCGTGTGTGCCAGGTGTAGTGTACACTCTGAGTGAGACTGTTAATGTGTGCCAGGTTGAGTGTACACTCTGAGTGAGACTGATAATGTGTGTCAGGTTTAGTGTACACTCTGAGTGAGACTGATAATGTGTGCCAGGTTTAGTGTACACTCTGAGTGAGAATGATAATGTGTGTTAGGTGGAGTGTACACTCTGAGTGAGACTGATAATGTGTGCCAGGTTTAGTGTACACTCTGAGCGAGACTGATAATGTGTGCCAGATGTAGTGTGCACTCTGAGTGAGACTCATAATGTGTGCCAGGTTTAGTGTACACTCTGAGTGAGAATGATAATGTGTGCCAGGTTTAGTGTACACTCTGAGTGAGAATGATAATGTGTGTTAGGTGTAATGTACACTCTGAGTGAGACTGATAATGTGTGTTAGGTGTCATGTACACTCTGAGTGAGACTGATAATGTGTGCCAGGTTTAGTGTACACTCTGAGTGAGACTGATAATGTGTGTCAGGTGTAGTGTACACTCTGAGTGAGACTGATAATGTGTGCCAGGTTTAGTGTACACTCTGAGTGAGACTGATAATGTGTGTCAGTTTTAGTGTACACTCTGAGTGAGACTGATAATGTGTGCCAGGTTTAGTGTACACTCTGAGTGAGACTGATAATGTGTGCCAGGTGTAGTGTACACTCTGAGTGAGACTGATAATGTGTGCCAGGTGGAGTGTGCACTCTGAGTGAGACTGATAATGTGTGCCAGGTTTAGTGTACACTCTGAGTGAGACTGATAGTGTGTGCCAGGTTTAGTGTACACTCTGAGTGAGAATGATAATGTGTGCCAGGTTTAGTGTACACTCTGAGTGAGAATGATAATGTGTGTTAGGTGTAATGTACACTCTGAGTGAGACTGATAATGTGTGCCAGATTTAGTGTACACTCTGAGTGAGACTGATAATGTGTGTTAGGTGTAATGTACACTCTGAGTGAGACTGATAATGTGTGCCAGGTTTAGTGTACACTCTGAGTGAGACTGATAATGTGTGTCAGGTTTAGTGTACACTCTGAGTGAGACTGATAATGTGTGCTAGGTTTCGTGTACACTCTGAGTGAGACTGATAATGTGTGTTCGGTGTAATGTACACTCTGAGTGAGACTGATAATGTGTGTCAGGTGTAGTGTACACTCTGAGTGAGACTGATAATGTGTGTCAGGTCTAGTGTACACTCTGAGTGAGACTGATAATGTGTGCCAGGTTTAGTGTACACTCTGAGTGAGAATGATAATGTGTGTTAGGTGTAATGCACACTCTGAGTGAGACTGATAATGTGTGCCAGGTTTAGTGTACACTCTGAGTGAGACTGATGATGTGTGCCAGATGTAGTGTACACTCTGAGTGAGACTGATAATGTGTGCCAGGTTTAGTGTACACTCTGAGTGAGAATGACAATGTGTGCCAGGTTTAGTATACACTCTGAGTGAGAATAATAATGTGTGTTCGGTGTAATGTACACTCTGAGTGAGAATGATAATGTGTGCCAGGTTTAGTATACACTCTGAGTGAGACTGATAATGTGTGATTGGTGTAATGTACACTCTGAGTGAGACTGATAATGTGTGTCAGGTGTAGTGTACACTCTGAGTGAGACTGATAATGTGTGCCAGGTTTAGTGTACACTCTGAGTGAGACTGATAATGTGTGTCAGGTTTAGTGTACACTCTGAGTGAGACTGATAATGTGTGCCAGGTTTAGTGTACACTCTGAGTGAGAATGATAATGTGTGTTAGGTGTAATGTACACTCTGAGTGAGACTGATAATGTGTGCCAGGCGCAGTGTGCACTCTGAGTGAGACTGATAATGTGTGCCAGGTTTAGTGTACACTCTGAGTGAGACTGATAATGTGTGCCAGGTGTAGTGTACACTCTGAGTGAGACTGATAATGTGTGCCAGGTTTAGTGTGCACTCTGAGTGAGAATGATAATGTGTGCCAGGTTTAGTGTACACTCTGAGTGAGACTGATAATGTGTGCCAGGTTTAGTGTACACTCTGAGTGAGAATGATGATGTGTGTTAGGTGGAGTGTACACTCTGAGTGAGACTGATAATGTGTGCCAGGTTTAGTGTACACTCTGAGTGAGACTGTTAATGTGTGCCAGGTTGAGTGTACACTCTGAGTGAGACTGATAGTGTGTGCCAGGTGTAGTGTACACTCTGAGTGAGACTGTTAATGTGTGCCAGGTTGAGTGTAAACTCTGAGTGAGACTGATAATGTGTGTCAGGTTTAGTGTACACTCTGAGTGAGACTGATAATGTGTGCCAGGTTTAGTGTACACTCTGAGTGAGAATGATAATGTGTGTTAGGTGGAGTGTACACTCTGAGTGAGACTGATAATGTGTGCCAGGTTTAGTGTACACTCTGAGCGAGACTGATAATGTGTGCCAGATGTAGTGTGCACTCTGAGTGAGACTGATAATGTGTGCCAGGTTTAGTGTACACTCTGAGTGAGAATGATAATGTGTGCCAGGTTTAGTGTACACTCTGAGTGAGAATGATAATGTGTGTTAGGTGTAATGTACACTCTGAGTGAGACTGATAATGTGTGTTAGGTGTCATGTACACTCTGAGTGAGACTGATAATGTGTGCCAGGTTTAGTGTACACTCTGAGTGAGACTGATAATGTGTGTCAGGTGTAGTGTACACTCTGAGTGAGACTGATAATGTGTGCCAGGTTTAGTGTACACTCTGAGTGAGACTGATAATGTGTGTCAGTTTTAGTGTACACTCTGAGTGAGACTGATAATGTGTGCCAGGTTTAGTGTACACTCTGAGTGAGACTGATAATGTGTGCCAGGTGTAGTGTACACTCTGAGTGAGACTGATAATGTGTGCCAGGTGGAGTGTGCACTCTGAGTGAGACTGATAATGTGTGCCAGGTTTAGTGTACACTCTGAGTGAGACTGATAATGTGTGCCAGGTGTAGTGTACACTCTGAGTGAGACTGATAATGTGTGCCAGGTTTAGTGTACACTCTGAGTGAGAATGATAATGTGTGCCAGGTTTAGTGAACACTCTGAGTGAGACTGATAATGTGTGCCAGGTTTAGTGTACACTCTGAGTGAGAATGATGATGTGTGTTAGGTGGAGTGTACACTCTGAGTGAGACTGATAATGTGTGCCAGGTTTAGTGTACACTCTGAGTGAGACTGATAATGTGTGCCAGGTTTAGTGTACACTCTGAGTGAGACTGATAATGTGTGCCAGATTTAGTGTACACTCTGAGTGAGACTGATAATGTGTGCCAGGTTTAGTGTACACTCTGAGTGAGACTAATAATGTGTGTTAGGTGTAATGTACACTCTGAGTGAGACTGATAATGTGTGCCAGGTGTAGTGTACACTCTGAGTGAGACTGATAATGTGTGCCAGGTTTAGTGTACACTCTGAGTGAGAATGATGATGTGTGCCAGGTTGAGTGTACACTCTGAGTGAGACTGATAATGTGTGTCAGGTGTAGTGTACACTCTGAGTGAGACTGATAATGTGTGCCAGGTTTAGTGTACACTCTGAGTGAGAATGATAATGTGTGTTAGGTGGAGTGTACACTCTGAGTGAGACTGATAATGTGTGCCAGGTTTAGTGTACACTCTGAGTGAGACTGATAATGTGTGCCAGATGTCGTGTACACTCTGAGTGAGACTGATAATGTGTGCCAGGTTTAGTGTACACTCTGAGTGAGAATGATAATGTGTGCCAGGTTTAGTGTACACTCTGAGTGAGAATGATAATGTGTGCCAGGTTTAGTGTACACTCTGAGTGAGACTGATAATGTGTGTCAGGTGTAGTGTGCACTCTGAGTGAGACTGATAATGTGTGCCAGGTTTAGTGGACACTCTGAGTGAGACTGATAATGTGTGTCAGGTTTAGTGTACACTCTGAGTGAGACTGATAATGTATGCCAGGTTTAGTGTGCACTCTGAGTGAGACTGATAATGTGTGTCAGGTGTAGTGTACACTCTGAGTGAGACTGATAATGTGTGTCAGGTTTAGTGTACACTCTGAGTGAGACTGATAATGTGTGCCAGATTTAGTGTACACTCTGAGTGAGAATGATAATGTGTGTTAGGTGTAATGTACACTCTGAGTGAGACTGATAATGTGTGCCAGGTTTAGTGTACACTCTGAGTGAGAATGATAATGTGTGTTAGGTGTAATGTACACTCTGAGTGAGACTGATAATGTGTGCCAGATTTAGTGTACACTCTGAGTGAGACTGATAATGTGTGTTAGGTGTAATGTACACTCTGAGTGAGACTGATAATGTGTGTCAGGTGTAGTGTACACTCTGAGTGAGACTGATAATGTGTGCCAGGTTTAGTGTACACTCTGAGTGAGACTGATAATGTGTGTCAGGTTTAGTGTACACTCTGAGTGAGACTGATAATGTGTGCCAGGTTCAGTGTACACTCTGAGTGAGAATGATAATGTGTGTTAGGTGTAATGTACACTCTGAGTGAGACTGATAATGTGTGCCAGATTTAGTGTACACTCTGAGTGAGACTGATAATGTGTGCCAGGTTTAGTGTACACTCTGAGTGAGACTGATAATGTGCGCCAGATTTAGTGTACACTCTGAGTGAGACTGGTAATGTGTGCCAGATTTAGTGTACACTCTGAGTGAGACTGATAATGTGTGCCAGGTTTAGTGTACACTCTGAGTGAGACTGATAATTTGTGCCAGGTTTAGTGTACACTCTGAGTGAGACTAATAATGTGTGTTAGGTGTAATGTACACTCTGAGTGAGACTGATAATGTGTGCCAGATTTAGTGTGCACTCTGAGTGAGACTGATAATGTGTGCCAGGTGGAGTGTGCACTCTGAGTGAGACTGATAATTTGTGCCAGGTTTAGTGTACACTCTGAGTGAGACTAATAATGTGTGTTTGGTGTAATGTACACTCTGAGTGAGACTGATAATGTGTGCCAGATTTAGTGTACACTCTGAGTGAGTCTGATAATGTGTGCCAGGTGTAGTGTGCACTCTGAGTGAGACTGATAATGTGTGCCAGGTGGAGTGTGCACTCTAAGTGAGACTGATAATGTGTGCCAGGTTTAGTGTACACTCTGAGTGAGACTGATAATGTGTGCCAGGTGTAGTGTACACTCTGAGTGAGACTGATAATGTGTGCCAGGTTTAGTGTACACTCTGAGTGAGAATGATAATGTGTGCCAGGTTTAGTGTACACTCTGAGTGAGACTGATAATGTGTGCCAGGTTTAGTGTGCACTCTGAGTGAGAATGATGATGTGTGTTAGGTGGAGTGTACACTCTGAGTGAGACTGATAATGTGTGCCAGGTTTAGTGTACACTCTGAGTGAGACTGATAATGTGTGTTAGGTGGAGTGTACAATCTGAGTGAGACTGATAATGTGTACCAGATGTCGTGTACACTCTGAGTGAGACTGATAATGTGTGCCAGGTTCAGTGTACACTCTGAGTGAGAATGATAATGTGTGCCAGGTGTAATGTACACTCTGAGTGAGACTGATAATGTGTGCCAGGTGTAGTGTACACTCTGAGTGAGACTGATAATGTGTGCCAGGTTTAGTGTACACTCTGAGTGAGAATGATAATGTGTGCCAGGTGTAATTTACACTCTGAGTGAGACTGTTAATGTGTGCCAGGTTTAGTGTACACTCTGAGTGAGACTGATAATGTGTGCCAGGTTTAGTGTACACTCTGAGTGAGACTGATAATGTGTGCAGAGTGTAATGTACACTCTGAGTGAGACTGATAATGTGTGCCTGGTTTAGTGTACACTCTGAGTGAGAATGATGATGTGTGTTAGGTGGAGTGTACACTCTGAGTGAGACTGATAATGTGTGCCAGGTTTAGTGTACACTCTGAGTGAGACTGATAATGTGTGTTAGGTGGAGTGTACAATCTGAGTGAGACTGATAATGTGTACCAGATGTAGTGTACACTCTGAGTGAGACTGATAATGTGTGCCAGGTTTAGTGTACACTCTGAGTGAGAATGATAATGTGTGCCAGGTGTAGTGTGCACTCTGAGTGAGACTGATAATGTGTGCCAGATTTAGTGTACACTCTGAGTGAGACTGATAATGTGTGCCAGGTTTAGTGTACACTCTGAGTGAGAATGATAATGTGTGCCAGGTGTAGTGTACACTCTGAGTGAGACTGATAATGTGTGCCAGATTTAGTGCACACTCTGAGTGAGACTGATAATGTGTGCCAGGTTTAGTGTACACTCTGAGTGAGACTGATAATGTGTGCCAGGTGTAGTGTACACTCTGAGTGAGACTGTTAATGTGTGCCAGGTTTAGTGTGCACTCTGAGTGAGACTGATAATGTGTGTCAGGTTTAGTGTGCACTCTGAGTGAGACTGATAATGTGTGCCAGGTTTAGTGTACACTCTGAGTGAGACTGATAATGTGTGCCAGGTTTAGTGTACACTCTGAGTGAGACTGATAATGTGTGCCAGGTGTCGTGTACACTCTGAGTGAGACTGATAATGTGTGCCAGGTTTAGTGTACACTCTGAGTGAGACTGATAATGTGTGCAGAGTGTAATGTACACTCTGAGTGAGACTGATAATGTGTGCCAGGTTTAGTGTACACTCTGAGTGAGAATGATGATGTGTGTTAGGTGGAGTGCACACTCTGAGTGAGACTGATAATGTGTGCCAGGTTTAGTGTACACTCTGAGTGAGACTGATAATGTGTGTTAGGTGGAGTGTACAATCTGAGTGAGACTGATAATGTGTACCAGATGTAGTGTACACTCTGAGTGAGACTGATAATATGTGCCAGGTTTAGTGTACACTCTGAGTGAGAATGATAATGTGTGTCAGGTGTAATGTACACTCTGAGTGAGACTGATAATGTGTGCCAGATTTTGTGTACACTCTGAGTGAGACTGATAATGTGTGCCAGGTTTAGTGTACACTCTGAGTGAGAATGATAATGTATGCCAGGTGTAGTGTACACTCTGAGTGAGACTGATAATGTGTGCCAGATTTAGTGTACACTCTGAGTGAGACTGATAATGTGTGCCAGGTTTAGTGTACACTCTGAGTGAGACTGATAATGTGTGTCAGGTGTAGTGTACACTCTGAGTGAGACTGATAATGTGTGCCAGGTTTAGTGTACACTCTGAGTGAGAATGATAATGTGTGTTAGGTGGAATGTACACTCTGAGTGAGACTGATAATGTCTGCCAGGTTTAGTGTACACTCTGAGTGAGACTGATAATGTGTGTTAGGTGGAGTGTACAATCTGAGTGAGACTGATAATGTGTGCCAGATGCAGTGTACACTCTGAGTGAGACTGATAATGTGTGCCAGGTTTAGTGTACACTCTGAGTGAGAATGATAATGTGTGTTAGGTGTAATGTACACTCTGAGTGAGACTGATAATGTGTGCCAGATTTAGTGCACACTCTGAGTGAGACTGATAATGTGTGTTAGGTGTAATGTACACTCTGAGTGAGACTGATAATGTGTGTCAGGTGTAGTGTACACTCTGAGTGAGACTGATAATGTGTGCCAGGTTTAGTGTACACTCTGAATGAGACTGATAATGTGTGTCAGGTTTAGTGTACACTCTGAGTGAGACTGATAATGTGTGCCAGGTTTAGTGTACACTCTGAGTGAGAATGATAATGTGTGTTAGGTGTAATGTACACTCTGAGTGAGACTGATAATGTGTGCCAGATTTAGTGTACACTCTGAGTGAGACTGATAATGTGTGCCAGGTTTAGTGTACACTCTGAGTGAGACTGACAATGTGTGCCTGATTTAGTGTACACTCTGAGTGAGACTGATAATGTGTGCCAGATTTAGTGTACACTCTGAGTGAGACTGATAATGTGTGCCAGGTTTAGTGTACACTCTGAGTGAGACTGATAATGTGTGCCAGATTTAGTGTACACTCTGAGTGAGACTGATAATTTGTGCCAGGTTTAGTGTACACTCTGAGTGAGACTAATAATGTGTGTTAGGTGTAATGTACACTCTGAGTGAGACTGATAATGTGTGCCAGATTTAGTGTGCACTCTGAGTGAGACTGATAATGTGTGCCAGGTGTAGTGTGCACTCTGTGTGAGACTGATAATGTGTGCCAGGTGGAGTGTGCACTCTGAGTGAGACTGATAATGTGTGCCAGGTTTAGTGTACACTCTGAGTGAGACTGATAATGTGTGCCAGGTGTAGTGTACACTCTGAGTGAGACTGATAATGTGTGCCAGGTTTAGTGTACACTCTGAGTGAGAATGATAATGTGTGCCAGGTTTAGTGTACACTCTGAGTGAGACTGATAATGTGTGCCAGGTTTAGTGTACACTCTGAGTGAGAATGATGATGTGTGTTAGGTGGAGTGTACACTCTGAGTGAGACTGATAATGTGTGCCAGGTTTAGTGTACACTCTGAGTGAGACTGATAATGTGTGTTCGGTGGAGTGTACAATCTGAGTGAGACTGATAATGTGTCCCAGATGTAGTGTACACTCTGAGTGAGACTGATAATGTGTGCCAGGTTTAGTGTACACTCTGAGTGAGAATGATAATGTGTGCCAGGTGCAGTGTACACTCTGAGTGAGACTGATAATGTGTGCCAGATTTAGTGTGCACTCTGAGTGAGACTGATAATGTGTGCCAGGTGTAGTGTACACTCTGAGTGAGACTGATAATGTGTGCCAGGTTTAGTGTACACTCTGAGTGAGAATGATAATGTGTGCCAGGTGTAATTTACACTCTGAGTGAGACTGTTATTGTGTGCCAGGTTTAGTGTACACTCTGAGTGAGACTGATAATGTGTGCCAGGTTTAGTGTACACTCTGAGTGAGACTGATAATGTGTGCAGAGTGTAATGTACACTCTGAGTGAGACTGATAATGTGTGCCAGGTTTAGTGTACACTCTGAGTGAGACTGATAATGTGTGCCAGATTTAGTGTACACTCTGAGTGAGACTGATAATGTGTGCCAGGTTTAGTGTACACTCTGAGTGAGACTGATAATGTGTGCCAGATTTAGTGTACACTCTGAGTGAGACTGATAATGTGTGCCAGGTTTAGTGTACACTCTGAGTGAGAATGATAATGTGTGCCAGGTGTAATTTACACTCTGAGTGAGACTGTTATTGTGTGCCAGGTTTAGTGTACACTCTGAGTGAGAATGATAATGTGTGCCAGGTGTAATTTACACTCTGAGTGAGACTGATAATGTGTGCCAGGTTTAGTGTACACTCTGAGTGAGAATGATGATGTGTGTTAGGTGGAGTGTACACTCTGAGTGAGACTGATAATGTGTGCCAGGTTTAGTGTACACTCTGAGTGAGACTGATAATGTGTGTTAGGTGGAGTGTACAATCTGAGTGAGACTGATAATGTGTACCAGATGTAGTGTACACTCTGAGTGAGACTGATAATGTGTGCCAGGTTTAGTGTACACTCTGAGTGAGAATGATAATGTGTGCCAGGTGTAGTGTGCTTTCTGAGTGAGACTGATAATGTGTGCCAGATTTAGTGTACACTCTGAGTGAGACTGATAATGTGTGCCAGGTTTAGTGTACACTCTGAGTGAGAATGATAATGTGTGCCAGGTGTAGTGTACACTCTGAGTGAGACTGATAATGTGTGCCAGATTTAGTGTACACTCTGAGTGAGACTGATAATGTGTGCCAGGTTTAGTGTACACTCTGAGTGAGACTGATAATGTGTGCCAGATGTAGTGTACACTCTGAGTGAGACTGTTAATGTGTGCCAGGTTTAGTGTACACTCTGAGTGAGACTGATAATGTGTGTCAGGTTTAGTGTACACTCTGAGTGAGACTGATAATGTGTGCCAGGTTTAGTGTACACTCTGAGTGAGACTGATAATGTGTGCCAGGTTTAGTGTACACTCTGAGTGAGACTGATAATGTGTGCCAGGTGTCGTGTACACTCTGAGTGAGACTGATAATGTGTGCCAGGTTTAGTGTACACTCTGAGTGAGACTGATAATGTGTGCAGAGTGTAATGTACACTCTGAGTGAGACTGATAATGTGTGCCAGGTTTAGTGTACACTCTGAGTGAGAATGATGATGTGTGTTAGGTGGAGTGTACACTCTGAGTGAGACTGATAATGTGTGCCAGGTTTAGTGTACACTCTGAGTGAGACTGATAATGTGTGTTCGGTGGAGTGTACAATCTGAGTGAGACTGATAATGTGTACCAGATGTAGTGTACACTCTGAGTGAGACTGATAATGTGTGCCAGGTTTAGTGTACACTCTGAGTGAGAATGATAATGTGTGCCAGGTGTAGTGTACACTCTGAGTGAGACTGATAATGTGTGCCAGATTTAGTGTACACTCTGAGTGAGACTGATAATGTGTGCCAGGTTTAGTGTACACTCTGAGTGAGAATGATAATGTGTGCCAGGTGTAGTGTACACTCTGAGTGAGACTGATAATGTGTGCCAGATTTAGTGTACACTCTGAGTGAGACTGATAATGTGTGCCAGGTTTAGTGTACACTCTGAGTGAGACTGATAATGTGTGCCAGGTGTAGTGTACACTCTGAGTGAGACTGTTAATGTGTGCCAGGTTTAGTGTACACTCTGAGTGAGACTGATAATGTGTGTCAGGTTTAGTGTGCACTCTGAGTGAGACTGATAATGTGTGTCAGGTTTAGTGTACACTCTGAGTGAGACTGATAATGTGTGCCAGGTGTAGTGTACACTCTGAATGTGACTGATACAGTGTGTCAGATGTCATGTACACTCAGAGCATGACTTATACAGTGAGCACAATTTTAAAATTAAATTGTGGTTGTGTTGGGGGTGGGGCTGTGAAAATCCCGAGCAGGTGGGAAACCAGCTCCAACCCACCGACATCCGGCTTCCCCACAGACGTGTCAGTGAGCGTCTCACAAATCCGAAAGTCCCACCGGCAATTAAAGCCGGCGGGACGATAGTTAAAGAACCAAATGAACCTCATTGAGGTATTTAAGGTGCTTTATTTCTGACAAAGTGGATCGTTAAACCGATTTTAAACTTCCCTGGGCGGCTTTCCCACGGCTTCTGATTCACACCTGGTGAAACCAGGGCCGGATCAGGTAAAAAATACAAAATAAATTAAATAAAAAAGCACCCTCCACTCTCTGTTCCATCGCCGGATGATGTCTCTCTCTCTCTCTCTATTTCTCCATCCCCACCCTCGGCCTTGCAGCTCCTGTCGGCAGCCATCCTGTCAATCGAGCTGTCAATCGAGCTGTCAATCAGCCTATTAATCAGGCTGTCAATCAGGCTGTCAATCAGCCTATCAATCAGGCTGTCAATCAGGCTGTCAATCAGGCTGTCAATCGAGCTGTCAATCAGCCTGTCAATCAGGCTGTCAATCAGGCTGTCAATCAGGCTGTCAATCAGCGTGTCAATCAGGCTGTCAATCGAGCTGTCAATCAGCCTGTCAATCAGCCTGTCAATCAGGCTGTCAATCGAGCTGTCAATCAGCCTATCAATCAAGCTGTCAATCAAGCTGTCAATCGAGCTGTCAATCAGCCTGTCAATCAGCCTGTCAATCAGCCTGTCAATCAGGCTGTCAATCAGCCTATCAATCAGGCTGTCAGTCAGGCTGTCAATCAGCCTGTCAATCAGGCTGTCAATCGAGCTGTCAATCAGCCTGTCAATCAGGCTGTCAATCAAGCTGTCAATCGAGCTGTCAATCAGCCTGTCAATCAGGCTGTCAATCAGCCTGTCAATCAGGCTGTCAATCAAGCTGTCAATCGAGCTGTCAATCAGGCTGTCAATCAGGCTGTCAATCAGCCTGTCAATCAGGCTGTCAATCAAGCTGTCAATCAAGCTGTCAATCGAGCTGTCAATCAGGATGTCAATCAGGATGTCAATCAGGATGTCAATCAGGCTGTCTGCTGGGTGCGAAACCTGGAAACAACTTTAATCACCATCAATTACATCGAGATCGCATTGGAAAAGGTCAGTTTTTTTATTCGGGTTTGCCATGCGGATCTTCACCCCCCGCCAGCCAATCCCACCCTGCTGCCAAGCAGCCACCATTTCAAAATTGAGCCCAGTGTGTCAGGTGTCGTGTACGCTCTGAGTGTGACCGATACAGTATACCTGGCATGGAATACACTCTGAGTGTGACCGATACAGTATACCTGGCATGGAATACACTCTGAGTGTGACCAGTACAGTAAACCTGGCATGGAATACACTCTGAGTGTGACCAGTACAGTATACCTGGCATGGAATACACTCTGAGTGTGACCGATACAGTATACCTGGCATGGAATACACTCTGAGTGTGACCGATACAGTATACCTG
This sequence comes from Heptranchias perlo, assembly GCF_035084215.1. Classification (NCBI taxonomy): domain Eukaryota; kingdom Metazoa; phylum Chordata; class Chondrichthyes; order Hexanchiformes; family Hexanchidae; genus Heptranchias; species Heptranchias perlo. Next base: position 76,874 of record NW_027139120.1, on the reverse strand, counting down.
GCATGGAATACACTCTGAGTGTGACCGATACAGTATACCTGGCATGGAATACACTCTGAGTGTGACCGATACAGTATACCTGGCATGGAATACACTCTGAGTGTGACCAGTTCAGTAAACCTGGCATGGAATACACTCTGAGTGTGACCAGTACAGTATACCTGGCATGGAATACACTCTGAGTGTGACCAGTACAGTATACCTGGCATGGAATACACTCTGAGTGTGACCAGTACAGTATACCTGGCATGGAATACACTCTGAGTGTGACCAGTACAGTGTACCTGGCATGGAATACACTCTGAGTGTGACCAGTACAGTGTACCTGGCATGGAATACACTCTGAGTGTGACCAGTACAGTATACCTGGCATGGAATACACTCTGAGTGTGACCAGTACAGTATACCTGGCATGGAATACACTCTGAGTGTGACCAGTACAGTATACCTGGCATGGAATACACTCTGAGTGTGACCAGTACAGTATACCTGGCATGGAATACACTCTGAGTGTGACCGATACAGTATATCTGGCATGGAATACAATCTGAGTGTGACCAGTACAGTATACCTGGCATGGAATACACTCTGAGTGTGACCAGTACAGTATACCTGGCATGGAATACACTCTGAGTGTGACCAGTACAGTATACCTGGCATGGAATACACTCTGAGTGTGACCAGTACAGTATACCTGGCATGGAATACACTCTGAGTGTGACCGATACAGTATATCTGGCATGGAATACACTCTGAGTGTGACCAGTACAGTATACCTGGCATGGAATACACTCTGAGTGTGACCGATACAGTATACCTGGCATGGAATACACTCTGAGTGTGACCAATACAGTATATCTTGCATGGAATACACTCTGAGTGTGACCAGTACAGTATACCTGGCATGGAATACACTCTGAGTGTGACCAGTACAGTATACCTGGCATGGAATACACTCTGAGTGTGACCGATACAGTATATCTGGCATGGAATACACTCTGAGTGTGACCAGTACAGTATACCTGGCATGGAATACACTCTGAGTGTGACCGATACAGTATACCTGGCATGGAATACACTCTGAGTGTGACCAGTACAGTATACCTGGCATGGAATACACTCTGAGTGTGACCGATACAGTATACCTGGCATGGAATACACTCTGAGTGTGACCGATACAGTGTACCTGGCATGGAATACACTCTGAGTGTGACCGATACAGTATACCTGGCATGGAATACACTCTGAGTGTGACCGATACAGTATACCTGGCATGGAATACACTCTGAGTGTGACCGATACAGTGTACCTGGCATGGAATACACTCTGAGTGTGACCAGTACAGTATACCTGGCATGGAATACACTCTGAGTGTGACCAGTACAGTATACCTGGCATGGAATACACTCTGAGTGTGACCAGTACAGTATACCTGGCATGGAATACACTCTGAGTGTGACCAGTACAGTATACCTGGCATGGAATACACTCTGAGTGTGACCGATACAGTATATCTGGCATGGAATACACTCTGAGTGTGACCAGTACAGTATACCTGGCATGGAATACACTCTGAGTGTGACCGATACAGTATATCTGGCATGGAATACACTCTGAGTGTGACCGATACAGTATACCTGGCATGGAATACACTCTGAGTGTGACCGATACAGTATATCTGGCATGGAATACACTCTGAGTGTGACCGATACAGTATACCTGGCATGGAATACACTCTGAGTGTGACCGATACAGTATACCTGGCATGGAATACACTCTGAGTGTGACCAGTACAGTATACCTGGCATGGAATACACTCTGAGTGTGACCAGTACAGTATACCTGGCATGGAATACACTCTGAGTGTGACCGATACAGTATACCTGGCATGGAATACACTCTGAGTGTGACCGATACAGTATACCTGGCATGGAATACACTCTGAGTGTGACCGATACAGTATACCTGGCATGGAATACACTCTGAGTGTGACCAGTACAGTATACCTGGCATGGAATACACTCTGAGTGTGACCGATACAGTATATCTGGCATGGAATACACTCTGAGTGTGACCGATACAGTATACCTGGCATGGAATACACTCTGAGTGTGACCAGTACAGTATACCTGGCATGGAATACACTCTGAGTGTGACCGATACAGTATATCTGGCATGGAATACACTCTGAGTGTGACCAGTACAGTATACCTGGCATGGAATACACTCTGAGTGTGACCGATACAGTATATCTGGCATGGAATACACTCTGAGTGTGACCGATACAGTATACCTGGCATGGAATACACTCTGAGTGTGACCAGTACAGTATACCTGGCATGGAATACACTCTGAGTGTGACCAGTACAGTATACCTGGCATGGAATACACTCTGAGTGTGACCGATACAGTATACCTGGCATGGAATACACTCTGAGTGTGACCAGTACAGTATACCTGGCATGGAATACACTCTGAGTGTGACCGATACAGTATACCTGGCATGGAATACACTCTGAGTGTGACCGATACAGTATACCTGGCATGGAATACACTCTGAGTGTGACCAGTACAGTATACCTGGCATGGAATACACTCTGAGTGTGACCGATACAGTATACCTGGCATGGAATACACTCTGAGTGTGACCAGTACAGTATACCTGGCATGGAATACACTCTGAGTGTGACCGATACAGTATACCTGGCATGGAATACACTCTGAGTGTGACCAGTACAGTATACCTGGCATGGAATACACTCTGAGTGTGACCGATACATTGTCGGGTGTAGTGTTCACTCTGAGTGAGACTCATACTGTTTGTCTGGTGTAGTGTACACTCTGAGTATGACTGATAAAGTGTGTCAGGTGTAGTGTGCACTCTTAGTGTGTCTTAAACAGTGTGTCAAGTGTAGTGTCGACTCTAAGTACGACTGATACAGTGTGTATTATAGGAAACATGAAAGCCAAATTGGACACAGCAAGATCCCACAAACAGCAATGAGACAATGACCAGATCATCTGATAGTGATGTTGGTTGAGGGATAAATATTGGCCCAAGGACACCGGGGAAAACATCCCTGATCTTCAACGAAACTGTGCCATGGGATCATTAACATCAACCTTAGAGGGCAAAGGAGGCTTAACATCTCATCCAAAAGACACACCTCCAACAGTGCAGCGCTCCCTCGGTACTGACCCTCCGACAGTGCAGCGCTCCCTCAGTACTGACCCTCCGACAGTGCAGCACTCCCTCAGTACTGACCCTCCGACAGTGCAGCACTCCCTCAGTACTGACCCTCCGACAGTGCAGCGCTCCCTCAGTACTGACCCTCCGACAGTGCAGTACTCCCTCAGTACTGACCCTCCGACAGTGCAGTACTCCCTCAGTACTGACCCTCCGACAGTGCAGCGCTCCCTCAGTACTGACCCTCCGACAGTGCAGCACTCCCTCAGTACTGACCCTCCGACAGTGCAGCGCTCCCTCAGTACTGACCCTCCGACAGTGCAGCGCTCCCTCAGTACTGACCCTCCGACAATGCAGTACTCCCTCAGTACTGACCCTCCGATAGTGCAGTACTCCCTCAGTGCTGACCCTCCGATAGTGCAGCACTCCCTCAGTGCTGACCCTCCGACAGTGCAGTACTCCCTCAGTGCTGACCCTCCGATAGTGCAGCACTCCCTCAGTGCTGCCCCTCCGACAGTGCAGTGCTCCCTCAGTACTGACACTCCGACAGTGCAGCGCTCCCTCAGTACTGACCCTCCGACAGTGCAGTGCTCCCTCAGTACTGTCCCTCCGACAGTGCAGCACTCCCTCAGTACTGACCCTCCGACAATGCAGCGCTCCCTTGGTACCGACCCTCCGACAGTGCAACACTCCCTCGGTAATGACCCTCCGACAGTGCAGTACTCCCTCAGTGCTGACCCTCCTGCAGTGCAGTACTCCCTCAGTCCTGACCCACCGAGAGTGCAGCGCTCCTTCAGTGCTGACCCTCCATCAGTGCAGTATTCCCTCAGTACTGACCCTCCGACAGTGCAGCACTCCCTCAGTGCTGACCCTCCATCAGTGCAGTACTCCCTCAGTATTGACCCTCCGACAGTGCAGCGCTCCCTCAGTACTGACCCTCCGACAGTGCAGCGCTCCCTCAGTACTGACCCTCCGAAAGGGCAGTGCTCCCTCAGTACTGACCCTCCAACAGGGCATTCCTCCCTCAGGACTGACCCTCCGACACTGAAGTGCTCCCTCAGTACTGACCCTCCGACAGTGCAGAGCTCCCTCAGTACTGACCATCTGACAGGGCAGCGCTCCCTCTGTAATGACCCTCCGACAGTGCAGCGCTCCCTCAGTACTGACCCTCCGACAGTGCAGTAGTCCCTCAGTACTGTCCCTCCGACAGTGCAGCACTCCCTCAGTACTGACCCTCCGACAATGCAGCGCTCCCTTGGTACCGACCATCCGACAGTGCAACACTCCCTCGGTAATGACCCTCCGACAGTGCAGTACTCCCTCAGTGCTGACCCTCCTGCAGTGCAGTACTCCCTCAGTCCTGACCCTCCGACAGTGCAGCGCTCCCTCAGTGTTGACCCTCCATCAGTGCAGTATTCCCTCAGTACTGACGCTCCGACAGTGCAGCACTCCCTCAGTGCTGACCCTCCATCAGTGCAGTACTCCCTCAGTACTGACCCTCCGACAGTGCAGCGCTCCCTCAATACTGACCCTCCGACAGTGCAGCGCTCACTCAGTACTGACCCTCTGACAGTTCAGTGCTCCCTCAGTTCTGACCCTCCGACAGTGCAGTGCTCCCTCAGTACTGACCCTCCGACAGGGCAGCGCTCCCTCAGTACCGACCCTCCGACAGTGCAGCGCTCCCTCAGTACTGACCCTCCGACAGTGCAGTACTCCCTCAGTGCTGACCATCCGACAGTGCAGTACTCCCTCAGTGCTGACCCTCCGATAGTGCAGAACTCCCTCAGTGCTGACCCTCCGACAGTGCGGCACTCCCTCAGTGCTGACCCTCCGACAGTGCAGGGCTCCCTCAGTACTGCCCCTCCGACAGTGCAGCGCTCCCTCAGTACTGACCCTCCGAAAGGGCAGTGCTCCCTCAGTACTGACCCTCCAACAGGGCATTCCTCCCTCAGTACTGACACTCCGACAGTGCGGCACTCCCTCAGTGCTGACCCTCCGACAGTGCAGGGCTCCCTCAGTACTGCCCCTCCGACAGTGCAGCGCTCCCTCAGTACTGCCCCTCCGACAGCGCAGTGCTCCCTCAGTACTGACTCTCCGACAGTGCAGCGCTCCTCAGTATTGACCCTCCGACAGTGCAGCGCTCCCTCAGTACTGACCCTCCGACAGTGCAGTGCTCCCTCAGTACTGACCCTCCGACAGGGCAGCGCTCCCTCAGTGCTGAACCTCCGATAGTGCAGCACTCCCTCAGTGCTGACCCTCCGACAGTGCGGCACTCCCTCAGTGCTGACCTTTCGACAGTGCAGCACTCCCTCAGTACTGTCCCTCCGACAGTGCAGCGCTCCCTCAGTACTGAGCCTCCGACAGTGCAGCGCTCCCTCAGTGCTGTCCCTCCGACAGTGCAGTGCTCCCTCAGTACTGACCCTCCGACATTGCAGCGCTCCCTCAGTATTGACCCTCCGACAGTGCAGCACTCCCTCAGTACTGTCCCTCCGACAGTGCAGCACTCCCTCAGTACTGACCCTCCGACAGTGCAGCGCTCCCTTGGTACCGACCCTCCGACAGTGCAACACTCCCTCGGTAATGACCCTCCGACAGTGCAGTACTCCCTCAGTGCTGAAGCTCCTACAGTGCAGTATTCCCTCAGTACTGACCCTCCGACAGTGCAGCACTCCCTCAGTGCTGACCCTCCATCAGTGCAGTACTCCCTCAGTACTGACCCTCCGACAGGGCAGCGCTCCCTCAGTACTGACCCTCCGACAGTGCAGTGCTCCCTCAGTACTGACCCTCCGAAAGGGCAGTGCTCCCTCAGTACTGACACTCCAACAGGGCAGTCCTCCCTCAGGACTGACCCTCCGACAGTGCAGTACTCCCTCAGTACTGACCCTCCGACAGGGCAGCGCTCCCTCAGTACTGACCCTCCGACAGTGCAGTGCTCCCTCAATACTGACCCTCCGAAAGGGCAGTGCTCCCTCAGTACTGACCCTCCGACAGTGCTGTGCTACCTCAGTACTGACCCTCCGACAGTGCAGTGCTCCCTCAATACTGACCCTCCGAAAGGGCAGTGCTCCCTCAGTACTGACCCTCCGACAGTGCAGTGCTCCCTCAGTACTGACCCTCCGACAGTGCAGCACTCCCTCAGTACTGACCCTCCAACAGGGCTGTCCTCCCTCAGTCCTGACCCTCCGACAGTGCAGCGCTCCCTCAGTACTGACCCACCGACAGTGCAGTGCTCCCTCAGTACTGACCCTCCGACAGTGCAGTGCTCCCTCAGTACTGACCCTCCGACAGGGCAGCGCTCCCTCAGTACCGACCCTCCGACAGTGCAGCGCTCCCTCAGTGCTGACCCTCCGACAGTGCAGTACTCCCTCAGTACTGACCCTCCGACAGTGCAGTACTCCCTCAGTGCTGACCCTCCGACAGTGCAGTACTCCCTCAGTACTGACCCTCCGACAGTGCAGTACTCCCTCAGCACTGACCCTCCGACAGTGCAGTACTCCCTCAGTGCTGACCCTCCGACAGTGCAGCACTCCCTCAGTGCTGACCCTCCATCAGTGCAGTACTCCCTCAGTATTGACCCTCCGACAGTGCAGCGCTCCCTCAGTACTGACCCTCCGACAGTGCAGCGCTCCCTCAGTACTGACCCTCCGAAAGGGCAGTGCTCCCTCAGTACTGACCCTCCAACAGGGCATTCCTCCCTCAGGACTGACCCTCCGACACTGAAGTGCTCCCTCAGTACTGACCCTCCGACAGTGCAGAGCTCCCTCAGTACTGACCATCTGACAGGGCAGCGCTCCCTCTGTAATGACCCTCCGACAGTGCAGCGCTCCCTCAGTACTGACCCTCCGACAGTGCAGTAGTCCCTCAGTACTGTCCCTCCGACAGTGCAGCACTCCCTCAGTACTGACCCTCCGACAATGCAGCGCTCCCTTGGTACCGACCATCCGACAGTGCAACACTCCCTCGGTAATGACCCTCCGACAGTGCAGTACTCCCTCAGTGCTGACCCTCCTGCAGTGCAGTACTCCCTCAGTCCTGACCCTCCGACAGTGCAGCGCTCCCTCAGTGTTGACCCTCCATCAGTGCAGTATTCCCTCAGTACTGACGCTCCGACAGTGCAGCACTCCCTCAGTGCTGACCCTCCATCAGTGCAGTACTCCCTCAGTACTGACCCTCCGACAGTGCAGCGCTCCCTCAATACTGACCCTCCGACAGTGCAGCGCTCACTCAGTACTGACCCTCTGACAGTTCAGTGCTCCCTCAGTTCTGACCCTCCGACAGTGCAGTGCTCCCTCAGTACTGACCCTCCGACAGGGCAGCGCTCCCTCAGTACCGACCCTCCGACAGTGCAGCGCTCCCTCAGTACTGACCCTCCGACAGTGCAGTACTCCCTCAGTGCTGACCATCCGACAGTGCAGTACTCCCTCAGTGCTGACCCTCCGATAGTGCAGAACTCCCTCAGTGCTGACCCTCCGACAGTGCGGCACTCCCTCAGTGCTGACCCTCCGACAGTGCAGGGCTCCCTCAGTACTGCCCCTCCGACAGTGCAGCGCTCCCTCAGTACTGACCCTCCGAAAGGGCAGTGCTCCCTCAGTACTGACCCTCCAACAGGGCATTCCTCCCTCAGTACTGACACTCCGACAGTGCGGCACTCCCTCAGTGCTGACCCTCCGACAGTGCAGGGCTCCCTCAGTACTGCCCCTCCGACAGTGCAGCGCTCCCTCAGTACTGCCCCTCCGACAGCGCAGTGCTCCCTCAGTACTGACTCTCCGACAGTGCAGCGCTCCTCAGTATTGACCCTCCGACAGTGCAGCGCTCCCTCAGTACTGACCCTCCGACAGTGCAGTGCTCCCTCAGTACTGACCCTCCGACAGGGCAGCGCTCCCTCAGTGCTGAACCTCCGATAGTGCAGCACTCCCTCAGTGCTGACCCTCCGACAGTGCGGCACTCCCTCAGTGCTGACCTTTCGACAGTGCAGCACTCCCTCAGTACTGTCCCTCCGACAGTGCAGCGCTCCCTCAGTACTGAGCCTCCGACAGTGCAGCGCTCCCTCAGTGCTGTCCCTCCGACAGTGCAGTGCTCCCTCAGTACTGACCCTCCGACATTGCAGCGCTCCCTCAGTATTGACCCTCCGACAGTGCAGCACTCCCTCAGTACTGTCCCTCCGACAGTGCAGCACTCCCTCAGTACTGACCCTCCGACAGTGCAGCGCTCCCTTGGTACCGACCCTCCGACAGTGCAACACTCCCTCGGTAATGACCCTCCGACAGTGCAGTACTCCCTCAGTGCTGAAGCTCCTACAGTGCAGTATTCCCTCAGTACTGACCCTCCGACAGTGCAGCACTCCCTCAGTGCTGACCCTCCATCAGTGCAGTACTCCCTCAGTACTGACCCTCCGACAGGGCAGCGCTCCCTCAGTACTGACCCTCCGACAGTGCAGTGCTCCCTCAGTACTGACCCTCCGAAAGGGCAGTGCTCCCTCAGTACTGACACTCCAACAGGGCAGTCCTCCCTCAGGACTGACCCTCCGACAGTGCAGTACTCCCTCAGTACTGACCCTCCGACAGGGCAGCGCTCCCTCAGTACTGACCCTCCGACAGTGCAGTGCTCCCTCAATACTGACCCTCCGAAAGGGCAGTGCTCCCTCAGTACTGACCCTCCGACAGTGCTGTGCTACCTCAGTACTGACCCTCCGACAGTGCAGTGCTCCCTCAATACTGACCCTCCGAAAGGGCAGTGCTCCCTCAGTACTGACCCTCCGACAGTGCAGTGCTCCCTCAGTACTGACCCTCCGACAGTGCAGCACTCCCTCAGTACTGACCCTCCAACAGGGCTGTCCTCCCTCAGTCCTGACCCTCCGACAGTGCAGCGCTCCCTCAGTACTGACCCACCGACAGTGCAGTGCTCCCTCAGTACTGACCCTCCGACAGTGCAGTGCTCCCTCAGTACTGACCCTCCGACAGGGCAGCGCTCCCTCAGTACCGACCCTCCGACAGTGCAGCGCTCCCTCAGTGCTGACCCTCCGACAGTGCAGTACTCCCTCAGTACTGACCCTCCGACAGTGCAGTACTCCCTCAGTGCTGACCCTCCGACAGTGCAGTACTCCCTCAGTACTGACCCTCCGACAGTGCAGTACTCCCTCAGCACTGACCCTCCGACAGTGCAGTACTCCCTCAGTGCTGACCCTCCGACAGTGCAGTACTCCCTCAGTACTGACCCTCCGACAGTGCAGTACTCCCTCAGTACTGACCCTCCGACAGTGCAGTACTCCCTCAGTACTGACCCTCCGACACGGCAGCGTTCCCTCAGTACCGACCCTCCGACAGTGCAGCGCTCCCTCAGTACTGACCCTCCGACAGTGCAGTACTCCCTCAGTACTGACCCTCCGACAGTGCAGTTCTCCCTCAGTGCTGACCCTCCGACAGTGCAGTACTCCCTCAGTGCTGACCCTCCGATCGTGCAGCACTCCCTCAGTGCTGACCCTCCGACAGTGCGGCACTCCCTCAGTGCTGACCCTCCGAAAGTGCAGCACTCCCTCAGTACTGCCCCTCCGACAGTGCAGCGCTCCCTCAGTGCTGACCCTCCGACAGTGCAGCGCTCCCTCAGAGCTGTCCCTCCGACAGTGCAGCGCTCCCTCAGTACTGACCCTCCGACAGTGCAGCGCTCCCTCAGTGCTGTCCCTCCGACAGTGCACCTCTCCCTCAGTGCTGTCCCTCCGACAGTGCAGCGCTCCCTCAATACTGTCCCTCCGACAGTGCAGTGCTCCCTTAGTACTGTCCCTCCGACAGTGCAGCGCTCCCTCAGTGCTGTCCCTCCGACAGTGCAGCGCTCCCTCAGTGCTGTCCCTCCGACAGTGCAGCGCTCCCTCAGTACTGACCCTCCGACAGTGCAGCGCTCCCTCTGTACTGACCCTCCGACATGGCAGTGCTCCCTCAGTACTGACCCTCCGACAGTGCAGTGCTCCCTCAGTACTGACCCTCCGACAGGGCAGCGCTCCCTCAGTACTGACCCTCCGACATGGCAGTGCTCCCTCAGTACTGACCCTCCGACAGGGCAGCGCTCCCTCAGTACTGACCCTCCGACAGTGCAGTGCTCCCTCAGTACTGACTCTCCGACAGTGCAGCGCTCCCTCAGTATTGACCCTCCGACAGTGCAGCGCTCCCTTGGTACCGACCCTCCGACAGTGCAACACTCCCTCGGTAATGACCCTCCGACAGTGCAGTCCTCCCTCAGTGCTGACCCTCCGACAGTGCAGCACTCCCTCAGTACTGACCCTCCGACAGGGCAGCGCTCCCTCAGTACCGACCCTCCGACAGTGCAGCGCTCCCTCAGTACTGACCGTCCGACAGTGCAGCGCTCCCTCAGTACTGACCCTCCGACACGGCAGCGTTCCCTCAGTACCGACCCTCCGACAGTGCAGTTCTCCCTCAGTGCTGACCCTCCGACAGTGCAGTACTCACTCAGTGCTGACCCTCCGATCGTGCAGCACTCCCTCAGTGCTGACCCTCCGACAGTGCGGCACTCCCTCAGTGCTGACCCTCCGAAAGTGCAGCACTCCCTCAGTACTGCCCCTCCGACAGTGCAGTGCTCCCTGAGTACTGTCCCTCCGACAGTGCAGCGCTCCCTCAGTGCTGTCCCTCCGACAGTGCAGCGCTCCCTCAGTGCTGTCCCTCCGACAGTGCAGCGCTCCCTCAGTACTGAGCCTCCGACAGTGCAGCGCTCCCTCTGTACTGACCCTCCGACATGGCAGCGCTCCCTCAGTACTGACCCTCCGACAGTGCAGCGATCCCTCAGTACTGACCCTCCGACAGTGCAGCGCTCCCTCAGCACTGACCCTCCGACATGGCAGTGCTCCCTCAGTACTGACCCTCCGACAGGGCAGCGCTCCCTCAGTACTGACCCTCCGACAGTGCAGTGCTCCCTCAGTACTGACCCTCCGACAGTGCAGCACTCCCTCAGTACTGTCCCTCCGACAGTGCAGCACTCCCTCAGTACTGACCCTCCGACAGTGCAGCGCTCCCTTGGTACCGACCCTCCGACAGTGCAACACTCCCTCGGTAATGACCCTCCGACAGTGCAGTCCTCCCTCAGTGCTGAACCTCCTACAGTGCAGTACTCCCTCAGTACTGACCCTCCGACAGTGCAGCGCTCCCTCAGTGCTGACCCTCCATCAGTGCAGTATTCCCTCAGTACTGACCCTCCGACAGTGCAGCACTCCCTCAGTGCTGACCCTCCATCAGTGCAGTACTCCCTCAGTACTGACCCTCCGACAGGGCAGCGCTCCCTCAGTACTGACCCTCCGACAGTGCAGTGCTCCCTCAGTACTGACCCTCCGAAAGGGCAGTGCTCCCTCAGTACTGACCCACCAACAGGGCAGTCCTCCCTCAGGACTGACCCTCCGACAGTGCAGTACTCCCTCAGTACTGACCCTCCGACAGGGCAGCGCTCCCTCAGTACTGACCCGCCGACAGTGCAGTGCTCCCTCAATACTGACCCTCCGAAAGGGCAGTGCTCCCTCAGTACTGACCCTCCGACAGTGCTGTGCTACCTCAGTACTGACCCTCCGACAGAGCGGTGCTCCCTCAATACTGACCCTCCGAAAGGGCAGTGCTCCCTCAGTACTGACCCTCCGACAGTGCAGTGCTCCCTCAGTACTGACCCTCCGACAGTGCAGCACTCCCTCAGTACTGACCCTCCAACAGGGCTGTCCTCCCTCAGTACTGAACCTCCGACAGTGCAGCGCTCCCTCAGTACTGACCCACCGACAGTGCAGTGCTCCCTCAGTACTGACCCTCCGACAGTGCAGTGCTCCCTCAGTACTGACCCTCCGACAGGGCAGCGCTCCCTCAGTACCGACCCTCCGACAGTGCAGCGCTCCCTCAGTACTGACCCTCCGACAGTGCAGTACTCCGTCAGTACTATCCCTCCGACAGTGCAGTACTCCCTCAGTACTGACCCTCCGACAGTGCAGTACTCCCTCAGTGCTGACCCTCCGACAGTGCAGTACTCCCTCAGTACTGACCCTCCGACAGTGCAGTACTCCCTCAGTACTGACCCTCCGACAGTGCAGTACTCCCTCAGTACTGACCCTCCGACACGGCAGCGTTCCCTCAGTACCGACCCTCCGACAGTGCAGCGCTCCCTCAGTACTGACCCTCCGACAGTGCAGTATTCCCTCAGTACTGACCCTCCGACAGTGCAGTACTCCCTCAGTGCTGACCCTCCGATATTGCAGCACTCCCTCAGTGCTGACACTCCGACAGTGCAGCACTCCCTCAGTACTGCCCCTCCGACAGTGCAGCGCTCCCTCAGTACTGACCCTCCAACAGGGCATTCCTCCCTCAGGACTGACCCTCCGACACTGAAGTGCTCCCTCAGTACTGACCCTCCGACAGTGCAGAGCTCCCTCAGTACTGACCATCTGACAGGGCAGCGCTCCCTCTGTAATGACCCTCCGACAGTGCAGCGCTCCCTCAGTACTGACCCTCCGACAGTGCAGTAGTCCCTCAGTACTGTCCCTCCGACAGTGCAGCACTCCCTCAGTACTGACCCTCCGACAATGCAGCGCTCCCTTGGTACCGACCATCCGACAGTGCAACACTCCCTCGGTAATGACCCTCCGACAGTGCAGTACTCCCTCAGTGCTGACCCTCCTGCAGTGCAGTACTCCCTCAGTCCTGACCCACCGACAGTGCAGCGCTCCCTCAGTGTTGACCCTCCATCAGTGCAGTATTCCCTCAGTACTGACGCTCCGACAGTGCAGCACTCCCTCAGTGCTGACCCTCCATCAGTGCAGTACTCCCTCAGTACTGACCCTCCGACAGTGCAGCGCTCCCTCAATACTGACCCTCCGACAGTGCAGCGCTCACTCAGTACTGACCCTCTGACAGTTCAGTGCTCCCTCAGTTCTGACCCTCCGACAGTGCAGTGCTCCCTCAGTACTGACCCTCCGACAGGGCAGCGCTCCCTCAGTACCGACCCTCCGACAGTGCAGCGCTCCCTCAGTACTGACCCTCCGACAGTGCAGTACTCCCTCAGTGCTGACCATCCGACAGTGCAGTACTCCCTCAGTGCTGACCCTCCGATAGTGCAGAACTCCCTCAGTGCTGACCCTCCGACAGTGCGGCACTCCCTCAGTGCTGACCCTCCGACAGTGCAGGGCTCCCTCAGTACTGCCCCTCCGACAGTGCAGCGCTCCCTCAGTACTGACCCTCCGAAAGGGCAGTGCTCCCTCAGTACTGACCCTCCAACAGGGCATTCCTCCCTCAGTACTGACCCTCCGACAGTGCAGTACTCCCTCAGTGCTGACCCTCCGATCGTGCAGCACTCCCTCAGTGCTGACCCTCCGACAGTGCGGCACTCCCTCAGTGCTGACCCTCCGAAAGTGCAGCACTCCCTCAGTACTGCCCCTCCGACAGTGCAGCGCTCCCTCAGTGCTGACCCTCCGACAGTGCAGCGCTCCCTCAGAGCTGTCCCTCCGACAGTGCAGCGCTCCCTCAGTACTGACCCTCCGACAGTGCAGCGCTCCCTCAGTGCTGTCCCTCCGACAGTGCACCTCTCCCTCAGTGCTGTCCCTCCGACAGTGCAGCGCTCCCTCAATACTGTCCCTCCGACAGTGCAGTGCTCCCTTAGTACTGTCCCTCCGACAGTGCAGCGCTCCCTCAGTGCTGTCCCTCCGACAGTGCAGCGCTCCCTCAGTGCTGTCCCTCCGACAGTGCAGCGCTCCCTCAGTACTGACCCTCCGACAGTGCAGCGCTCCCTCTGTACTGACCCTCCGACATGGCAGTGCTCCCTCAGTACTGACCCTCCGACAGTGCAGTGCTCCCTCAGTACTGACCCTCCGACAGGGCAGCGCTCCCTCAGTACTGACCCTCCGACATGGCAGTGCTCCCTCAGTACTGACCCTCCGACAGGGCAGCGCTCCCTCAGTACTGACCCTCCGACAGTGCAGTGCTCCCTCAGTACTGACTCTCCGACAGTGCAGCGCTCCCTCAGTATTGACCCTCCGACAGTGCAGCGCTCCCTTGGTACCGACCCTCCGACAGTGCAACACTCCCTCGGTAATGACCCTCCGACAGTGCAGTCCTCCCTCAGTGCTGACCCTCCGACAGTGCAGCACTCCCTCAGTACTGACCCTCCGACAGGGCAGCGCTCCCTCAGTACCGACCCTCCGACAGTGCAGTTCTCCCTCAGTGCTGACCCTCCGACAGTGCAGTACTCACTCAGTGCTGACCCTCCGATCGTGCAGCACTCCCTCAGTGCTGACCCTCCGACAGTGCGGCACTCCCTCAGTGCTGACCCTCCGAAAGTGCAGCACTCCCTCAGTACTGCCCCTCCGACAGTGCAGCGCTCCCTCAGTGCTGACCCTCCGACAGTGCAGCGCTCCCTCAGGGCTGTCCCTCCGACAGTGCAGCGCTCCCTCAGTACTGACCCTCCGACAGTGCAGCGCTCCCTCAGTGCTGTCCCTCCGACAGTGCACCTCTCCCTCAGTGCTGTCCCTCCGACAGTGCAGTGCTCCCTGAGTACTGTCCCTCCGACAGTGCAGCGCTCCCTCAGTGCTGTCCCTCCGACAGTGCAGCGCTCCCTCAGTGCTGTCCCTCCGACAGTGCAGCGCTCCCTCAGTACTGAGCCTCCGACAGTGCAGCGCTCCCTCTGTACTGACCCTCCGACATGGCAGCGCTCCCTCAGTACTGACCCTCCGACAGTGCAGCGATCCCTCAGTACTGACCCTCCGACAGTGCAGCGCTCCCTCAGCACTGACCCTCCGACATGGCAGTGCTCCCTCAGTACTGACCCTCCGACAGGGCAGCGCTCCCTCAGTACTGACCCTCCGACAGTGCAGTGCTCCCTCAGTACTGACCCTCCGACAGTGCAGCACTCCCTCAGTACTGTCCCTCCGACAGTGCAGCACTCCCTCAGTACTGACCCTCCGACAGTGCAGCGCTCCCTTGGTACCGACCCTCCGACAGTGCAACACTCCCTCGGTAATGACCCTCCGACAGTGCAGTCCTCCCTCAGTGCTGAACCTCCTACAGTGCAGTACTCCCTCAGTACTGACCCTCCGACAGTGCAGCGCTCCCTCAGTGCTGACCCTCCATCAGTGCAGTATTCCCTCAGTACTGACCCTCCGACAGTGCAGCACTCCCTCAGTGCTGACCCTCCATCAGTGCAGTACTCCCTCAGTACTGACCCTCCGACAGGGCAGCGCTCCCTCAGTACTGACCCTCCGACAGTGCAGTGCTCCCTCAGTACTGACCCTCCGAAAGGGCAGTGCTCCCTCAGTACTGACCCACCAACAGGGCAGTCCTCCCTCAGGACTGACCCTCCGACAGTGCAGTACTCCCTCAGTACTGACCCTCCGACAGGGCAGCGCTCCCTCAGTACTGACCCGCCGACAGTGCAGTGCTCCCTCAATACTGACCCTCCGAAAGGGCAGTGCTCCCTCAGTACTGACCCTCCGACAGTGCTGTGCTACCTCAGTACTGACCCTCCGACAGAGCGGTGCTCCCTCAATACTGACCCTCCGAAAGGGCAGTGCTCCCTCAGTACTGACCCTCCGACAGTGCAGTGCTCCCTCAGTACTGACCCTCCGACAGTGCAGCACTCCCTCAGTACTGACCCTCCAACAGGGCTGTCCTCCCTCAGTACTGAACCTCCGACAGTGCAGCGCTCCCTCAGTACTGACCCACCGACAGTGCAGTGCTCCCTCAGTACTGACCCTCCGACAGTGCAGTGCTCCCTCAGTACTGACCCTCCGACAGGGCAGCGCTCCCTCAGTACCGACCCTCCGACAGTGCAGCGCTCCCTCAGTACTGACCCTCCGACAGTGCAGTACTCCGTCAGTACTATCCCTCCGACAGTGCAGTACTCCCTCAGTACTGACCCTCCGACAGTGCAGTACTCCCTCAGTGCTGACCCTCCGACAGTGCAGTACTCCCTCAGTACTGACCCTCCGACAGTGCAGTACTCCCTCAGTACTGACCCTCCGACAGTGCAGTACTCCCTCAGTACTGACCCTCCGACACGGCAGCGTTCCCTCAGTACCGACCCTCCGACAGTGCAGCGCTCCCTCAGTACTGACCCTCCGACAGTGCAGTTTTCCCTCAGTACTGACCCTCCGACAGTGCAGTACTCCCTCAGTGCTGACCCTCCGATATTGCAGCACTCCCTCAGTGCTGACACTCCGACAGTGCAGCACTCCCTCAGTACTGCCCCTCCGACAGTGCAGCGCTCCCTCAGTACTGACCCTCCAACAGGGCATTCCTCCCTCAGGACTGACCCTCCGACACTGAAGTGCTCCCTCAGTACTGACCCTCCGACAGTGCAGAGCTCCCTCAGTACTGACCATCTGACAGGGCAGCGCTCCCTCTGTAATGACCCTCCGACAGTGCAGCGCTCCCTCAGTACTGACCCTCCGACAGTGCAGTAGTCCCTCAGTACTGTCCCTCCGACAGTGCAGCACTCCCTCAGTACTGACCCTCCGACAATGCAGCGCTCCCTTGGTACCGACCATCCGACAGTGCAACACTCCCTCGGTAATGACCCTCCGACAGTGCAGTACTCCCTCAGTGCTGACCCTCCTGCAGTGCAGTACTCCCTCAGTCCTGACCCACCGACAGTGCAGCGCTCCCTCAGTGTTGACCCTCCATCAGTGCAGTATTCCCTCAGTACTGACGCTCCGACAGTGCAGCACTCCCTCAGTGCTGACCCTCCATCAGTGCAGTACTCCCTCAGTACTGACCCTCCGACAGTGCAGCGCTCCCTCAATACTGACCCTCCGACAGTGCAGCGCTCACTCAGTACTGACCCTCTGACAGTTCAGTGCTCCCTCAGTTCTGACCCTCCGACAGTGCAGTGCTCCCTCAGTACTGACCCTCCGACAGGGCAGCGCTCCCTCAGTACCGACCCTCCGACAGTGCAGCGCTCCCTCAGTACTGACCCTCCGACAGTGCAGTACTCCCTCAGTGCTGACCATCCGACAGTGCAGTACTCCCTCAGTGCTGACCCTCCGATAGTGCAGAACTCCCTCAGTGCTGACCCTCCGACAGTGCGGCACTCCCTCAGTGCTGACCCTCCGACAGTGCAGGGCTCCCTCAGTACTGCCCCTCCGACAGTGCAGCGCTCCCTCAGTACTGACCCTCCGAAAGGGCAGTGCTCCCTCAGTACTGACCCTCCAACAGGGCATTCCTCCCTCAGTACTGACACTCCGACAGTGCGGCACTCCCTCAGTGCTGACCCTCCGACAGTGCAGGGCTCCCTCAGTACTGCCCCTCCGACAGTGCAGCGCTCCCTCAGTACTGCCCCTCCGACAGCGCAGTGCTCCCTCAGTACTGACTCTCCGACAGTGCAGCGCTCCTCAGTATTGACCCTCCGACAGTGCAGCGCTCCCTCAGTACTGACCCTCCGACAGTGCAGTGCTCCCTCAGTACTGACCCTCCGACAGGGCAGCGCTCCCTCAGTGCTGAACCTCCGATAGTGCAGCACTCCCTCAGTGCTGACCCTCCGACAGTGCGGCACTCCCTCAGTGCTGACCTTTCGACAGTGCAGCACTCCCTCAGTACTGTCCCTCCGACAGTGCAGCGCTCCCTCAGTACTGAGCCTCCGACAGTGCAGCGCTCCCTCAGTGCTGTCCCTCCGACAGTGCAGTGCTCCCTCAGTACTGACCCTCCGACATTGCAGCGCTCCCTCAGTATTGACCCTCCGACAGTGCAGCACTCCCTCAGTACTGTCCCTCCGACAGTGCAGCACTCCCTCAGTACTGACCCTCCGACAGTGCAGCGCTCCCTTGGTACCGACCCTCCGACAGTGCAACACTCCCTCGGTAATGACCCTCCGACAGTGCAGTACTCCCTCAGTGCTGAAGCTCCTACAGTGCAGTATTCCCTCAGTACTGACCCTCCGACAGTGCAGCACTCCCTCAGTGCTGACCCTCCATCAGTGCAGTACTCCCTCAGTACTGACCCTCCGACAGGGCAGCGCTCCCTCAGTACTGACCCTCCGACAGTGCAGTGCTCCCTCAGTACTGACCCTCCGAAAGGGCAGTGCTCCCTCAGTACTGACACTCCAACAGGGCAGTCCTCCCTCAGGACTGACCCTCCGACAGTGCAGTACTCCCTCAGTACTGACCCTCCGACAGGGCAGCGCTCCCTCAGTACTGACCCTCCGACAGTGCAGTGCTCCCTCAATACTGACCCTCCGAAAGGGCAGTGCTCCCTCAGTACTGACCCTCCGACAGTGCTGTGCTACCTCAGTACTGACCCTCCGACAGTGCAGTGCTCCCTCAATACTGACCCTCCGAAAGGGCAGTGCTCCCTCAGTACTGACCCTCCGACAGTGCAGTGCTCCCTCAGTACTGACCCTCCGACAGTGCAGCACTCCCTCAGTACTGACCCTCCAACAGGGCTGTCCTCCCTCAGTCCTGACCCTCCGACAGTGCAGCGCTCCCTCAGTACTGACCCACCGACAGTGCAGTGCTCCCTCAGTACTGACCCTCCGACAGTGCAGTGCTCCCTCAGTACTGACCCTCCGACAGGGCAGCGCTCCCTCAGTACCGACCCTCCGACAGTGCAGCGCTCCCTCAGTGCTGACCCTCCGACAGTGCAGTACTCCCTCAGTACTGACCCTCCGACAGTGCAGTACTCCCTCAGTGCTGACCCTCCGACAGTGCAGTACTCCCTCAGTACTGACCCTCCGACAGTGCAGTACTCCCTCAGCACTGACCCTCCGACAGTGCAGTACTCCCTCAGTGCTGACCCTCCGACAGTGCAGTACTCCCTCAGTACTGACCCTCCGACAGTGCAGTACTCCCTCAGTACTGACCCTCCGACAGTGCAGTACTCCCTCAGTACTGACCCTCCGACACGGCAGCGTTCCCTCAGTACCGACCCTCCGACAGTGCAGCGCTCCCTCAGTACTGACCCTCCGACAGTGCAGTACTCCCTCAGTACTGACCCTCCGACAGTGCAGTTCTCCCTCAGTGCTGACCCTCCGACAGTGCAGTACTCCCTCAGTGCTGACCCTCCGATCGTGCAGCACTCCCTCAGTGCTGACCCTCCGACAGTGCGGCACTCCCTCAGTGCTGACCCTCCGAAAGTGCAGCACTCCCTCAGTACTGCCCCTCCGACAGTGCAGCGCTCCCTCAGTGCTGACCCTCCGACAGTGCAGCGCTCCCTCAGGGCTGTCCCTCCGACAGTGCAGCGCTCCCTCAGTACTGACCCTCCGACAGTGCAGCGCTCCCTCAGTGCTGTCCCTCCGACAGTGCACCTCTCCCTCAGTGCTGTCCCTCCGACAGTGCAGCGCTCCCTCAATACTGTCCCTCCGACAGTGCAGTGCTCCCTTAGTACTGTCCCTCCGACAGTGCAGCGCTCCCTCAGTGCTGTCCCTCCGACAGTGCAGCGCTCCCTCAGTGCTGTCCCTCCGACAGTGCAGCGCTCCCTCAGTACTGACCCTCCGACAGTGCAGCGCTCCCTCTGTACTGACCCTCCGACATGGCAGTGCTCCCTCAGTACTGACCCTCCGACAGTGCAGTGCTCCCTCAGTACTGACCCTCCGACAGGGCAGCGCTCCCTCAGTACTGACCCTCCGACATGGCAGTGCTCCCTCAGTACTGACCCTCGACAGGGCAGCGCTCCCTCAGTACTGACCCTCCGACAGTGCAGTGCTCCCTCAGTACTGACTCTCCGACAGTGCAGCGCTCCCTCAGTATTGACCCTCCGACAGTGCAGCGCTCCCTTGGTACCGACCCTCCGACAGTGCAACACTCCCTCGGTAATGACCCTCCGACAGTGCAGTCCTCCCTCAGTGCTGACCCTCCGACAGTGCAGCACTCCCTCAGTACTGACCCTCCGACAGGGCAGCGCTCCCTCAGTACCGACCCTCCGACAGTGCAGCGCTCCCTCAGTACTGACCGTCCGACAGTGCAGCGCTCCCTCAGTACTGACCCTCCGACACGGCAGCGTTCCCTCAGTACCGACCCTCCGACAGTGCAGTTCTCCCTCAGTGCTGACCCTCCGACAGTGCAGTACTCACTCAGTGCTGACCCTCCGATCGTGCAGCACTCCCTCAGTGCTGACCCTCCGACAGTGCGGCACTCCCTCAGTGCTGACCCTCCGAAAGTGCAGCACTCCCTCAGTACTGCCCCTCCGACAGTGCAGCGCTCCCTCAGTGCTGACCCTCCGACAGTGCAGCGCTCCCTCAGGGCTGTCCCTCCGACAGTGCAGCGCTCCCTCAGTACTGACCCTCCGACAGTGCAGCGCTCCCTCAGTGCTGTCCCTCCGACAGTGCACCTCTCCCTCAGTGCTGTCCCTCCGACAGTGCAGTGCTCCCTGAGTACTGTCCCTCCGACAGTGCAGCGCTCCCTCAGTGCTGTCCCTCCGACAGTGCAGCGCTCCCTCAGTGCTGTCCCTCCGACAGTGCAGCGCTCCCTCAGTACTGAGCCTCCGACAGTGCAGCGCTCCCTCTGTACTGACCCTCCGACATGGCAGCGCTCCCTCAGTACTGACCCTCCGACAGTGCAGCGATCCCTCAGTACTGACCCTCCGACAGGGCAGCGCTCCCTCAGTACCGACCCTCCGACAGTGCAGCACTCCCTCAGTACTGTCCCTCCGACAGTGCAGCACTCCCTCAGTACTGACCCTCCGACAGTGCAGCGCTCCCTTGGTACCGACCCTCCGACAGTGCAACACTCCCTCGGTAATGACCCTCCGACAGTGCAGTCCTCCCTCAGTGCTGAACCTCCTACAGTGCAGTACTCCCTCAGTACTGACCCTCCGACAGTGCAGCGCTCCCTCAGTGCTGACCCTCCATCAGTGCAGTATTCCCTCAGTACTGACCCTCCGACAGTGCAGCACTCCCTCAGTGCTGACCCTCCATCAGTGCAGTACTCCCTCAGTACTGACCCTCCGACAGGGCAGCGCTCCCTCAGTACTGACCCTCCGACAGTGCAGTGCTCCCTCAGTACTGACCCTCCGAAAGGGCAGTGCTCCCTCAGTACTGACCCACCAACAGGGCAGTCCTCCCTCAGGACTGACCCTCCGACAGTGCAGTACTCCCTCAGTACTGACCCTCCGACAGGGCAGCGCTCCCTCAGTACTGACCCGCCGACAGTGCAGTGCTCCCTCAATACTGACCCTCCGAAAGGGCAGTGCTCCCTCAGTACTGACCCTCCGACAGTGCTGTGCTACCTCAGTACTGACCCTCCGACAGAGCGGTGCTCCCTCAATACTGACCCTCCGAAAGGGCAGTGCTCCCTCAGTACTGACCCTCCGACAGTGCAGTGCTCCCTCAGTACTGACCCTCCGACAGTGCAGCACTCCCTCAGTACTGACCCTCCAACAGGGCTGTCCTCCCTCAGTACTGAACCTCCGACAGTGCAGCGCTCCCTCAGTACTGACCCACCGACAGTGCAGTGCTCCCTCAGTACTGACCCTCCGACAGTGCAGTGCTCCCTCAGTACTGACCCTCCGACAGGGCAGCGCTCCCTCAGTACCGACCCTCCGACAGTGCAGCGCTCCCTCAGTACTGACCCTCCGACAGTGCAGTACTCCGTCAGTACTATCCCTCCGACAGTGCAGTACTCCCTCAGTACTGACCCTCCGACAGTGCAGTACTCCCTCAGTGCTGACCCTCCGACAGTGCAGTACTCCCTCAGTACTGACCCTCCGACAGTGCAGTACTCCCTCAGTACTGACCCTCCGACAGTGCAGTACTCCCTCAGTACTGACCCTCCGACACGGCAGCGTTCCCTCAGTACCGACCCTCCGACAGTGCAGCGCTCCCTCAGTACTGACCCTCCGACAGGGCAGTATTCCCTCAGTACTGACCCTCCGACAGTGCAGTACTCCCTCAGTGCTGACCCTCCGATATTGCAGCACTCCCTCAGTGCTGACACTCCGACAGTGCAGCACTCCCTCAGTACTGCCCCTCCGACAGTGCAGCGCTCCCTCAGTGCTGTCCCTCCGACAGTGCACCTCTCCCTCAGTGCTGTCCCTCCGACAGTGCAGCGCTCCCTCAGTACTGACCCTCCGACAGTGCAGCGCTCCCTCAGTGCTGTCCCTCCGACAGTGCAGCGCTCCCTCAGTGCTGTCCCTCCGACAGTGCAGCGCTCCCTCAGTTCTGTCCCTCCGACAGTGCAGCGCTCCCTCAGTGCTGTCCCTCCGACAGTGCAGTGCTCCCTCAGTGTTGACCCTCCGACAGTGCAGCACTCCCTCAGTACTGACTCTCCGACAGTGCAGCACTCCCTCAGTACTGACCCTCCGATAGTGCAGCACTCCCTCAGTACTGACCCTCCGAAAGGGCAGTGCTCCCTCAGTACTGACCCTCCGACAGTGCAGTGCTCCCTCAGTACTGACCCTCCGACAGTGCAGCACTCCCTCAGTACTGACCCTCCGACAGTGCAGCACTCCCTCAGTACTGACCCTCTGAAAGGGCAGTGCTCCCTCAGTACTGACCGTCCGACAGTGCAGCGCTCCCTCAGTACTGACCCTCCGACAGTGCAGTACTCCCTCAGTGCTGACCCTCCGACAGTGCATTACTCCCTCAGTACTGACCCTCCGACACGGCAGCGTTCCCTCAGTACCGACCCTCCGACAGTGCAGCGCTACCTCAGTACTGACCCTCCGACAGTGCAGTACTCCCTCAGGACTGACCCTCCGATAGTGCAGTACTCCCTCAGTGCTGACCCTCCGACAGTGCAGTACTCCCTCAGTGCTGACCCTCCGACAGTGCAGTACTCCCTCAGAACTGACCCTCCGACAGTGCAGCGCTCCCTCAGTACTGACCCTCCGACATGGCAGTTCTCCCTCAGTACTGACCCTCCGACAGTGCAGCGCTCCCTCAATATTTACCTCCGACAGTGCAGCGCTCCCTCAGTACTGTCCCTCCGACAGTGCAGCACTCCCTCAGTACTGACCCTCCGACAGTGCAGCGCTCCCTTGGTACCGACCCTCCGACAGTGCAACACTCCCTCGGTAATGACCCTCCGACAGTGCAGTACTCCCTCAGTACTGACCCTCCTACAGTGCAGTACTCCCTCAGTACTGACCCTCCGACAGTGCAGCGCTCCCTCAGTGCTGACTCTCCATCAGTGCAGTATTCCCTCAGTACTGACCCTCCGACAGTGCAGCACTCCCTCAGTGCTGACCCTCCATCAGTGCAGTAGTCCCTCAGTACTGACCCTCCGACAGGGCAGCGCTCCCTCAGTACTGACCCTCCGACAGTGCAGCGCTCCCTCAGTACTGACCCTCCGAAAGGGCAGTGCTCCCTCAGTGCTGACCCTCCAACAGTGCGGTACTCCCTCAGTACTGACCCTCCGACAGGGCAGCGCTCCCTCAGTGCTGACCCTCCGACAGTGCAGCGCTCCCTCAGTGCTGACCCTCCGACAGTGCAGTACTCCCTCAGTACTGACCCTCCGACAGGGCAGCGCTCCCTCAGTGCTGACCCTCCGACAGTGCAGCGCTCCCTCAGTACTTTCCCTCCGACAGGGCAGCGCTCCCTCAGTACTGACCCTCCGACAGTGCAGCGCTCCCTCAGTACTGACCCTCCGACAGTGCAGCGCTCCCTCAGTACTGACCCTCCGACAGTGCAGCGCTCCCTCAGTACTGACCCTCCGACAGTGCAGCGCTCCCTCAGTACTGCCCCTCCGACAGTGCAGCGCTCCCTCAGTACTGACCCTCCGACAGTGCAGCGCTCCCTCAGTACTGACCCTCCGACAGTGCAGCGCTCCCTCAGTACTGACCCTCCGACAGTGCAGCGCTCCCTCAGTACTGCCCCTCCGACAGTGCAGCGCTCCCTCAGTACTGACCCTCC
Organism: Heptranchias perlo; assembly: GCF_035084215.1. Taxonomy (NCBI): domain Eukaryota; kingdom Metazoa; phylum Chordata; class Chondrichthyes; order Hexanchiformes; family Hexanchidae; genus Heptranchias; species Heptranchias perlo. The sequence goes on along the minus strand of NW_027139120.1, from coordinate 52,885 downwards.
GACAGTGCAGCGCTCCCTCAGTACTGCCCCTCCGACAGTGCAGCGCTCCCTCAGTACTGACCCTCCGACAGTGCAGCACTCCCTCGGTACTGACCCTCCGACAGTGCAGCGCTCCCTCAGTACTGACCCTCCGACAGTGCAGCGCTCCCTCAGTACTGACCCTCCGACAGTGCAGCGCTCCCTCAGTACTGACCCTCCGACAGTGCAGCACTCCCTCAGTACTGACCCTCCGACAGTGAAGCGCTCCCTCAGTACTGACCCTCCGACAGTGCAGCGCTCCCTCAGTACTGTCCCTCCGACAGTGCAGCGCTCCCTCAGTACTGACCCTCCAACAGTGCAGCACTCCCTCAGTACTGTCCCTCCGACAGTGCAGCGCTCCCTCAGTACTGACCCTCCGACAGTGCAGCGCTCCCTCAGTACTGACCCTCCGACAGTGCAGCGCTCCCTCAGTACTGCCCCTCCGACAGTGCAGCGCTCCCTCAGTACTGACCCTCCGACAGTGCAGCGCTCCCTCAGTACTGACCCTCCGACAGTGCAGCGCTCCCTCAGTACTGACCCTCCGACAGTGCAGCACTCCCTCGGTACTGACCCTCCGACAGTGCAGCGCTCCCTCAGTACTGACCCTCCGACAGTGCAGCGCTCCCTCAGTACTGACCCTCCGACAGTGCAGCGCTCCCTCAGTACTGACCCTCCGACTGTGCAGCACTCCCTCAGTACTGACCCTCCGACAGTGCAGCACTCCCTCAGTACTGACCCTCCGACAGTGAAGCGCTCCCTCAGTACTGACCCTCCGACAGTGCAGCGCTCCCTCAGTACTGTCCCTCCGACAGTGCAGCGCTCCCTCAGTACTGACCCTCCGACAGTGCAGCACTCCCTCAGTACTGACCCTCCGACAGTGCAGCGCTCCCTCAGTACTGACCCTCAGTATTGTACTGGGAGTGTCAGTCTAGATTCTGTGCTCGATTCTCCGGTGTGGGACTTGAACCCACGACCTTCAGACTCAGAGGTGGGAGTTTCACCCACTGATCCATGATTTGAGTTTTGATGTTTCACTGTCTGACTCCCCGCTGTTCAATTCCCTGTGCACTCTCTCTCCCTTCCCCTATTCAGTTTAGTTCCCGGTTTGTGAGTCCGGATGAGGCAGTGCTGAGTGTTGGCTGGGACTGAGTGACAGATGGAGGTGTTCCCTCACCTTGCGATTCCTCCCTCAGGTACAAACCGAGAGAGAAGCTGCGTGTGTCCTTCGGAACCCCCGAGTTCCTGGCTCCTGAGATCGTCAACTTTGAACATGTTTCCTTCCCCACGGACATGTGGAGTCTGGGAGTGGTGACCTACATGCTGTGAGTAGCAGAGTGTGTCGTCCAGCTCTCCACACTGAACAGGACCCAATGGGACCTTCCCGCCTCTCTCATTCAATCATTACAGCAGGCACAACATTGTGCTCTTTACCCCAGGGGACGGTCCCTGTACTCACCCCAGGGGCTCGAAAGGCTGACTGAATTAAAATAGGATTAAACTGGGCCGTCTGTGCAAAGGCAAGCCAGTGAGTGTGATGGCAGAGACAGGACAGCTCTGTGTTGTGTGGATATTCAATTGTCAAGGTGTAGGGAGTGCTGCTTTTCAGTCTCTGGGAACTCCCTCAAAATACTAGCTCGTTTATCCACACTGTCACACACTCCAATCCCACACAGTGTCGATGCCCAACTCTGAGAGGCTCAGAGCTCCCTCTCTGGACTGTGTCGATCAGGTAAGTCCCTTGGCCAGTTCCTAACCATGTGGACTTAACTGATTAGATCAGGGATGTAACGGAGGTGATGACCACCACATCTCTGGGCTAGAGAGTCAGGCTAAAATCCCAGCCCAGGCCCTCCTCCTGATCCCGGCCCGGGGCCTCCTGCTCCCGATCCCGGCCCGGGGCCTCCTCCTGATCCCAGCCCAGGCCCTCCTCCTGATCCCAGCCCAGGCCCTCCTCCTGATCCCGGCCCGGGGCCTCCTGCTCCCGATCCCGGCCCGGGGCCTCCTCCTGATCCCAACCCGGGGCCTCGTCCTCCTGATCCCAGCCCAGGCCTTCCTGCTCCCGATCCCGGCCCGGGGCCTCCTCCTGATCCCAACCCGGGGCCTCCTGCTCCTGATCCCGGCCCAGGGCCTCCTGCTCCTGATCCCAGCCCGGGGCCTCCTCCTGATCCCAACCCGGGGCCTCCTGCTCCTGATCCCGGCCCAGGGCCTCCTGCTCCTGATCCCAGCCCGGGGCCTCCTCCTGATCCCGGCCCGGGGCCTCCTCCTCCTGATCCCGGCCCGGGGCCTCCTCCTCCTGATCCCGGCCCGGGGCCTCCTCCTCCTGATCCCGGCCCGGGGCCTCCTCCTGATCCCAGCCCGGGGCCTCCTGCTCCTGATCCCAGCCCAGGGCCTCCTCCTGATCCCGGCCCGGGGCCTCCTCCTGATCCCGGCCCGGGGCCTCCTCCTCCTGATCCCAGCCCGGAGCCTCCTGCTCCCGATCCCAGCCCAGGGCCTCCTCCTGATCCCGGCCCGGGGCCTCCTCCTGATCCCGGCCCGGGGCCTCCTCCTCCTGATCCCAGCCCGGGGCTTCCTCCTCCTGATCCCAGCCCGGAGCCTCCTGCTCCCGATCCCAGCCCAGGGCCTCCTGATCCCGGCCCGGGGCCTCCTGCTCCCGATCCCAGCCCGGGGTCTCCTGCTCCCGATCCCAGCCCAGGGCCTCCTGCTCCCAATCCCAGCCCGGGGCTTCCTCCTCCTGATCCCAGCCCGGAGCCTCCTGCTCCCGATCCCAGCCCAGGGCCTCCTGATCCCGGCCCGGGGTCTCCTGCTCCCGATCCCAGCCCAGGGCCTCCTGCTCCCAATCCCAGCCCGGGGTCTCCTGCTCCCGATCCCAGCCCAGGGACTCTTGCTCCTGATCTGTGAGGCTGTAACCGTCTCTCTCACAGGCTGTGATCTGTTAGACTGTAACACTCTCTCTCACAGGCTGTGATCTGTCAGACTGTAACCCTCTCTCTCACAGGCTGTGATCTGTCAGACTGTAACCCTCTCTCTCACAGGCTGGGATCTGTCATACTGTAACCCTCTCTCTCACAGACAGGAATCTGTCAGATTGTAACACTGTGTCTCTCAGACTGGTGTCTGTCAGACTGTTACCCGCCCTCACAGACTGGGATCTGTCAGACTGTAACCCTCTCTCTCACAGGCTGGGATCTGTCAGACTGTAACCCCCTCTCTCACAGACTGGGATCTGTCAGACTGTAACCCTCTCTCTCACAGGCTGGGATCTGTCAGAATGTAACACTGTCAATCATACAATGGGCATCCGTCAGACGATAACCCTCTCATTCAGACTGAGATCTGTCAGGCTGTAACCTACTCTCATAGGGTGTGACCTGTCAGACTGTAACCAACTCGCTAACAGACTGGGATCTGTTAGTCTGTAACCCTCTCTCTCTCTCATACTGGAATCTGTCAGACTGTAACCGTCTCACATACTGGGATCTGTCAGACTGTAACCCTCTCTCTTACAGGCTGGGAGCAGTCAGTCTTTATCCGTCTCACTCATAGGCTGGGATCTGTCAGACTGTAAACATCTCTTTCACAGGCTGGGATCGGTCAGACTGTAACACTGTCTATCACACATTAGGATCCATTAGACTGTAACCCCCTCTCATAGATTAGGATCTGTCAGACAGTAACCCTCTCACTCACACACTGAGATCTGTCAGACTGTAGCACTCTCTCTCACAGGCTAGGATCTGTCAGACTTTATCTCTCTCTCGCACAGACATCGATGTGTCAGACTGTAACACTGTCTTTGACAGACGAGGATCTGTGAGGCTGTCACCATCTCCCGCACATACTGGATCTGTCATACTGTTATGCCTTCACTCACAGACAGGGAACTGTCAGAATGTAACACTCTCTCACAGGCTGCAATCTATCAGACTGTAACCCTCTCTCTCACAGGCTGGGTCCTGTCAGACTGTAACCCTCTCTCTCACAGGCTGGGATCTGTCAGACTGTAACCCTCTCTCTCACAGACTGTGATCTGTCAGACTGTAACCCTCTCCCTCACAGGCTGGGATCTGGCAGACTGTAACCCTCTCCTTCACAGGCTGGGATCTGTCAGACTGTAACCCTCTCTCTCACAGACTGGGATCTGTCAGACTGTAACCCTCTCTCTCACAGACTGGGATCTGTCAGACTGTAACCCTCTCTCTCACAGGCTGGGATCTGTCAGACTGTAACCCTCTCTCTCACAGACTGTGATCTGTCAGACTGTAACCCTCTCCCTCACAGGCTGTGATCTGTCAGACTGTAACCCTCTCCCTCACAGGCTGGGATCTGTCAGACTGTAACCCTCTCCCTCACAGGCTGTGATCTGTCAGACTGTAACCCTCTCCCTCACAGGCTGGGATCTGTCAGACTGTAACCCTCTCTCTCACAGACTGGGATCTGTCAGACTGTAACCCTCTCCCTCACAGGCTGGGATCTGTCAGACTGTAACCCTCTCCCTCACAGGCTGGGATCTGTCAGACTGTAACCCTCTCCCTCACAGGCTGGGATCTGTCAGACTGTAACGCTCTCCCTCACAGGCTGGGATCTGTCAGACTGTAACCCTCTCTCTCACATACTGGATCTGTCAGACTGTAATGGTCTCTCTCACAAGCTGGATCAGTAAGACTGTTACCCTCTCTCACAGGCTGGCATATTTCAGAATGTAACCCACTCTCAGATTTGGATCCGTCAGTCTATAACCATCTCTCTCACAGACTGTGAGCTGTCAGTCTATAACCCTCTCTCTCACAGACTGTGAGCTGTCAGTCTATAACCCTCTCTCTCACAGACTGTGAGCTGTCAGTCTATAACCATCTCTCTCACAGACTGTGAGCTGTCAGTCTATAACCATCTCTCTCACAGACTGTGAGCTGTCAGTCTATAACCCTCTCTCTCACAGACTGTGAGCTGTCAGTCTATAACCCTCTCTCACAGACTGTGAGCTGTCAGTCTATAACCCTCTCTCACAGACTGTGAGCTGTCAGTCTATAACCCTCTCTCTCACAGACTGTGAGCTGTCAGTCTATAACCATCTCTCTCACAGACTGTGAGCTGTCAGTCTATAACCATCTCTCTCACAGACTGTGAGCTGTCAGACTGTAAACCTCTCTCTCACAGGCTGGGATCTTTCAGTCTATAACCCTCTCACACAGACTGGGATCTGTCAGACTGTAACCATTTCTGTCACATACTGGATCTGTCAGACTGTAATGGTCTCTCTCACAGGCTGGATCAGTAAGACTGTTACCCTCTTTCACAGGCTGGCATCTTTCAGACTTTAACACTCTCTCAGAATGGGATCCATCAGATTGTTACACTGTCTCTCACAGACTGGGATATGTCAGTCAGTAATCCTCTCTCATAGGCGATGATCTGTCAAACTGTTAACCTCCCTCACACAAACTGAGATCTGTCAAACAGTAACCATCTGTCAGAGGCTGTCATTTTTCAGACTGTAAACCTCCGTCTCACAGACTGGGATCCATCAGACTATAACTCTGTCTCACAGGCTGGCATCTGTCAAACTGTAACCCTCTCACTCACAGACTGGGATCTGACAGACTGTAACCTTCTCTCAAAATCTGTGATCTGACAGAATGCAACCCTCCCACTCACAGGATGGGACCTGTCAGTCTGTAACATTCCCCTTCACAGACTGGGATCTGTCAAACTGTAACCCTCTCTCTCACAGACTGGGATCTGACAGACTGTAACACTCTCTCTCACAGACTGGGATCTGTCAGACTGTAAACCTCTCATACAGATTGGGATGTGTCAGACTGTAACTCTCTGACAGACTGGGATCAATCAGTAACCCTCTCTCACATACTGGAATCTGTCAGACTGTAACGGTGTCTCTCACAAACTGGGATCTGTCAGTCTGCAACCCCCTCTCACAGACTGTGATCTGTCAGACTGTAACCCTCTCTCACAGAGTGCGATCCATCGACTATAACATTGTCTCTCACAGACTGTAACACTCTTACTCACAGACTGGGATCTGTCACACTGTAACCCTCTCTCACAGACTGTGATCTGTATCTGTCAGACTGTTACCCTCCTTCATAGACTGGCATCTGTCAGACTATAACCCCCTCTCTCACAGACCAGGATCTGTCAGACTGTAACACTCTTACTCACAGACTGGGATCTGTCACACTGTAACCCTCTCTCACAGACTGTGATCTGTCAGACAGTAACCATTTCTGTCACATACTGGATCTGTCATACTGTATCGGTCTCTCTCACAGGCTGGGATTTGTGAGACTGTAATAGTTTCTGTCACATACTGGATCAGTCAGACTGTAATGCTCTCTCTCACAGACTGCGATCTCTCAGCCCATAACCCTCTCACACAGACTGGGATCTGTCTGACTGTAACCCTCTCTCTCTCTCACAGGCTGGCATCTGTCAGACTACTACCTCTCTCAGACTGTGATCCGTCAGACTGTTCCACTGTCTATCACAGAGTGGGATCTGTCAAACTGTAACCCTCTGTCACAGGCTGTCATGTTTCAGACAGTAAAACTCTCTCCCTCAGACTGGGATCTGTCAGACTGTAACTCTCTGTCACAGTCTGGGATCTGTCAGATTGTAAAACTCTCACAGACTGGGATCTGTCAGACTGTAACCCTCTCTCTCACAGACTGGGATCTGTCAGACAGTAATACTTTCTCATAGACTGGAATCTGTCAGACTGTAACCCTCTCTCTCACAGACTGGGATCTGTCTGTCTGTAACCCTCTCTCACCAACTGTAATCTGTCAGACTTTCATCCTCACTCTCACAGAATGGGACCTGTCAGACTGTAACTCGCTCTCACAGACTGGGATCTCTCAGACTGTTACCCTCTGTCTCAGGCTGTCATATTTCAGACAGTAAAACTCTTTGTCACAGACTGTGATCTGACAGACTGTAACACTCTCTCACAGACTGGGATCTAACAGACTGTAACAGTCTCTCACAGACTGGGTTCTGACAGACTGTAACACTCTCTCACAGACTGGGATCTGACAGACTGTAACAGTCTCTCACAGACTGGGTACTGACAGACTGTAACACTCTCTCACAGACTGGAACCTGTCAGACTGTAACATTCTCTCACAGACTGGGATCTCTCAGACTGTTACCCTCTGTCACAGGCTGTCATATTTCAGACAGTAAAACTCTTTGTCACAGACTGGGATCTGTCAGACAGTAACACTTTCTCATAGACTGGGATCTGTCAGACTGTAACACTTTCTCATAGACTGGGATCTGTCAGACTGTAACACTTTCTCATAGACTGGGATCTGTCAGACTGTAACACTTTCTCATAGACTGGGATCTGTCAGACTGTAACACTTTCTCATAGACTGGGATCTGTCAGACTGTAACACTTTCTCATAGACTGGGATCTGTCAGACTGTAACCCTCTCTCTCACAGGCTGGGATCTGTCAGACTGTAACTCTCTCTCTCACAGACTGGGATCTGTCAGACTGTAACCCTCTCTCCCACAGTCTGGGATCTGTCGGTCTGTAACTCTCTCTCACAGACTGGGATCCCTCAGACTGTTATCCTCTCTCTCACAGATAAGGATCTGTCAGACTGTACCTCTACCTCCCACAGAATGAGATCTGTCAGACAGTAACCTTCTCCCTCACAGGCTGAGATCTGACAGACTGTAACCTTCTCTCACAGTCGGTGATCTGTCAGCTTGTAATCCTTTCTCACAGACTGGAATCTGTCAGACTGTTATCCTCGCTCGCAGATTGGGAACTGTCAGACTGTAACTCTCTCTCACAGGATGGGATCTGTCAGACTGTAACCCTCTCTCTCTCAGACTGTGATCAGTCAGAGGGTAACACTGTCACTCACAGATTGGGATCTGTCAGACTGTAACCTTTTGTCACAGGCTGTGATCTGTCAGACTGTAGCCAACTCTCTGACAGACTGGGATCTGTCAGTCAGTAACCCTCTCTCACATATTGGAATCTGTCAGACTGTTACACTCTCTCCCACAGACTGGGATCTGTCAGACTGTAACGGTGTCTCTCACAGACTGGTATCTGTCAGACTGTTACCCTCCTTCATAGACGGGCATCTGTCAGACTATAACCCCCTCGCTCACAGACTGAGATCTGTCACACTGTAACCCTCCCTCACAGGCTGGGATTTGTGAGACTGTAACAGTTTGTCACATACTGGATCTGTCAGACTGTAATGCTCTCTCTCACAGACTGCGATCTGTCAGTCTATAACCCTCTCTCACAGGCTGGGAACTCTAAAACTGTTACCCAGTCTCACAGGCTGGCATCTTTCCGACTCTAACCCTCTCTCAGAATGGGATCCGTCAGACTGTAACACTGTCTCTCACAGACTGGGATCTGTGAGACTGTAACTGTCTCCCTCACATACTGGATCTGTCATACTGTAACGCTCTCTCTCACACACTGGGATCTGTGAGACTGTAGCCGTTTCTGTCACATACTGGATTTGTCAGACTGTAATGCTCTCTCTCACAGATTGGGATCTGTCAGACTGTAACCCTGTCATACAGACTGGGATTTGTAAGACTGTAACCTTCTCTCACAGGCTGTGATGTGTCAGACTGTATTCAACTCTCTGATAAACTGTGATCTGTCAGAAAGTTACCCACTCTCATACAGGCGATGATCTGTTAGCCTGTTACCCTCTCTCACAGACTGCAATCTGTCAGACTGTAACCCTCTCTCTCACAGACTGGGATCCATCGACTGTAACACTGTCTCTCACAGACTGGTATCTATGTTACCCTCCATCATAGACTGGGACCTGTCAGACTATAACCCTCTCTCTCACAAACTGAGATCTGTCAGACTGTAACCTTCTCTCATAGGCTGTGATCTGTCAAACATTAGCCAACTCTTTAACAGACTGGGATCTCTCAGTCTGTAACCGTTTCCCACATACGGGAATCTGTCAGTCTGTAACCCTCTCACAAAGACTGGGATCTGTCAGACTGTAACCCTCTCTCACACAGGGATCTGTCAGACTGTAACCCTCTCTCACACAGGGATCTGTCAGACTGTAAACCTCTCTCACACACTGGGATCTGTCAGACTATAACTCTCTCTCTTACAGGCTGGGATCTCTCAGACTTTATCACTCTCAGACTGGGATCTAACAGACTGTAACAGTCTCTCACAGACTGGGATCTGACAGACTGTAACAGTCTCTCACAGACTGGGTACTGACAGACTGTAACAGTCTCTCACAGACTGGGTTCTGACAGACTGTAACAGTCTCTCACAGACTGGGTTCTGACAGACTGTAACACTCTCTCACAGACTGGAACCTGTCAGACTGTAACATTCTCTCACAGACTGGGATCTCTCAGACTGTTACCCTCTCTCTCACAGATAAGGATCTGTCAGACTGTACCTCTACCTCCCACAGAATGAGATCTGTCAGACAGTAACCTTCTCCCTCACAGGCTGAGATCTGACAGACTGTAACCTTCTCTCACAGTCGGTGATCTGTCAGCTTGTAATCCTTTCTCACAGACTGGAATCTGTCAGACTGTTATCCTCGCTCGCAGATTGGGAACTGTCAGACTGTAACTCTCTCTCACAGGATGGGATCTGTCAGACTGTAACCCTCTCTCTCTCAGACTGTGATCAGTCAGAGGGTAACACTGTCACTCACAGATTGGGATCTGTCAGACTGTAACCTTTTGTCACAGGCTGTGATCTGTCAGACTGTAGCCAACTCTCTGACAGACTGGGATCTGTCAGTCAGTAACCCTCTCTCACATATTGGAATCTGTCAGACTGTTACACTCTCTCCCACAGACTGGGATCTGTCAGACTGTAACGGTGTCTCTCACAGACTGGTATCTGTCAGACTGTTACCCTCCTTCATAGACGGGCATCTGTCAGACTATAACCCCCTCGCTCACAGACTGAGATCTGTCACACTGTAACCCTCCCTCACAGGCTGGGATTTGTGAGACTGTAACAGTTTGTCACATACTGGATCTGTCAGACTGTAATGCTCTCTCTCACAGACTGCGATCTGTCAGTCTATAACCCTCTCTCACAGGCTGGGAACTCTAAAACTGTTACCCAGTCTCACAGGCTGGCATCTTTCCGACTCTAACCCTCTCTCAGAATGGGATCCGTCAGACTGTAACACTGTCTCTCACAGACTGGGATCTGTGAGACTGTAACTGTCTCCCTCACATACTGGATCTGTCATACTGTAACGCTCTCTCTCACACACTGGGATCTGTGAGACTGTAGCCGTTTCTGTCACATACTGGATTTGTCAGACTGTAATGCTCTCTCTCACAGATTGGGATCTGTCAGACTGTAACCCTGTCATACAGACTGGGATTTGTAAGACTGTAACCTTCTCTCACAGGCTGTGATGTGTCAGACTGTATTCAACTCTCTGATAAACTGTGATCTGTCAGAAAGTTACCCACTCTCATACAGGCGATGATCTGTTAGCCTGTTACCCTCTCTCACAGACTGCAATCTGTCAGACTGTAACCCTCTCTCTCACAGACTGGGATCCATCGACTGTAACACTGTCTCTCACAGACTGGTATCTATGTTACCCTCCATCATAGACTGGGACCTGTCAGACTATAACCCTCTCTCTCACAAACTGAGATCTGTCAGACTGTAACCTTCTCTCATAGGCTGTGATCTGTCAAACATTAGCCAACTCTTTAACAGACTGGGATCTCTCAGTCTGTAACCGTTTCCCACATACGGGAATCTGTCAGTCTGTAACCCTCTCACAAAGACTGGGATCTGTCAGACTGTAACCCTCTCTCACACAGGGATCTGTCAGACTGTAACCCTCTCTCACACAGGGATCTGTCAGACTGTAAACCTCTTTCACACACTGGGATCTGTCAGACTATAACTCTCTCTCTTACAGGCTGGGATCTCTCAGACTTTATCACTCTCAGACTGGGATCTATCAGACTGTAACACTGTCTCTCACAGATTGGGATCTGTGAGATTGTAACTGTCCCCCTCACATACTGGATCTGTCATACTGTAACGCTCTCTCTCACAGTCTGTGACCTATCAGACTGTAAACCTCTCTGACAGACTGAGATCTGTAGGATTGTTACCCTCTCTCACAGGCTGGCATTTTTCACACTGTAACCCTCTCTCAGACTGGGATCCGTCAGATTGTTACACTGTCTCTCACAGACTGGGATCTTTCAGTCAGTAACCCTCTCTCACAGACTTGGATCTGTCAGACTGTAACCCTCTGTCTTGCAGACTGGGATCCATTAGACTGTAACACTGTTTCTCTCTGACTGGGACCTGTCAAACTGTAACCCTCTCTCTTACAGACAGGGATCTGTCAGACTGTAACACTGTCTCTCACAGGCTGGGATCTGTAAGGCTGTTACCCACTCTCACAGGCTGGCATCTTTCAGACTGTAACCCTCTCTCAGACTGGGATCCGTCAGACTGTTAGACTGTCTCTCACAGACTGGGATATGTCAGACTGTAATACTGTCGATCATAGATTGGGATCTGTCAGACTGTAACCCACTCTCTCTCAGGATTGAATCTGTCAGACTGTAACCCTCCCTCTCACAGACTGGGATCTGTCAGACTGTAGCACTGTCGATCGCACATTAGGATCTATCAGACTGTAACCCTCTCTCACAGGCTGGGATCTGTCAGACTGTAACACACTATCTCACAGATTGGGATATGTGAGACTGTAATACTGTTGATCACAGACTGGGATCTGTCAGACTGTAGCACTGTCAATCACACATTGGTATCTGTCAGACTGTAACCCTATCACACAGACTGGGATCTGTCAGACTGTAACACAGTCTCTCACAGCTTCGGATCAGACAGTCTGTAAACCCTCTCTCATGGAATTTGATCTGTCAGAATGTTACCCTCTCTATCACATACTTTATCTGTTAAACTGTAACGCTCTCTCTCTCACAGATTGGGATCTGTCAAACTGCAACCCTCTTTCACAGGCTGTCATCTTTCAGACTGTAACCCTCCCTCTCACAGACTGGAATCTGTCAGACTGTTACCCTTCCTCACAACCCGTGAGCTGTCAGACTGTAACCCTCTGTCTCACAAAGTGGGATGTGTCAGACTGTAACAATGTCTCTCACAGACTGGGATATGTCAGTCTGCAACAGTGTCTCACAGACTGTGATCTGTCAGAATGTAACTGTCTCTCTGACAGACTGGGATCTGTTACTCTGTAACCCCGTCTCACTGATTGGGATCTGTCAGACTGTAACCCTCTCTCACAGGCTGGCATCTTTCAGACTGAAACCCCCTGTTTCACAGACTGGGACCTGTCAGACTGTTACCCTCTCTCTCACAGGCTGGGATCTGTCAGCCTGTAATACTGTCTTTCACAGACTGGGATCTGTCAGACTATAACCCTCTCTCACAGACTGTGATCTGTCAGATTGTAAACCTCTCTCTCACAGATTGGGATCTGTCAGACTGTAACCTTCTCTCACAGTCTGGGTTACGTCAGTCTGTAGCCCGCTTTCACGGGCTGGGATCTGTCAGACTTTGTCCCTCTCTCTCACACACTGGGATCTGTCAGACTGTAACACTGCCTCTCACAGACTGCGATCTGTCAGACTATTATCCTCTCTCACCTATTGGGATCTGTCAGACTGTAACATTCTCTCAAACAGACTGGTTTCTGTCAGATTGTAACCCTCTTTGACAGTCTGGGTTGTCAGACTGTAACACTGTCTCTCACAGGCTGGGACCTGTCAGTCTGTAACCCTCTCTCATAGAATGGGAGCTATCAGATTATTACCCTCTGTAACAGTCTGGCATCTGTCAGGCTGTTACCTTCTCGCAAAGGCTGTGAACTGTCATACTGTAACCCTCTCTCTCACCGGCTGGGATCTCTCAGACTGTCACCCTACCCCAGTGTGTGAGAGAGGGTTATAGACTGACAGATCACAGTCTGTCAGAGAGTTGGCTACAGTCTGACAGATCCCAGCCTGCGTGAGAGGGTTACAGTCTGACGGATCGCAGTATGTGAGAGAGGGGGGATCAGTCTGACAATCTGGCATCTCTCAGACTGTTACTCTCTCACACAAACTGGAATCAATCAGGATGTAACACTGTTTCTCACAGCCTGGGATTAGTCAGTCTGTAACCTTCTCTCACAGACGATCTGTCAGACTGTAACCCTCTCTCACACAAACTGGGATCTGTCAGACTGTAACAGTGTCTCTCATAGACTGGGATCTGTCAGACTGTAACCTTCTCTCACAGGCTGTGATCTGTCAGACTTTTACCCTTTCTCGCACAGACTAGGATCATCCAGACAGTAACACTGTCTCTCACAAACTGGGATATGTCAGTTTGTAACCCTCTCTCTCACAGATTGGGATCTGTCAGACTGTAACCTTCTCTCACAGTCTGGGTTACGTCAGTCTGTAGCCCGCTCTCACAGGCTGGGAACTGTCAGACTGTAACCCTCTCTCTTACAGGCTGGGACCTGTCAGACTGTAACAGTCTCTCACAGAGATGGATCTGTCAGACTGTAACACTGTCTCTCACAGGCTGGGATCTGTAAGGCTGTTACCCACTCTCACAGGCTGGCATCTTTCAGACTGTAACCCTCTCTCAGACTGGGATCCGTCAGACTGTTAGACTGTCTCTCAGAATGGGATATGTCAGACTGTAATACTGTCGATCACAGATTGGGATCTGTCAGACTGTAACCCCCCCTCTCACAGACTGGGATCTGTCAGACTGTCACCCTCTTCCAGTCTGTGAGAGAGGATTATAGTCTCACAAATCCCAGCCTGTGTGAGAGGGGGGGGGAACATTCTGACAGATCCAAGCCTGTGAGTGAGAGCCTTACAGACTGACAGACCCCTGTCTGTGAGAGAGGCTGAGACAGGAGAAATTATAATGGGGAATCAAGAAACGGCAGATGCGTTGAACAAATATTTTGTATCTGTCTTCACAGTAGAAGACACAAAAAAATCCCAGAAATAGTGGGGAACCAAGGGGCTAATGAGAGTGAGGAACTTAAAGTAATTAATATTAGTGGAGAAAAAGTACTTGAGAAACTAATGGGACTAAAAGCTGATAAATCCCCTGGACCTGATGGCCGACATCCGAGGGTTCTAAAAGAGGTGGCTGCAGAGATAGTGGATGCATTGGTTGTGATCTTCCAGAATTCCCTAGATTCTAGAACGGTCCCAGCGGATTGGAAGGTAACAAATGTAACCCCACTATTCAAGAAAGGAGGGAGAGAGAAAACAGGGAACTACAGGCCAGTTAGCCTGACATCAGTCATCGGGAAAATACTGGAATCCATTATTAAGGAAGTGGTAACAGAGAATATCATAATATGATTGGACAGATTCAGTGTGGTTTTCTGAAAGGGAAATCGTGTTTGACAAATTTATCAGAGTTTTTTGAGGATGTAACTAGCAGAGTAGAGAAAGAGGAACCAGTGGATGTAGTATATTCGGTAAGATGCCACATAAAAGGTTGTTACACAAGATAAGGGCTCATGGGGTTGGGGGTAATATATTAGCATGGATAGAGGATTGGTTAACGGACAGAAAACAGAGAGTAGGATAAACAGGTCATTCTCGGGTTGGCAGGCTGTAACTAGTGGGGTGCCACGAGGATCAGTGCTTGGGCCTCAGCTATTTACAATCTATATTAATGACTGAGATGAATGATGTGGAGATGCCGGTGATGGACTGGGGTGGACAAATGTAAGGAGTCGCACAACACCAGGTTATAGTCCAACAGTTTTGTTTTAAATCACAAGCTTTCGGAGCTTTCCTCCTTCGTCAGGTGAGTGAAGGGTTCTAAAAACGCATAGCATATATAGTCAGAGAACAATGCCCAGTGATTACAGATAATCTTTCCAACTGCCCCCGATCACATCTCGGCTGGGAGACGATCACAGCAATCAAAGGAGTCGTTGGTGTTCAGACAGGTTAGCCACGGAAAACAGTACATCCCAGTATACTGAATACACAATGGGTCAGATTACAAAGACAGAGAGAGAAAGAGACCCAAAAGGCAGAGAGAGAGAGAGAATGTCCAGTTGTATTAAAAACAGATAACTTTATTTTCCTGCTGGTGGGGTAACGTGTAGCGTGACATGAACCCAAGATCCCGGTTGAGGCCGTCCTCATGGGTGCGGAACTTGGCTATCAATTTCTGCTCGACGATTTTGCGTTGTCGTGTGTCTCGAAGGCCGCCTTGGAGAACGCTTACCTGAAGATCGGAGGCTGAATGTCCTTGACTGCTGAAGTGTTCCCTGACTGGGAGGGAACCCTCCTGTCTGGCGATTGTTGTGCGGTGTCCGTTCATCCGTTGTCGCAGCGTCTGCATGGTCTCGCCAATGTACCATGCTCCGGGGCACCCTTTCCTGCAACGTATGAGGTAGACAACGTTGGCCAAGTCACAGGAGTATGAACCATGTACCTGGTGGGTGGTGTCCTCTCGTGTGATGGTGGTCAAACTGGACTCCTCCGGAGGGTCGCTGCCCTCAGCTTGACATGTATGCTCAAGCTGTCAGGAGATGCGTCAATGCCAGATTCATCAGCCGCACTCACCAGACAGTCCAGAATGTCACCCGAGCACAACGCAACGCCATCGACGCTCTCAAGACCAACCGCAACATCGTCATCAAACCAGCGGACAAAGGAGGAGCCATTGTCATACAGAACAGAACGGACTATTGCAAAGAAGCATACCGACAACTGGACAACCAGGAACACTACAGACGGTTACCCGCAGATCCGACCAAAGAACACACCCACCAGCTCAACAAACTGATCAAGACCTTCGATCCAGACCTTCAAAGCGTCCTACGTGCTCTCGTCTCATGTACTCCCCGCGTGGGAGACTTCTACTGCCTCCCAAAGATACACAAAGCCAACACACCCGGACGTCCTATCGTATCAGGCAACGGAACCCTGTGTGAGAACCTCTCTGGATACGTCGAGGGCATCCTGAAACCCATCGTGCAGGGAACCCCCAGCTTCTGTCGCGACACTACAGACTTCCTACAAAAACTCAGTACCCACGGACCAGTTGAACCAGGAACACTTCTCACCACGATGGACGTCTCGGCACTCTACACCAGTATCCCCCACGATGACGGCATCGCTGCAACAGCATCAATACTCAACGCCAACAACAGCCAATCTCCAGACGCCATCCTACAACTCATCCGCTTCATCCTGGATCACAATGTCTTCACCTTCGATAACCTGTTCTTTACCCAAACACACGGAACAGCCACGGGGACCAAATTCGCACCCCAATACGCCAACATTTTCATACACAAGTTCGAGCAGGACTCCTTCACTGCACAGGACCTCCAACCAACGCTATACACCAGATACATCGACGACATTTTCTTCCTATGGACCCACGGCGAAGAATCACTGAAGAGACTACACGATAACATCAACAAGTTCCATCCCACCATCAAACTCACCATGGACTACTCCTCAGAATCAGTTTCATTCTTGGACACACAAATCTCCATCAAAGACGGGCACCTCAGCACCTCACTCTACCACAAGCCCACGGACAACCTCACGATGCTCCACTTTTCCAGCTTCCACCCCAACCACGTCAAAGAGGCCATCCCCTATGGACAGGCCCTGCGAATACACAGGATCTGCTCAGACGAGGAGGAATGCAATGGACACCTACAGACGCTGAAAGACGCCCTCGTAAGAACGGGATATGACGTTCGACTCGTCGATCGACAGTTCCGACGGGCCACAGCGAAGAATCGCATAGACCTCCTCAGAAGACTAACACGGGACGCAACCAACAGAGTACCCTTCGTCGTCCAGTACTTCCCCGGAGCGGAGAAACTACGTCATGTTCTTCGCAGCCTTCAACATGTCATCGATGACGACGAACACCTCGCTAAGGCCATCCCCACGCCTCCACTGCTCGCCTTCAAACAGCCACCCAACCTCAAACAGACCATCGTTCGCAGCAAATTACCCAGCTTTCAGGAGAACAGCGTCCACAACACCACACAACCCTGCCACGGTAACCTCTGCAAGACATGCCAGATCATCGACACAGATACCACCATCACACGAGAGGACACCACCCACCAGGTGCATGGTTCATACTCCTGTGACTTGGCCAACGTTGTCTACCTCATACGTTGCAGGAAAGGATGCCCCGGAGCATGGTACATTGGCGAGACCATGCAGACGCTGCGACAACGGATGAACGGACACCGCACAACAATCACCAGACAGGAGGGTTCCCTCCCAGTCAGGGAACACTTTAGCAGTCAAGGACATTCAGCCACTGATCTTCGGGTAAGCGTTCTCCAAGGCGGCCTTCGAGACACACGACAACGCAAAATCGTCGAGCAGAAATTGATAGCCAAGTTCCGCACCCATGAGGACGGCCTCAACCAGGATCTCGGGTGCATGTCACGCTACACGTAACCCCACCAGCATCAAAAAGTTATCTGTTTTTAATACAACTGGACATTCTTTGTCTCTCTCTGCCTTTCGGGTCTCTTTCTCTCTCTGTCTTTGTAATCTGACCCATTGTGTATTCAGTATACTGGGATGTAATGCTTTCCGTGGCTAACCTGTCTGAACACCAACGACTCCTTTGATTGCTGTGATCGTCTCCCAGCCGAGATGTGATAGGAGGCAGTTGGAAAGATTATCTGTAATCACTGGGCATTGTTCTCTGACTATATATGCTATGCGTTTTTAGAACCCTTCACTCACCTGACGAAGGAGGAAAGCTCCGAAAGCTTGTGATTTAAAACAAAACTGTTGGACTATAACCTGGTGTTGTGCAAGTCCTTACAGACTTAGATGAAGGGACCGAGTGTAATGTATTCAAGTTTGCTGACGATACAAAGCTAGGTGGGAAAGTGAGGAGGACACAGAGTCTGCAAAGGGATATAGACAGGTTAAGTGAGTGGACAAGAAGGTGGCAGATGGAGTATAATGTGGGGAATCGCTCCCTCCATATAAACCCCCCTACCCATATTCACTGCCAACCCCCTCGACCGTGCCATCTCACATGGCCTCTCAACTCCCATCGTGTCAATCACGGATAAGGCCATCTCTGATCACCTCCTTATACCACTCTCCGCCCACCTCCCTTTTCCCCCTCCCAATCCCACTTCCTTTCCGCCGCTGGAAAAATCTCCTCCAGGTCTCTTACAACGGCACTTTCAAATTCCCAATTGTCTAGCCTTTGGCCCTCCAATCACCACGACATTTCTGCAGCTACCGATTTGTTCAATCACACCCTCACCTCCACCTTTGATGCCCTTGCCCCCATTAAAACCATTACTGCCTCTCGCCCTGGTCGTTCCCCCTCATCTCCGCTCCCTTAAATCCTAGGGACACAGACTTGAACATTTATGGCGGACAACTGGTTTAGCCATTTATTGCCAGATCTGGCTGGACCACATAAAGCACTATCGGGTCCTGCTCTCCTCTCCCAAAACTGCTCATGATTCCAGGATCATCCTGGAATGCAAAGATAATCCCCGGGTTCTCTTCCCCTCTACAAACCGTCTTCTTAAACCCCTCTCCCCTGTCCCCTCCACCCTCACCTCCAACAAAAAGTGTGAGGAGTTCATGGAATTTTTTGTCGCTAAGATTGAGACCATCCGTTCAGCTGCCTCTGCCTCTTCCCTCCCTTCCCCTACCCCACCGCCCCTGCCTCAGCTCATTGGCTGCTCAAACCCTCATCCATACCTGTGTTACCTCCAGACTGGACTATTCCAATGCTCTGCTGCCCCTATCCTAACCCTCACCAAGTCCTGTGCTTGTTGACTTTCATTGGCTCCCGGTCCAGGAACACCTCGATTTTAAAATTCTCATCCTTGTTTTCAAATCTCTCCATGGCCCTCGCCCCTCCCTATCTCTGTAACCTCCTCCAGCCCTACAACCCTCCGAGATCTCTGCACTCCTCCAATTCTTGTCTCTTGCGCATCCCCGATTTTAATTACTCCACCATTGGCGGCCGTGCCTTCAGCTGCCTAGACCCTAAACTCTGGAATTCCCTCCCTAAACCTCTCCCCCTCTCTACCTCTCTCTCCTCCTTTAAGTTGCTCCATAAAACCTACCTCTTTGACCAAGTTTTTGGTCACCTGTCCTAATATCTCCTTATGTGGCTCAGTGTCAAATTTTGTTTGATAATCGCTCCCTTGAAACGCCTTGGGACGTTTTACGTTAAAGGCGCTATATAAATGCAATTTGTTGTTGTTGTTGAAATGTGAGGTTATTCACTTTGGTAGGAAGAATAGAAAAACAGAATATTTTTTAAATAGTGAGAAACTATTAAATGTTGGTGTTCAGAGGGATTTGGGTGTCCTTGTACAAGAAACACAGAACGTTAACATGCAGGTACAGCAAGGAATAAGGAAGGCAAATAGTATGTTAGTATTTATTGCAAGGGGGTTGGAGTACAAGAGTAAGGAAGTCTTGCTGCAATTGTACAGGGCTTTGGTGAGACCATACCTGGTGTACTGTGTACAGTTTTGGTCTCCTTATCTAAGGACGGATATACTTACCTCAGAGGGGGTGCAGTGAAGGTTCACTAGATTAATTCCTGGGATGAGAGGGTTGTCCTATGAGGAGAGATTGAGTAGAATGGGCCTATACTCTCTGGAATTTAGAAGAATGAGAGGTGATCTCATTGAAACATATAAAATTCTTAGAGGGCTTGACAGGGTAGATACTGAGAGGCTGGTTCCCCGGCTGGAGAATCTAGGGCATCTTACAACACCAGGTTATAGTCCAACAATTTTATTTTAAAATCACAAGCTTTCGGAGATTATCTCCTTCGTCAGGTGAGTAGTGAAGGAGAAGTAGTGAGTAGACGAAGGAGATAATCTCCGAAAGCTTGTGATTTTAAAATAAAACTGTTGGACTATAACCTGGTGTTGTAAGATTCCTTACATTTGTCCACCCCAGTCCATCACCGGCATCTCCACATCATGGAGAGTCCAGAACTAGGGGGCATAGTCTCAAAATAAGGGGTCGGCCATTTAGGACCGAGATGAGAAAAAATTTCTTCGCTCAGAAGGTTGTGAATCTTTGGAATTCTGTACCCCAGAGGGCTGTGGATGCTGAGTCGTTGAATATATTCAAGACTGAAATCGTTGGATATTTGGACACTAAGGGTATCAAGGGATATGGGGATAGAGCGGGAAAATCCAGTTGAGTTTGGAGATCAGCCATGATCTGATTGAATGGCAGACCAGGCTGTATGGCCTACTCCTGCTCCTATTTCTTATGTTCTCTCACAGACTGGAATCTGTCAGACTGTAACCCTCTCTCTCAGAGTGGAATCTGTCAGACTGTAACCCTCTCTCTCAGAGTGGAATCTGTCAGACTGTAACCCTCTCTCTCAGACTGGAATCTGTCAGACTGTAACCCTCTCTCTCAGACTGGAATCTGTCAGATTGTAACCCTCTCTCACAGAGTGGAATCTGTCAGACTGTAACCCTCTCTCTCAGACTGGAATCTGTCAGACTGTAACCCTCTCTCTCAGACTGGAATCTGTCAGACTGTAACCCTCTCTCTCAGACTGGAATCTGTCAGATTGTAACCCTCTCTCTCAGACTGGAATCTGTCAGACTGTAACCCTCTCTCTCAGACTGGAATCTGTCAGACTGTAACCCTCTCTCTCAGACTGGAATCTGTCAGACTGTAACCCTCTCTCTCAGACTGGAATCTGTCAGACTGTAACCCTCTCTCTCAGACTGGAATCTGTCAGATTGTAACCCTCTCTCAGACTGGAATCTGTCAGACTGTAACCCTCTCTCTCAGACTGGAATCTGTCAGACTGTAACCCTCTCTCTCAGACTGGAATCTGTCAGACTGTAAACCTCTCTCTCAGACTGGAATCTGTCAGACTGTAACCCTCTCTCTCAGACTGGAATCTGTCAGACTGTAACCCTCTCTCTCAGACTGGAATCTGTCAGATTGTAACCCTCTCTCTCAGACTGGAATCTGTCAGACTGTAACCCTCTCTCTCAGACTGGAATCTGTCAGACTGTAACCCTCTCTCTCAGACTGGAATCTGTCAGACTGTAACCCTCGCTCTCAGACTGGAATCTGTCAGACTGTAACCCCCTCTCTCAGACTGGAATCTGTCAGATTGTAACCCTCTCTCTCAGACTGGAATCTGTCAGATTGTAACCCTCTCTCTCAGACTGGAATCTGTCAGATTGTAACCCTCTCTCTCAGACTGGAATCTGTCGGACTGTAACCCTCTCTCTCAGACTGGAATCTGTCAGACTGTAACCCCCTCTCTCAGACTGGAATCTGTCAGACTGTAACCCTCTCTCTCAGACTGGAATCTGTCAGATTGTAACCCCCTCTCTCAGACTGGAATCTGTCAGATTGTAACCCTCTCTCTCAGACTGGAATCTGTCAGATTGTAACCCCCTCTCTCAGACTGGAATCTGTCAGACTGTAACCCCCTCTCTCAGACTGGAATCTGTCAGATTGTAACCCTCTCTCTCAGACTGGAATCTGTCAGATTGTAACCCCCTCTCTCAGACTGGAATCTGTCAGATTGTAACCCTCTCTCTCAGACTGGAATCTGTCAGATTGTAACCCCCTCTCTCAGACTGGAATCTGTCAGATTGTAACCCTCTCTCTCAGACTGGAATCTGTCAGATTGTAACCCTCTCTCTCAGACTGGAATCTGTCAGACTGTAACCCTCTCTCTCAGACTGGAATCTGTCAGACTGTATCCCTCTCTCTCAGACTGGAATCTGTCAGACTGTAACCCCCTCTCTCAGACTGGAATCTGTCAGACTGTAACCCTCTCTCTCAGACTGGAATCTGTCAGATTGTAACCCTCTCTCTCAGACTGGAATCTGTCAGATTGTGACCCCCTCTCTCAGACTGGAATCTGTCAGACTGTAAACCTCTCTCTCAGACTGGAATCTGTCAGATTTTAACCCTCTCTCTCAGACTGGAATCTGTCAGACTGTAACCCTCTCTCTCAGACTCGAATCTGTCAGACTGTAACCCTCTCTCTCAGACTGGAATCTGTCAGACTGTAACCCTCTCTCTCAGACTCGAATCTGTCAGACTGTAACCCTCTCTCTCAGACTGGAATCTGTCAGACTGTAACCCTCTCTCTCAGACTGGAATCTGTCAGACTGTAACCCTCTCTCTCAGACTGGAATCTGTCAGATTGTAACCCTCTCTCTCAGACTGGAATCTGTCAGATTGTAACCCCCTCTCTCAGGCTGGAATCTGTCAGACTGTAACCCTCTCTCTCAGACTGGAATCTGTCAGACTGTAACCCTCTCTCTCAGACTGGAATCTGTCAGACTGTAACCCTCTCTCAGACTGGAATCTGTCAGACTGTAACCCTCTCTCTCAGACTGGAATCTGTCAGACTGTAACCCTCTCTCTCAGACTGGAATCTGTCAGACTGTAACCCTCTCTCTCAGACTGGAATCTGTCAGACTGTAACCCTCTCTCTCAGACTGGAATCTGTCAGACTGTAACCCTCTCTCTCAGACTGGAATCTGTCAGACTGTAACCCTCTCTCTCAGACTGGAATCTGTCAGACTGTAACCCTCTCTCTCAGACTGGAATCTGTCAGACTGTAACCCTCTCTCTCAGACTGGAATCTGTCAGACTGTAACCCTCTCTCTCAGACTGGAATCTGTCAGACTGTAACCCTCTCTCTCAGACTGGAATCTGTCAGACTGTAACCCTCTCTCTCAGACTGGAATCTGTCAGACTGTAACCCTCTCTCTCAGACTGGAATCTGTCAGACTGTAACCCTCTCTCTCAGACTGGAATCTGTCAGACTGTAACCATCTCTCTCAGACTGGAATCTGTCAGACTGTAACCCTCTCTCTCAGACTCGAATCTGTCAGACTGTAACCATCTCTCTCAGACTGGAATCTGTCAGACTGTAACCCTCTCTCTCAGACCGGAATCTGTCAGATTGTAACCCTCTCTCTCAGACTGGAATCTGTCAGATTGAAACCCTCGCTCTCAGACTGGAATCTGTCAGACTGTAACCCTCTCTCTCAGACTGGAATCTGTCAGACTGTAACCCCCTCTCTTAGACTGGAATCTGTCAGACTGTAACCCTCTCTCTCAGACTGGAATCTGTCAGATTGTAACCCTCTCTCTCAGACTGGAATCTGTCAGACTGTAACCCTCTCTCTCAGACTGGAATCTGTCAGACTGTAACCCTCTCTCTCAGACTGGAATCTGTCAGATTGTAATCCTCTCTCTCAGACTGGAATCTGTCAGACTGTAACCCTCTCTCTCAGACTGGAATCTGTCAGACTGTAACCCTCTCTCTCAGACTGGAATCTGTCAGACTGTAACCCTCTCTCTCAGACTGGAATCTGTCAGATTGTAACCCTCTCTCTCAGACTCGAATCTGTCAGACTGTAACCCTCTCTCTCAGACTGGAATCTGTCAGACTGTAACCCTCTCTCTCAGACTGGAATCTGTCAGATTGTAACCCTCTCTCAGACTGGAATCTGTCAGACTGTAACCCTCTCTCTCAGACTGGAATCTGTCAGATTGTAACCCTCTCTCTCAGACTCGAATCTGTCAGACTGTAACCCTCTCTCTCAGACTGGAATCTGTCAGACTGTAACCCTCTCTCTCAGACTGGAATCTGTCAGACTGTAACCCTCTCTCTCAGACTGGAATCTGTCAGATTGTAACCCTCTCTCTCAGACTCGAATCTGTCAGACTGTAACCCTCTCTCTCAGACTGGAATCTGTCAGACTGTAATCCTCTCTCTCAGACTGGAATCTGTCAGACTGTAACCCTCTCTCTCAGACTGGAATCTGTCAGACTGTAACCCTCTCTCTCAGACTGGAATCTGTCAGACTGTAACCCTCTCTCTCAGACTCGAATCTGTCAGACTGTAACCCTCTCTCTCAGACTGGAATCTGTCAGATTGTAACCCTCTCTCTCAGACTGGAATCTGTCAGACTGTAACCCTCTCTCTCAGACTGGAATCTGTCAGATTGTAACCCTCTCTCTCAGACTGGAATCTGTCAGACTGTAACCCTCTCTCTCAGACTGGAATCTGTCAGATTGTAACCATCTCTCTCAGACTGGAATCTGTCAGACTGTAACCCTCTCTCTCAGACTGGAATCTGTCAGACTGTAACCCTCTCTCTCAGACTGGAATCTGTCAGACTGCAACCCTCTCTCTCAGCCTGGAATCTGTCAGACTGTAACCCTCTCTCAGACTGGAATCTGTCAGACTGTAACCCTCTCTCTCAGACTGGAATCTGTCAGACTGTAACCCTCTCTCTCAGACTGGTGTCTGTCAGTCTGTAACCCTCTCTCTCAGACTGGAATCTGTCAGACTGTAACCCTCTCTCTCAGACTGGTGTCTGTCAGTCTGTAACCCTCACACACGCTGTGATCTGACAATTCTCATGTGTAAATGACTCTTGTCTGTGTGTTGAATGTGTGTTTTTATTGGTGTTACTCTGTGTAACTTGCCCTCTCAGTGCCCTGTGCCTTGTTGCCCTGTACAGTTTGAGTGGGCTGTCACCATTTCTGGGCGATACGGATGCCGAGACCCTCACTAATGTTCTCACCATCGACTGCAGCTTCGACGATGAGGCTTTCGAAAACGTCTCAGAGGAAGCAAAAGATTTTATCGCAAATCTTCTCATCAGGGAAAAGAGGTAGAGTTCAGAACATGGTCAGTGAGTGAGTGTGTCTGTGAGTGTGTCAGTGTGACAGTGATTGTGTCAGTATTTGTGTCTGAGTGTGTCTGTAGATGTGCCAGTGTCAGTGAGCATGTCAGCAAATGTGTCAATGAGTTTCAGTAAGTGTGTCCAGAGTTGTGTCAGTAGTCGTGTTCGTGAGTACATCAGTAGTTGTGTCAGTAGTCCTGTTAGTAGTTGTGTCCGTGAGTTTGTCAGTGAGTGTGTCCCTGAGTGTGTCAGCAGGTGTGTTCACAGTTGTGTCAGTAGATGTGTCAGTGGGTGTGTCAGTGGATGTGTTTTCGGGTGTTTCAGTGAGTGTGTCAGTGGATGTGTTTTCGGGTGTTTCAGTGGGTGTGTCAGTGGATGTGTTTTTGGGTGTTTCAGTGAGTGTGTCAGTGAGTGTGTTTTTGGGTGTTTCAGTGAGTGTGTCAGTGGATGTGTCTTTGGGTGTTTCAGTGAGTGTGTCAGTGAGTGTGTCAGTGGATGTGTTTTTGGGTGTTTCAGTGAGTGTGTCAGTGGATGTGTTTTTGGGTGTGTCAGTGGATGTGTTTTTGGGTGTGTCAGTGAGTGTGTCAGTGGATGTGTTTTCGGGTGTTTCAGTGAGTGTGTCAGTGAGTGTGTCAGTGAGTGTGTCAGTGGATGTGTTTTCGGGTGTGTCAGTAGTTGTGTCAATGGGCTTTATGTCCCACCGGTTACACTGAGGTTGTGATGGGTCTGTATGTGCAGTGGTCGGATCAGTGCTGCTCAGTGCCTGAAGCATCCTTGGCTGAAAAACATCGCAGAGAAAATGAGGCACAGCAAGATCCAATTGAAGTCCCAGCTCCTGCTGAAGAAGTATGTGATGAAGCGCCTGTGGAAGGTGAGAGTTCAGTGTCTGCCTTTCAATCATTCCATTGCTGCAGGCCATTCGGCCCATCATATCTGTGTTGGCTCTCTCATAGGGCAGTCCAAAACTACACTCACTGGCCTGTCTCTCCCTATTGTCCTGTACCTGCCACTGCTTCAATTATTTATTTGCTCTTCCCTTAAACAATACAGTAGTCTCTGCCTCAACCACTCACTGCTCCCATCCCATCCCATCCCATCCATCTCTGGGTAAATACTTCTCCTAACCTCTCTCCTCTCTCTCTTAGTGACAGTTATAAATTGATGACACCTCAACACTGACTAACCAACTAGAGTAAATACTCTTTCCGCACTTATGCTATCAAAACTCTTCATAATTTTAAATCATGGCTCGGTGGGTAACACTCTCGCCTCTGAGTCAGAAGGTCATGGGTTCAAGTCCCACTCCAGAGACATGAGCACATGATCCAGGCTGACACTCCCAATGCAGTACTGAGGGAGCGCTGCCCTGTCCAAGATGCCGTCTTTTGGATGTTAAACCGAGGACACGTCTGCCCTCTCAGGTGGATGTAAAAGATGCCAGGACACTATTCGAAGGCACACAGACACACACACACACACACACGCACAGACTCTCTCATACTCACACGCACACACACACATACACAAACACAGACACACACATACAGAGACTACAGACACACACACAAACACACACAGACACAGACGCACACAGACACAAACACAGAAATACACATATAGAGACTACAGACACACACACAAACAGACTCTCTCTCACACACACACACACATATTGAGACTACACACACACACAAACACAGACACACAGATACAGAGATTACAGACACATACACACACAGATGCACATTCACACACACAGATGAGCACACAGGCATGCACCACATACATGCACACAGAGACACAGACATACATACACACACAGGCACACACACAGATACAGAGACACACACAGGCACACAGACACACAGGCACAGACACACACTTGCTACCTGTTTAGAATATACTTCCATCTGTCTCAGCTCTGTTTAAATAACATCTCTCTGTGGTGTTTTATAGAAGAACTATTATGCCATTGCTGCAGCAAACAGATTCAAAAAAATCAGCAGCTGTGGATCGTTAACAGCGATGGGCATCTGAGGTCCATCTCCCCGACTGGATCTACAGACACCATCACTGGACATTGAGCAACACTGGAGATCCAATCAGACGCTTCGCACTCAGAGACTGTAACATACAAGATACCAGGATGTAGGGAAGAGTGTCTTACTGTACCATGTGTAATACTGTACAGTGTATTACTGTACCATGTGTAATACTGTACAGTGTATTACTGTACCATGTGTAATACTGTACAGTGTATTACTGTACCATGTGTAATACTGTACAGTGTATTACTGTACCATGTGTAATACTGTACAGTGTAATACTGTACAGTGTATTACTGTACCATGTGTAATACTGTACAGTGTAATACTGCACCATGTGTATTACTGCACCATGTGTAATACTGTACAGTGTAATACTGCACCATGTGTAATACTGTACAGTGTAATACTGCACCATGTGTATTACTGTACCATGTGTATCACTGTACAGTGTATTACTGCACCATGTGTCTTACTACACCATGTGTAATACTGCACCATGGGTATTACTGCACCATGTGCATTACAGTAACGTGTATTGCTGCACTATGTAATACTGCACCATATGTATTACTGCACCATGCGTATCACTGCACCATGCGTATCACTGCACCATACGTATTACTGTACAATGTGTATTACTTCAGGGCGTATTTCTGCACCATGTGTATTACTGTGCCATGTGTATTACTTCAGGGCGTATTTCTGCACCATGTGTATTACTGTGCCATGTGTATTACTTCAGGGTGTATTACTGCACATTGTGTATTACTACAGGGTTTATTACTGCACAGTATATTAATTCAAGGTGTATTACTGCACATTGTGTATTACCACAGTGTATTAATTCAGGGTGTACTACTGCACAGTGCATTACTGTACAATATGTATTACTGCAGAGTGTATTACTGTACAGTCAGTACTACTTCACAGTTTATTGCTGCACAGTGTATTACTTCAGGGTATATTACTGTACAGTATATTACTTCAGAGTGTATTACTGTAGAGGATGTAGTATTTCACAGTGTATTACTGCACAGTATAGTACTTCAGGGTGTATTGCTGCTCAGTGTATTACTCCATCATGTATATTGCAGGGTACATTACAGTAGAGTATTACTGCACCATGTGTATTACTGCAAACTATTACTTCACTGTATATTACTGTGCAGTGTATTACTTCAGTGTTTTATTGTACAGTGTTTTACTGCAACTTGTATTACTGTGCAGTGCAATACTGCAGGTAGTATTACTGTACAGTCTATTACTGCAATGTCTATTGCTGCTGGGTGTATTACTATACAGTGTATTACTGCAGCATGTATTACTGTACAATATATTACTGCAGGGTGTGTATTATCGTACAGTGCATTACTTCAGGATGTATTACTGCTCAGTCTATTACTTCTGGGTGTATTACTGCACAGTGTATTACTACAGGTTGTATTACTGTACAGACTGTTACTGCAGGTGCATTGCTGCTGGGTGTATTCTGGCAGGTTGTATTACTGTATTGCGTATTGCAGGTGTACTACAGTACAGTGCATTACTGCAGTATGTATTACAGTACAATGTGTGGCTGCATAATGTATTACTGCAGGGTGTGAATTAGTGCAGGGCGACTTACTGCAGATTGTATTACACTGTGCAGTAATACACCTGAAGTATTACTTGAGGGTGTATTACTGAACTGAATTACTACAGGATGTATTACTGCACAGTCTATTGCTTAGAATCATAGAATCGTAGAAAGGATACAACACAGGAGGCCATTCAGCCCGTCGAGTCCGTGCCAGCTCTATCCAAGAGCAATCCAGTTAGTCCCACTCCCCCGCCCTATCCCTGTAGCCCTGCATTTTTTTTCCTTCCAAGTACTTATCCAGTTCCCTTCTGAAGGGCATGATTGAATCTACCTCCACCACCCCCTCGGGCAGTGCATTCCAGATCCTAACCACTCGCTGTGTAAAAACGTTTTTCCTCATGTCGCCTTTGGTTCTTTTGTCATTCACCTTAAATCTATGTCCTCTGGTTCTTGACCCTTCCGCCAATGGGAACAGTTTCTCTCTATCTACTCTGCCTAGACCGTTCATGATTTTGAATACCTCAATCAAATCTCCTCACAACCTTCTCTGTTCCAAGGAGAACAACCCCAGCTTCTCCAGTCTATCCACGTAACTAAAGTCCCTCATCCCTGGAATCATTCCAGTAAATCTCTTCTGCACCCTCTCTAAGGCCTTCACATCTTTCCTAAAGTGCGGTGCCCAGAACTGGACACAATACTCCAGTTGTGGCTGAACCAGTGTTTTATAAAGGTTCATCATGACTTCCTTACTTTTGTACTCTATGCCTCTATTTATAAAGCCCAGGATCCCATATACTTTTTTAACCGCTTTCTCAACCTGCCCTGCCACCTTCAACAATTTATGCACATATACCCCCAGATCTCTCTGTTCCTGTACACCTTTTAGAGATGTGCTCTCTAGTTTATATTGCCTCTCCTCGTTCTTCCTACTGAAATGTATCACTTGACACTTTTCTGCATTAAATTTTATCTGCCACGTGTCCGCCCATTCCACCAGCCTGTCTATATCCTCTTGAAGTCTATCACTATCCTCCTCACTGTTTACTACACTTCCAAGTTTTGTCATCTGCAAATTTTGGAACTCTGCCCTGTACACCCAAGTCCAAGTCATTAATATATAACAAGAAAAGCAATGGTCCCAGCACTGACCCCTGGGGAACACCACTGTACACCTCCCTCCAGTCCAAAAAACAACCGTTCACCACTACTCTCTGTTTCCTGTTACTTAGCCAATTCTGTATCCATGCTGCCACTGCCCCCTTTATTCCATGGACTTCAATCTTGATGAGAAGCCCATTATGCAGCATCCGTTTTGCAGACCCTGCAGTAATACACTGTTCAGCAATTTATCCTGAAGTAATACACTGTACAATATACCCTGCAGTAATACATATCCTGCTGTAATATACTGTACTTTAATAAATCCAGCCACAATATACTGCACAGTTGGGCAGTGTCCTAGGCCCAACCATCTTCAGCTGCTTCATCAATGACCTTCCCTCCACCATAAGTTCAGAAATGGGGATGTTCGCTGATGACTGCACAGTGTTCAGTTCCATTCGCAACCCCTCAGATAATGAAGCAGTCCGAGCCCGCATGCAGCAAGACCTGGACAACATCCAGGCTTGGGCTGATAAGTGGCAATTAACATTCACGCCAGACAAGTGCCAGGCAATGACCATCTCCAACAAGAGAGAGTCTAACCACCTTCCCTTGACATTCAAAGGCATTACCATCGCCGAATCCCCCACCATCAGCATCCTGGGGGTCACATTGAACAGAAACTTAACTGGACCAACCACATAAATACTGTGGCTACAAGAGCAGGCCAAAGCCTTTCCACCATCTGCAAGACACAAGTCAGGAGTGTGGTGGTATACTCTCCACTTGCCTGGATGAGTCCAGCTCCAACAACACTCAAGAAGCTCGACACCATCCAGGACAAAGCAGCCCGCTTGATTGGCACCCCATCCACCACCCTAAACATTCACTCCCTTCACCACCGGCGCACAGTGGCTGCAGTGTGTACCATCCACAGGATGCACTGCAGCAACTCACCAAGGCTTCTTCAACAGCACCTCCCAAACCCGCGACCTCTACCACCTAGAAGGACAAGAGCAGCAGGCACATGGGAACAACACCACCTGCACGTTCCCCTCCAAGTCACACACCATCCCGACTTGGAAATACATCGCTGTTCCTTCATCGTCGCTGGGTCAAAATCCTGGAACTCCCTTCCTAACAGCACTGTGGGAGAACCTTCACCACACGGACTGCAGCGGTTCAAGAAGGCGGCTCGCCACCACCTTCTCAAGGGCAATTAGGGATGGGCAATAAATGCTGGCCTCGCCAGGGATGCCCACATCCCATGAATTAATTTAAAAAAACAGGAGCGATTATCAAACAAAATTTGACTCCGAGCCACCTAATGAGATATTAGGACAGGTGACCAAAAGCCTGGTCAAAGAGGTAGGTTTTCAGGAGCATCTTAAAGGAGGAGAGAGAGGTTTAAGGAGGGAATTCCAGAGCTTAGGGCCTAGTCAGGTTGTATTACTCTATGATATGCTGCTGTATAGTGTATTACTATACCGTGTATGACTGCAGAGTGTATTACTGTACAGTGTACTACTCCAGGGTGTGTATTACTGCAGGGTGTATTACTTCAGTGTATTACTGTACAGTATATTACTGCATGGTCTTTATTACTGCATCATGTAGTACTACAGAGTGTATTGCTGAATGGTGTATTACTGTACAGTGTATTACCGCAGGATGTATTACTGTAAAATGTATTACTGCAGGATATATTACTGTACAGTGTATTACTGCAGGGTGTACTGCACCATGTTTATTATTGCAGTGTGTATTACTGTACAGTGGATTACTGCAGGGTGTGTATTATTGCAGGGTGTTTTACTGTATAGTGCATTACTGCATGGTGTATTACTGTACAATGTTATACTGCAGGATCTTTACTGTAATGTGTATTATTGCAGGGTGTATTATTGCACAGTGTATTACTGTACAATGCATTGCTGCAGGATGTATTACTTTAAAGTGCAGGGTGTGTACCACTGCCAGTTGTAATACTCTGCAGTGTATTACTTCAGATTGTATTACTGTACAGTGTATTACTGCAGGGTGTATATTATTGCCAGGTGTATTACTGCACCATGTGGATTATTGCAGGGAGTATTATTGTACAGTGTATTGCTGCAGGGTGTGTATTATTACAGGGTGTATTACTTCAGTGTATTACTGTACACTGTATTACTACAGGATGTATTACTCTACAGTATTACTGCAATGTGTATTACTGTACAGTATATTACTGCAGGATGTATAACTGTACACTGTATTACTGCAGAGTGTATTACTGCACAGTGTGTACTCCTGCAGTGTGTATTACAATTGAATCTGCCTCCACCACCCCCTCGGGCAGTGCATTCCACATCCTAACCACTCGCTGTGTAAAAAAGTTTTTCCTCATGTCGTCTTTGGTTCTTTTGCCAATCACCTTAAATCTATGTCCTCTGGCTCTTGACCCTTCCACCAATGGGAACAGTTTCTCTATATCTACTCTGTCTGGACCCTTCATTATTTTGAACACCTCGATCAAATCTCCTCGCAACCGTCTCTGTTCCAAGGAGAACAACCCCAGCTTCTCCAGTCTATCCACGTAACTGAAGTCCCTCATCCCTGGAATCATTCTAGTAAATCTCTTCTGCACCCTCTCTAAGGCCTTCACATCTTTCCTAAAGTGTGGTACCCAGAACTGGACACAATACTCCAGTTGTGGCTGAACCAGTGTTTTATAAAGTTTCATCATGACTTCCATACTTTTGTACTCTATGCCTCTATTTATAAAGCCCAGGATCCCGTATACTTTTTTAACCGCTTTCTCAACCTGCCCTGCCACCTTCAACAATTTGTGTACATATACCCCCAGATCTCCCTGTTCCTGTAACCCTTTTAGAATTGCACCCTCTAGTTTATATTGCCTCTCCTCGTTCTTCCTACCGAAATGTATCACTTCACACTTTTCTGTGTTAAATTTCATCTGCCACATGTCCGCCCATTCCACCAGCCTGTCTATATCCTCCTGAACTCTATCACTATCCTCCTCACTGTTTACTACACTTCCAAGTTTTGTGTCATCTGCAAATTTTGAAATTGTGCCCTGTACACCCAAGTCCAAGTCATTAATGTATATCAAGAAAAGCAGTGGTCCCAGCACTGACCCCTGGGGAACACCACTGTACACCTCCCTCCAGTCTGAAAAACAACCGTTCACCACTACTCTCTGTTTCCTGTCACTTAGCCAATTCCGTATCCATGTTGCTACTGCCCCCTTTATTCCATGGGCTTCAACTTTGCTGACAAGCCCATAATGCGGCAATTTATCAAACTGTCGGGTGTTTATTACTGCAGGATGTATTGCGGCACAGTGTATTACTGTACAGCATACTGCTGCACCATGTCTATTACTCCATGTTGTATTACTGTACAATGCATTACTGCAGGATGTCCTACTGCACTGTATTACTGCAGGTTGTATTACCATACGGTGTATTACTGCTGGCTGTAATGCTGCACAATGTATTACTGCAGGGTGTGCATTGCTGCAGGGTGTATTACTGTACAATATATTAGTGTAGTTTATTACTGCAGGATGCATTACTGCACAGTGTATTACTGCACAGTTTATTGCCACACCATATTTACTACTGCAGGGTGTATTACTGTACTGTGTATTACTGTACATTATTACTTAAGTGTATTACTGCAGGGTGTATTACTAGACAGTGCATTACTGCAGTGTATTACTGTAGAGTCTATTACTATACAATATATTACTGCATACTGTATTACTTCAGGGTGTATTACTGCTCAGTTTATTGCTGCACTATATTTACTACTGCAGGTTGTATTACTGTACACTATTACTGAAGAGTTTATTACTGCAGGGAGTATCACTAGACAGTGCATTACTGCAGAGTGTATTACTGTATAGTGCATTACTGTACAGTATATTCCTGCAGGGTGTATTACTGCACCATGTGTATTGCTACAGGGTGTATTACCGAACAGTCTGTTACTGCAGGGTGTATTATTACTGCAGGATGTGTATTACTGCAGGGTATATTACTGAACAGTCTATTACTGCAGGGTGTATAATTGTACAGAATGAATGAGTGTACAATGTATTACTGTACAGTGTTTATTAATCTACAATATATTACTGAAGAGTGTATTAGTGTACTTTGTAATACTGTACCATGCATTACTGTAGAGTGCATTACTGTACAATGTATTACTGTAGAGTATATTACTGTACAGAGTACTGTTCTGCATATTACTATACAATGTATCATGGTACTGTATATTACTGTACAATGTATTACTGCACTGTATTACTGTACATATTGTATTGCTGTACATTAAACCATACAGAATGTATTTGCATACAATGTATTACTGTACAGAGTGTATCACTGTACAATATATTACCAGTATATTACTGTACAATGTATTATGAAAGAGTGTAATACTGTACAGTGTAGTACTGTACTGTGTATTACTGTACAGAGTGTAGTACTGTACTGTGTATTTCTGTACTGAGTGTACTGTGTATTACTGTATGCTGTATTACAGGTGTCAGCCATGGCTCAGTGGTAACAGTCTCACCTCTGAGTCAGAAGGTTGAGTTCTAAACCCATTCCTGAGACTCTTAATCCAAGCTGACACTCCAGTGTAGTACTGAGGGAGTGCTGCACTGTCAGAGGTGCCGTCTTTCAGATGAGATGTTAAACCGAGGCCCCATCTGTCCTCTCAGGTGGACGTAAAAGATCCTGTGGCATTACTTTGAAAAAGAGCAGAGGAGTGCTCCCCGGTGTCCTGCCAATATTTATCCCTCGACCAACGTCACTAAAACAGATAATCTGGTCATTACAATATTGGTGTTTGTGGGATCTTGCTGTGCGCAAATTGGCTGCCGCATTTCCTACGTTACAACGGTGACTACACTTTGAAAGTACTTCATTGGCTGTAAAGCGCTTTGGGATGTCCTGAGGTTGTGAAAGGTACTATATAAACACAAATCAATCTTTCTTTTGTAGTACTGTACAGATAGTATTACTGTACATATAGTATTACTGTCGCTGTCCCTCTCACTGTCTCCCTGGCTCCCCAACTCCCCCTCTCCCTCTCTCTCACTGGCCCTCTCTCCCTCTCGTTCTCTCCTTCTATCTCTGTCTCCCTCTCTCCCTGTCCCTCTCCGTCTATTGATCTGTCTCTGTCTCTCGCGTTCTGTCCCTCGCTTTGTCTCCCTCTCCGTCTCTAACACTCTGTTTCTCTCTCGCTCTGACTCTCTCATATTATCTCACTCTCTGACTCTCTCTGTGTCTGTCTCTTTCTGACTCTCTCCGTCTCTATCTCTGTGTCTCTCTCTCCCTCTGGCTCTCCCTCCCTCTTTCTTACTCCATCTGTCTCTCTTTTCCTCCCTTACCAGCCCTCTCTCTCTCTGTCCATTCCTCGCCTTCTCTCCATCTATCTCTGTCCATTTCTATCCTTCTCTCTATCTGTCTCCTTCTCTCACTGTCTCTCTGCCGTCTCTCTCTCTCCTCCTGTTTCCCCCTCTCTTTGTGTCTCTCTCCCTCCCCCTCCCTCTCTCACCTTCCCCTCCCTCTCTCACCCCCCTTCTCTTCCTCATTCTCCCTCTCTCTTTCTCTCTCCCTCCCCATTTCTCTCCCTCTCCGTCTCCCCCTCCTGTCTCTCTCCCTCATCTCTCCATGTCTTCCTCTCCCCCCCTCTCTTCTTGTCTCTCTCACTCTCTCCCCCATCTCTCTCTGTCCCTCTGTCTCTTTCTCTCCTCTCTCCCCATTTCTCTCCTCTCTAACTCTCTCTCCATGTGTCTCTCCCTTCTCCTTCTCCCTCCCTCTCCCCGTCTCTCTCCCTCATCTCCCCCTCTACATCTCCTGCTCTCCCTGTCTCTCTCCCTCTCCCTTCTTCCCTCTCTCCATGTTTCCCCCTCCATCTCCTCTTGGCTCTTTCTCCCTTTCTCTCAGTGTCTCTTTCCCTCTCTCTCTGTCCCTCTATCTATCTGTCTGTCTCTCTCTCTCTCCCCCCTCCCACCTTCCCATCTCTCTCTGTCTCTTTCTCTCCCTCTCTCCTTCCCCCTCCCTCTCTATCTCGCTCCCTCATCTCTCCTTGTATCTCTCCATCTCTCTCCCTCTCTCTGTCCCTTTTCCTCTCCCTCCCTCTCACTCCATCTCCATCTGTCTTCCTCTCCCACTGTCTCTCACAGTCTCACTCCCTATCCCTCTCTCTTCCTCTCCATGTCTCCCTCTCTTGTCTCTCGTCTCTCTCTCTCTATGTCTCTTTCTCTCCATTTCTCTCCTCCTCTCTGTCTCCCTCTCTCCTCATTCTCTCCCGTCTCTGTGTCTGTCTCTGTCTCCCTCTTTATGACTCCCTCTCTTCTCTCTCTGTCTATCTCTCTGTCCCTCTATCTGTTTCTTTCTTTCCTTCTCTCTCTCTCTCCCTCTTACCCTCACTCCATCTCCCACTCTCTCTCCCTCCCTCTGTCTCCCTATCTCTCTCTAGCTCTTTCTCTCCTTCTCGCTCTCTGTCCGTTTCTCTCCTTCTCTCTATCTGTTTCGCTCTGTCCATTTCTTTCCTCGCTCTGTCGCCCTCTCTCCCTCGCTCTCCCACTTCTTACTTTCTCTCTGTCTCCCACTCCCGTCTCTTTCCATCATCCTCCCTCACTCTCTCTCTCCCTCCCTGTCTCTCTCCCTCTCCTTAGAACCATAGAACAATAGAAAAGATACAGCACAGAAGGTGGCCATTCGGCCCATCGTGTCCGCACCGACTCGAAGAACAACCAGGTGCCGATTCTAATCCCACCTTCCAGCACCCGGTCCGAAGCCCTGCAGCTTGCAGCACTTTAGGTGCAGGTCCAGGTACTTTTTAAAAGAGCTGAGGGTCCCTGCCTCTACCACCAATTCGGGCAGCGCATTCCATACACCCACCACCCTCTGGGTAAAAAGGTTTTTCCTCATGTCCCCTCTAATCCTTCCGCCAATCAGCTTAAATCTATGTCCTCTAGTTCTTGAACTCTCCGCTCGGGGAAACAGGTACTTCCTGTCTGCTCTATCTGGGCCCCTCATAATTTTGTATACCTCAATCAAGTCTCCCCTCAGCCTCCTCTGCTCCAAGGAAAACAACCCTGGCAACATTCTTGTAAATCTTCTCTGCACTCTCTCCAGAGCAATTATGTCCTTCCTGTAATGTGGTGACCAGAACTGCACACAATAGTCCAGCTGTGGTAAAGGAGAAAGAGGGAGACATGCAGAGAGACTGTGAGAGGATGATAGACAGAGATAGGGAGGGAGGGAGAGAGAGAGAGAGGGAGAGTGGGAGATGAGGGAGAGAGACAGGGAGAGAGAGAGGGAGAGACGGAGCGAGAGAGAGGGAGAGGAGAGGGAAGGAGAGGAAGAGGAGCAAGAGAGAGGGTAAAAGTCAATGGATTTCTTTGCGAATGGAAATCTGTTTCCAGTGGTGTGCCACAGGGCTGAGTGTTGGGTCCCTTGCTGTTACACGGCTAATAACGGAGAGCATTCCGTATGCCTTCTTCACAACATTATCTACCTGTACTGTCACCTTCAGGGACCTGTGCACATGCACTCCAAGGTCTCACTTCCTCTACCCCTCAATATATTCCTGTTTACTGCGTATTCCCTTTTACTGACTCTCTGCATGTCTCCCTCTTTCTCTCCATCTCTCCATCTCTGTCTCTCTCACTCCCTATCTCTCTTCTACCCTCGCTCCGTCTCCTACTCTCCCTCCCTCTTTGTCCCTCTCTGTTTCCCTCCCTCCCTGACTCTCCCTCTCTCTCTCTCTCCCCGTCTCCCTTTCTCTCCTCTCTCTCCCTTCTCACTTTCAACATGTCTCCCTGTACCCATCTCACTCTTTCTCCCTCTGTCTCTCCCCTTCATCTCTCCCTGTCTCTCTCTCACAGTCTCCCTCTCTCCCTCTCCGTCGCTCTCTCTCTCTCCACCATCTGTCTCTCTCTCTAGCTGTCTCTCCCTCTCTGTCTCCGTCTCTCTCACTCTCCTGCTCCCTGCCTCTCTCCTTCTCTCTCTCTCACTCTTGCTCCATCTCCCACTCTCTCCCTCCCTCTCTGTCTCTCCATCTCACTGTCTCTCTTCCTCCCTCTCTCTCTGTCTTTCTCTCCTCTCCGTCCCCCTCCCTCTCTCTCTCTGTCTCTCCTTCTCTTGCCCCCATCTCACTCTGTCTCTCTCTCCCTGCCTCTCTCCTTCCCCCTCTCTCTCTCTCACCCTCGCTCCATCTCCCACTTTCTCTGTCCCGCTCTTGCTCTCTCCCTCCCTCTCTCTCTCTCCGTCTCTCAATGTCGCCCTCCCTCTCTGTCCATTTTTCTCCTTCTCCCTGTCTCCCTCTCTCCCCCTGACTCTTTGGGCCCAATATTACCAGGGCGGCGGGTTCGCGGCGGGGGGGCGATTGGGCGCGTGAGCAACGCGCCCGGTGAAATCAGTCTGCCCCGCGTGCAATCGCAGGCTAATTGGATCCACTTCCCTGTTGTTCCGGGTTCCCCACTGCTAAGCTGCATGGCAGGCGGACTGCACATGTGCAGTAAGGTCTGTCAGCTGGAGGAGCTCTATTTAAAGGGGCAGTCCTCCACTGACAGATGCTGCAGGAAATAGGAAAAATTACAGCATGGAGCAGCCCAGGGGGAAGGCTGCTCCCAGGTTAATGA
Source organism: Heptranchias perlo (assembly GCF_035084215.1). Lineage (NCBI taxonomy): Eukaryota > Metazoa > Chordata > Chondrichthyes > Hexanchiformes > Hexanchidae > Heptranchias > Heptranchias perlo. Next base: position 14,720 of record NW_027139120.1, on the reverse strand, counting down.
TGCCTCACTCCAGGTATCATTGGATGGGGTGAGGAGGAGGGGGAGGACAGAGATCTTCCCCCCGGCGGGCGGGAGGAAGCGGCCTACCCCCTCTGCCACCAGGAAGGCCTGGCTCGAGGTGGCAGAGGAGGTCACCTGCACCACCAACATATCGCGCATCTGCATACAGTGCAGGAGGCGCTCCAATGACCTAAGTAGGTCAGCCAAAGTGAGTACACTTACTCATTCTCCTACACTCCGTCTGCCACATCACCGCCCCCACCCCACATCTCCTTCTGCACTGCCAACACTACTCTGTCACATCACCCCTCACACCCACTCAAACCTCATCCTCATCTTACCTGCACTTACTCACCTCGCCAGTACTCATCCTGCCACTACCACTCAACCCAATCCTCATACAATCTCATGGCTCTATCTCATACTCACCCTCTCGTGCATCTCTTTCACGGTCAGCCTCACTCAACCTGCCACTACCTGTGCTGCAGCCACAGGGCATGCATCACATATGTGCAGTAGGCAGCGTAAGGCAAACATGTCGTGAGCATGAAGGGGATGCACAAGGGTGTTTGAGGGTTTGTCATGGTTTTTACTTATATTTAATTTCTGAGCAACTCACATCACGTATTATATTGGCACCACTACTGCCACATCTTTGCGAATCTTGTCTGGTTTGTGCAATAATGCCCTTTCCTGAGGATCACTATGAAGACCCACAACTGATGCCACCCATTGTGTCACTGCAGACCCTGTGGACCCTGTGGCGAGGGTAGTGCCCTCTGCGACGCATCTCTCTCTGCGGTAGCCCTCCCTCCTGCTGTGCAGGTGGATGTGTCACAGCACTGTGTTGTGGGGCTCCACGTGTCAGAGGTGGACGGCGTGGATGGCGAGGCTGGTGATGCTGTTCGCCCTCCGAGGAGGTCATGACTACATCGCGGGTGCTAAAATCGAGCCCTTTCTCTCCGTTTCCCTCTCCCTCCTTTCTGTCTCTCTCTTTCTCTTACTCTCTCCCACCCCTCTCCCTGTTTCTCTCTCCCTGTCACTCTCCCTCCCTCTGACTGCCCCTCTCACTGTCTCTCTCCCTCTCCCACCCTCCCTCTCTCTCTCCCACCCTCCCTCTCTCTCCATGTCTATCTCTGCCTCTTTCTCACTTTCCCCTTCTCTCTCCCCCATCTGTCTCACCATTTCTCTCCTCCCTGTCTCTCCCTCTGTCTCTGTCTCCATCTCTCCTTCGCTCTGTCTCCCACTCTCCCTCCCTCCATCTGTCTCTCTTCCCGCTCTCTGTTCATTTCTCTCCTTCTCTCAATCTGTTTCTCTCTGTCCATTTCTCTCCTCTCCGTTCCCCCCGTCTCTGTCTTTCCCTTTATTGCCCCCATCTCACTCTGTTCTCTGTCTCCTGCCTCTCTCCTTCCCCCTCACTCCGTCTCCCACTTTCTCTGTCCCCCTCTTGCTCTCTCCCTCCCTTTCTGTCTCTCTTTCTCACTGTTTCCCTCCGTCTCTTTCCCTGTCTACCTCTCTTTCTCCGCATTTTTCTCCTTCTCCCTCTCTCCCGGACTCTTTCTCTCCATTTCCCTCTCCCCCTTGCCATCTCTCTCTTTCTCTTGCCCCCTCCCTGTTTCTCTCTCCCTATCCTTCTCCCTCCCTCTGACTGCCCCTCTCTCACTGTCTCCCTCCCTCTCCAGGTCAACCTCTGCCTTTTTTTTTATTCGTTCATGGGATGTGGGTGTCGCTGGTGAGGCCGGCATTTATTGCCCATCCCTAATTGCCCTTGTGAAGGTGGTGGTGAACCGCCTTCTTGAACCGCTGCAGTCCATGTGGTGAACGTTCTCCCACAGTGCTGTTAGGAAGGGAGTTCCAGGATTTTGACCCAGCGATGATGAGGGAATGGCGATATATTTCCAAGTCGGGATGGTGTGTGACTTGGAGGGGAACATGCAGGTGGTGTTGTTCCCATGTGCCTGCTGCTCTTGTCCTTCTTGGTGGTAGAGGTCGCGGGTTTGGGAGGTGCTGTCGAAGAAGTCTTGGCAAGTTGCTGCAGTGCATCCTGTGGATGGTGCACACTGCAGCCACGGTGTGCCGGTGGTGAAGGGAGTGAATATTTAGGGTGGTGGATGGGGTGCCAATCAAGCGGGCTGCTTTGTCCTGGATGGTGTCGAGCTTCTTGAGTGTTGGAGCTGCACTCATCCAGGCAAGCGGAGAGTATTCCATCACACTCCTGACTTGTGCCTTGCAGATTTTGGAAAGGCTTTGGGGAGTCAGGAGGTGAGTTGCCACAGTATTTTTTGGCTGCTCCAGTTAAGTTTCTGGTCAATGGTGACCCCCAGGATGTTGATGGTGGGGGATTCAGCGAGTGTAATGCCGTTGAATGTCAAGGGGAGGTGGTTAGACTCTCTCTTGTTGGAGATGTTCATTGCCTGGCACTTGTCTGGCGCGAATGTTACTTGCCACTTATGAGCCCAAGCCTGGATGTTGTCCAGGTCTTGCTGCATGCGGGCTCGGACTGCTTCATTATCTGAGGGGTTGCGAATGGAACTGAACACTGTGCAGTCATCAACAAAATCCCCATTTCTGACCTTATGATGGAGGGAAGGTCATTGATGAAGCAGCTGAAGATGGTTGGGCCTAAGACACTGCCCTGAGGAATGCCTGCAGCAATGTCCTGGGGCTGAGATGATTGGCCTCCAACAACCACTACCATCTTCCTTTGTGCTCGGTATGACTCCAGCCACTGGAGAGATTACCCCCTGATTCCCATTGACTTCAATTTTACTAGCGCTCCTTGGTGCCACACTTGGTTAAATGCTGCCTTGATGTCAAGGGCAATCACTCTCACCTCACCTCTGGAATTCAGCTCTTTTGTCCATGTTTGGACAAAGGCTGTAATGAGGTCTGGAGCCGATAGGTCCTGGCGGAACCCAAACTGAGCATCGGTGAGCAGGTTATTGGTGAGTAAGTGCTACTTGATAGCACTGTCAACGACACCTTCCATCACTTTGCTGATGATTGAGAGTAGACTGATGGGGCGGTAATTGGCCGGATTGGATTTGTCCTGCTTTTTGTGGACAGGACATAGCTGGGCAATTTTCCACATTGTCGGGTCGATGCCAGTGTTGTAGCTGTACTGGAACAGTTTGGCTCGAGGCGCAGCTAGTTCTGGAGCACAAGTCTTCAGCACTACAGCTGGGATGTTGTCGGGGCCCATAGCCTTTGCTGTATCCAGTTCACTCAGCCATTTCTTGATGTCACGTGGAGTGAATCAAATTGGCTGAAGACTGGCTTCTGTGATGGTGGGGATATCGGGAGGAGGCCGAGATGGATCATCCACTCGGCACTTCTGGCTGAAGATGGTTTAACTGTCCACCACCATTCACGACTGGATGTGGCAGGACTGCAGAGCTTTGGTCTGATCCATTGATTCGTTGCTTCTCTCTCACTCTCTGTCCCTTAACCTGTCTCTCTCTCTCTCTCTACATCTGTCTCCCTCTCTCTGTTTCTTTCTGTCCATTTCTCTCCTCTGACCCCCTCCCTCTCTCTCTCTCTCTGTCTGTCTCTCCCTCTCTTGCCCCCATCTCACTCTGTCCCTCCCTCCCTGTTCCTCCCTCCCCCTCTCTCTGTCCCTCCCTCACTGTATCTCCTCCTCTCTCTCCATATCTCCCTCTCTTCTTGCCTCTCCCTCTCGTCTCTCTCTCACTCTCTCTCTCTCTGTCCCTCGGTCTCTTTCTCTCCTCTTTCCATTTCTCTCTTCCTCTCTATCTGTCTCCCTCTCTCCTCATTCTGTGTGTGTGTGTGTGTGTGTGTGTCTGTCTGTCTGTCTCTCTCTCTTTCCCTCCTCATTCCCTCTCCATGTCTCCCTCTCTTCTTCCCTCTCTCTGTCCCTCTGTTTCTTTCTCTCTCTCTCCATCTCTCTCCCTCTAACCCTCGCTCCATCTCCCACTCCCTATCTCTATCTCTCCTCACTCTATCCATTTCACTCTCTATGTTTCTCTGTCCATTTCTCTCCTCTCTGTCTCCCTCCCTCCCTGTCTCTCCCTCCCTCTTCTCACTTTCTCCCACTTCCATCTCTTTCCTTCTCCCTCCCTCACTCCCTCTCACCATCTCTGTCTCTCTCGTTCCCTGCCTCTCTCCTACCCTCGCCCCGTCTCCTACTCTTTCTCCCTCTCCCTCTGTTTCCCTCTCTCCCTGACTCTCCCTCCCTCTCTCTCCGTCTCCCTTTCCCTCCTCACTCGCCCTTCTCACTTTCAACCTGTTTCCCTGTCCCCGTCTTTCTCCTTCTCCCTGTCTCTCCCTCCCTCCCTGACTCCCTCAGTCCCTCTCTCACAGTCTCTCTGCATGTCTCCCTCTCGCACTCTCCCCATCTGTCTCTCCATTTCTCTCCTCTCTGTCCCCCATCTCACTCTCTCCCTGCCTCTCTCCTTCTCTCTGTCCCCCTCTCTCTCCCTCCCTCTCTGTCTGTCTCTCTCTCACTGTCGCCCTCCCTCTCTTTCCCTGTCTCCTCTCTGTCCATTTTTCTCCTTCTCCCTGTCTCCCTCTCCCTGACTCTTTCCGTTTCCCTCTCCCCCCTTTCTGTCTCTCTCTTTCTCTCTCCCCCTCACACTGTCTCTCCCACCCCTCTCCCTGTCACTCTCCTTCCCTCTGACTGCCCCTCTCTCACTGTCTCTCTCCCTCTCCCAACATCCCTCTCTCTCACCCATGTCTACCTCTGCCTCTCTCTCACTCTCTGTCCCTCTACCTGTCTGTCTCTCTCTTTCTCTCTCCCCATTTCTCTCCTTCTCTATATCTGTCTCCCTCTCTCCATCTCTTTCCTTCCCTCCCTCCCTCTCTCTGTCCCTCCCTTACAGTATCTCCCCATCTCTCCCTTATGCTCTCTCTCCATATCTCCCTCTTCTTGCCTCTCCCTCTCGTCTCTCTCTCTCATTCTCTCCTCTATCTCTGCCCATTTCTCTCATTCTCTATAATCCGTCTCTCACTCTGTTTCCCTATCTCACTGTCTCTATCCCTCTGTCTCTCCCTCGAAACTCTCCCTCCCTCTGTCACTCTCTCCCTCGCTAGTCTCCCTGTCTCTCTCTTTCCGTCTCCCACTCTCCCTGTCATTTTCTCTCCTCCTCTCTGTCCCTCTCCCCGTGTCACTCTCTTCTCCCCGTCGCTCTCTTCCTCCCCGTCTCTCTCTCTCTCTCTCTCTCCCCCCCTCCCTCCCCCCACTCTCTTCCCCCCCATGTGTTCCCCTCCCTCCCCCCACTCTCTTCCCCCCCACGTGTTCCCCTCCCTCCCCCCACTCTCTTCCCCCCTCTCTTTCTCTCTCCCCTTCAATCTATCTCTTTCTCCCTCCACCTCTCTCCCCCTCCTGCTCTCCCTCCCCCTCCCTTCTCACCCTCTCTCTCCCCCTCATCTCGCTCCCTCTCCCTCCCTCTTGGACCCTCTCTATCTCTCTCTCCCCCCTCCCACCCCGTCTCTCTCCCCCTCCCTCTCTCCGTTTCCCTCTCCCGTCTCTCTTTCCCTCCCCCTCTCGCTCTCTCTGACCCCCTCTCTTTCTCCCTCCCTATCTCTTTATTCCTCTCTCCCCATCACTCCCTCCCTGTCTCTGTTTCCCTCACCACTGTCTCTCTCTCCCCCACTCTGTTTCTCTCCATCTCTCCCTCTGCACTCCCTCCTCCTCCTCCTCCCTCTCTCTCTCTCCCTCCCTCCCTCCTCCCAGCCCCTCCCCCCCTCTACCCTGCCTCTTCCCTCCCCTCTACCTGCCTCTTCCACTCCCCTCTACCTGCCTCTTCCACTCCCCTAACCTGCCTCTTCCACTCCCCTCTACCCTGCCCCTGCCTCTTCCCCTCCCCATCTCTCCCTCCCTCCCTCCTCTCCGTTTCCCTCTCCCTCCCCCTCTCCCCCTCTTTATCTGTTTCCCTCTCCCCATCTCTCTCTCCCCCATCCCTGGTCCCCTCTCCGTTTCCCTTTCCTCGTCTCTCTCTCTCTTCCCCCCCGCACTCCCTCTCTCCCTCCCTCTCGCCCCCAATCTCTCCCTCCCTCTTTCTGTCTCTCTCCCTTCCCCCGTCCCCCCTCTCTCTCCACACTCTCTCTCTTTCACCGTCTCCACCTCTGTCTTTCCCCCCTCTCCTCTCCCTCCACCCCTCTCTCCCCAACCTCTCTCTTACCCCTCCCCCTCTCTCTTTCCCCCTTTCTCCCCCTCTCCTCTCCCCTTCTCCTCTCTGCCCCCTCCCCCTCTCTCTTTCCCCCTCTCTCCTCTCCCCCCCTCACCCGTCTCTCTCTCTCTCTCTCTCTCCCTCCCCACTCCCCCTCCCTTTCCCCCCGTCTCCCACTCCGTCCCTCTCCCACTCCCCCCGTCTCTTTATCCCCTCCACTCATCCATCCCTCCCTCCCATCTTTCATCCTCTCTCCCTAACATCTGTTGTGGGGAAAATGCTGAGTCTATAATTAAGGATAGGGTGATTGAACACCTTGAAAATTTTCAGTTAATCAGAGAGAGCCAGCATGGATTTGTGAAAGGTAGGTCGTGCCTGACAAACCTGATTGAATTTTTTGAAGAGGTGACTAAAGTAGTGGACAGGGGAATGTCAATGGATGTTATTTATATGGACTTCCAGAAGGCATTTGATAAAGTCCCACATAAGAGACTGTTAGCTAAGATAGAAGCCCATGGAATCGAGGGAAAAGTATGGAAATGGTTAGGAAGTTGGCTGAGCGAAAGGCGACAGAGAGTCGGGATAATGGGAAGGTACTCACATTGGCAGGATGTGACTAGTGGAGTCCCGCAGGATCTGTCTTGGGGCCTCAATTATTCACAATATTTATTAACAACTTAGATGAAGGCATAGAAAGTCTCATATCTAAGTTTGTCGATGACACAAAGATTGGTGGCATTGTAAGCAGTGTAGATGAAAACATAAAATTACAATGGGATATTGATAGATTAGGTGAATGGCAAAACTGTGGAAATATATCGCCGTTCCTTCATTGTCGCTGGGTCAAAGTCCTGGAACTCCCTTCCTAACAGCACTGTGGGAGAACCTTCACCACACGGACTGCAGCGGTTTCAAGAAGGCGGCTCACCACCATCTTCTCAAGGGCAATTAGGGATGGGCAATAAATGCCGGCCTCGCCAGCGACGCCCACATCCCATGAATGAATTTTAAAAAATGGAATTCAACGTAGGCAAATGTGAGGTCATCCACATTGGATCAAAAAAGAACAGGGTACTTTCTAAATGGTAAAATGTTAAAAAACAGTGGATGTCCAAAGGGACTTAGGGGTTCAGGTACATAGATCATTGAAGTGTCATGAACAGGTGCAGAAATAATCAACAAGCCTAATGGAATGCTGGCCTTTATATCTAGAGGACTAGAGTACAAGGGGGCAGAAGTTATGCTGCAGCTATACAAAACCCTGGTTAGACCGCACCTGGAGTACTGTGAGCAGTTCTGGGCACCGCACCTTCAGAAGGACATATTGGCCTTGGAGGGAGTGCAGCGTAGGTTTACTAGAATGATACCTGGACTTCAAGGGTTAAGTTACGAGGAGAGATTACACAAATTGGGGTTGTATTCTCTAGAGTTTCAAAGGTTAAGGGGTGATCTGATCGAAGTTTATAAGATATTAAGGGGAACAGATAGGGTGGATAGAGAGAAAATATTTCCGCTGGTTGGGAATTCTAGGAGTAGGGGGCACAGTCTAAAAATTAGAGCCAGACCTTTCAGGAGCGAGATTAGAAAACATTTCTACACACAAAGGGTGGTAGAAGTTTGGAACTCTCTTCCGCAAACGGCAATTGATACTAGCTCAATTGCTAAATTTAAATCTGAGATAGATAGCTTTTTAGCAACCAAAGGTATTAAGGGATATTGGCCAAAGGCAGGTATATGGAGTTAGATCACAGATCAGCCATGATCTTATCAAATGGCGGAGCAGGCACGAGGGGCTGAATGGCCTACTCCTGTTCCTATGATCCCTCTCCCCCTCTCTCTCTCCCTTATCTCCCTCTACTCCTCCGCTTCTCTCACCCTCTGCCCCACCCCTCCCCCCTCCTCCTCCATGCCCCTCCCCATCACTCTCTCCATCACTCTCTCCATCCATCCCTCCCTCCCTTTTCCCCTCCCCGTCACACTCTTCCTCTCTCCCCCTCTCCTTGTCTGTCCCCGTTTCCCTCTCCCTGTCTCTCTCCACCCATCTGTTTCTCTCCGTGTTTCCCTCTCCCCATCTCTCTATCTCCTCCTCTCACCCTCCCCGTTCTTCCCCCACTCCCTCGGTCTCTCTCTCTCTCTCTCTCTTCCCCCCCCCCCCCAACCACTCCCGCTCCTCCATCTCCATCTCCATCTCTCTCCCTGTTTCTCTCTACCCGTCTCTCTCCCGTTTCGGTCCCTACCCACCTCTCCGTTTCCCTCTCCGTCTCTCTCTCCCTCTTTCCGTTTCCCTCCACTGTCTCTCTCTCCCTCCCCTCCCCTGCACTCCTCTCTCCTTCCTTCCTTCCGTCTCTCCCACTCTCTCTCTCTTTCTGTTCCCCCTCCTTCTCACTCTCTTCCCCCTCTCCCTCCCCCCTCTCATCTTATCCCACTTTCTCTCTCTCTCTCTCCCTCCCCCTTTCTTTCTTCCTCTTTCCCTCTCTGTCCCTCTTTCTCTCTCCCTTTCCCCCTCTCTCCCTCCCTCCTTTCTCTCTCACCCCCTTCTTCCTCACGCCTTCACTCTCTCCCTCCTCACTCTCTCTACGCCCTCTACCACCCTCCACCCTCTTTCTCTCTCTACCCTTCCCCTTCTCTCCATCTCACTCTCCCCCCCTCTCTCTCTCCCTCCTCTCTCTCTCTCTCTCCCTCCTCTCTCTCTCCCTCCCCCCTCTCTCTCCTCTCCCTCCCCCTCTCTCTCTCTTCTCTCTCCTCTCCCTCCCCCTCTCTCTCTCTCTCCTCTCTCTCTCCCTCTCCCTCTCTCTCTCTCCTCTCCCTCTCTCTCTCCTCTCCCTCTCTCTCTCTCTTTCTCCTCTCTCTCCCTCTCCCTCTCTCTCCTCTCCCTCCCTCCCTCTCTCTCCTCTCTCTCTCTCCTCTCCCTCCCTTTCTCTCTCCTCTCCCTCCCTCTCTCCTCTCCCTCCCTCACTCTTCCCCCCCCTCCCTCTCCCTCACACTCTCCCCCCCTCCCTCTCCCTCACACTCTCCCCCCTCTCCTCTCCCTCACACTCTCCCCCCCTCTCCCTCTTTCCCTCTCTCTCTCTGTGCTCTCCCTTTCCCCCTCTCTTTCTGTTCGTTCTCCTTCCATCGCTCTCTCTGTTCGTCTCATTCCCTCTCTCTTTCCCCCTCTCTGTTCGTTCTCCTTCCATCTCTCTCTCTGTTCGTCTCATTCCCTCTCTCTTTCCATCTCTCTCTCTGTTCGTTCTCTTTCCCTCTCTCTTTCCCCCCTCTCTCTCTGTTCGTTCTCATTCCCTCTCTCTTTCCCCCCTCTCTGTTCGTTCTCTTTCCCTCTCTCTTTCCCCCCTCTCTCTGTTCGTTCTCTTTCCCTCTCACTTTCCCCCTCTCTCTCTGTTCTCTCTCTTCCCCCCCTCTGTCCTGTCTCTCTCCACTCTTCCCCCCCCACCCTGTCCTGTCTCTCTCCACCCTTCCCGCCTCTCCCCCTCTCTCTCCACCCCCCTCTCGCTCCGCCTCTCCTCCTCTCTCGCTCCGCCTCTCCCCTCCCCCTCCCCCTCTCTTTCCCCTCTCTCCCCTCTCTTTCCCCCTCCCTCTCTCCCCTCTCTTTCCCCCTCCCTCTCTTTCCCCTCCCTCTCTCCCCTCTCTTTCCCCCTCCCTCTCTCCCCTCACTTTCCCCTCTCCCCCTCCTCTCTCTCTTTCCCCATCTCTCCTCTCTCTCTTTCACCCTCCCCCTCACTCTTTCACCCTCTTTCCCACTCTCTCTCCCCCCTCACAGCCTGCCTCTCTCCCTCACTCTCTCCCCTTCTCCCTCTCTCTCTATCCCCCTCTCCCTCCCCCCTCTCTCTCTCCCCTCTCCCTCCCCCTCTCTCTCATTCCCTCTTTCCCTCTCTCTCTCTCCCCTCTCTCCCTCCCCCCCTCTCTCTCCCGCTCCCCCCCTCTGTCTCTCCCGCTCCCCCTCTGTCTCTCCCGCTCCCCCGTCTCCCCGCTCCCCCGTCTCTCCCCCTCCCTCTCTCGCTCCCCTCTCTCTCTCGCTCCCCCTCTCTCTCGCTCCCCTCTCTCTCTCGCTCCCCCTCTCTCTCTCGCTCCCCCTCTCTCTCTCGCTCGCTCCCCCCTCTCTCTCTCGCTCGCTCCCCCCTCTCTCTCTCTCTCTCTCTCTCCTTCCCTCCCCTCTCTCTCTCTCTCTCTCCTTCCCCCCTCTCTCTCTCTCGCTCACCCCTCTCTCTCTCGCTCCCCCTCTCTCTCTCGCTCGCTCCCCCCTCTCTCTCTCTCTCTCTCGTTCCTTCCCTCCCCTCTCTCTCTCTCTCTCTCCTTCCCCCCTCTCTCTCTTTCGCTCCCTCCCCCCTCCCTCTCTCTCGCTCCCTCCCCACTTCCTCTCGCTCCCTCCCCCCTCCCTCTCTCTCGCTCCCTTCCCCACTTCCTCTCGCTCCCTCCCCCCTTCCTCTCGCTCCCTCCCCCCTCTCTCTCGCTCCCTCCCCCCTCCCTCTCTCTCTCTCGCTCCCTCCCCCCTCCCTCCCTCTCTCTCGCTCGCTCCCTCCCCCCTCCCTCTCTCTCTCTCTCGCTCCCTCCCCCCTCCCCTCTCTCTCGCTCCCCCCACCCTCCTCTCGCTTGCTCCCCCTCCCTCTCTCGCTCCCTCCCCCCTCCCTCTCTCGCTCCCTCTCTCCCTTCCCCCCCCTCTCTCCTTCCCCCCCTCTCTCTCGCTCCCTCTCTCCCTTCCCCCCCCCTCTCTCCCTTCCCCCCTCTCTCTCGCTCCCTCTCTCCCTTTCCCCCTCTCTCTCGCTCCCTCTCTCCCTTCCCCCCCTCTCTCTTGCTCCCTCTCTCCCTTCCCCCCTCTCTCTTGCTCCTCTCTCCCTTCCCCCCCTCTCTCTCTCTCCCTCTCCCCTCTCTCTCTCTCCCTCTCCCCTCTCTCTCTCTCCCCTCTCTCTCTCTCCCCTCTCTCTCTCTCCCCTCTCTCTCTCTCCCTCTCTCTCTCTCTCTCCCTCTCCCCTCTCTCTCTCTCTCTCCCTCCCTCTCCCCTCTCTCTCTCTCCCCTCTCTCTCTCTCCCTCTCCCCTCTCCCTCTCTCCTCTCTCTCTCCTCTCCTCTCCTCTCTCTCTCTCTCTCCTCTCTCTCTCTCTCTCCCTCTCCCTCTCCCCTCCCTCTCCCCTCCCTCTCTCTCTCTCCCTCCCTCTCCCCTCTCTCTCCCCTCTCCCTCTCTCTCTCTCTCCCTCTCCCCTCTCTCTCCCTCACACTCTCCCCCTCCTCTCTCTCCATCACACTCTCCCCCTCCTCTCTCTATCCCCCTCCCTCTCTCAACCCCTCTCTCTTCCCCCCTCTCCCCCTCTCTCCTTTTCTCTTTCCCTCTCTCTCTCTCTGTGCTGTCTCTTCCCCCTCTCTCTCTCTTCCCCCTCTCTCTCTGTTCATTCTCTTTCCCTCTCTCTCTGTTCATTCTCTTTCCCTCTCTCTCTGTTCATTCTCTTTCCCTCTCTCTCTGTTCATTCTCTTTCCCTCTCTCTCTGTTCATTCTCTTTCCCTCTCTCTCTGTTCATTCTCTTTCCCTCTCTCTCTCAGTTCGTTCTCTTTCCCTCTCTCTTTCCCCCTCTCTCTGTTCGTTCTCTTTCCCTCTCTCTCTCCTCCTTCCCCCTCCCTCTCTCTCTCTCCCTCCCTCCTCCCTCTCTCTCTCTCCCTCCCTCCTCCCTCGCTCCCTCTCTCCCGCCCACTCCCTCTCTCCCCCCTCCTTCCCCTCCCTCTCTCTCTCCGTCCCATCCGTCCCCCTCCCCCCTCTCTCACCCTCACTCCCCCATCCTTCCCCCTACCTCCCCCTCCCCCTCTCTCCCTCCCCCCTCCTTCCCCCTCCCCCTCACTCCCTACACCTCCCCCTCTCTCCTCACCCTCTCCCCTCCTTCCCCCTCCCTCTCTCGTTCCCTTCCCATTCCTTCCCCTCCCTCTCTCTCCTCCCCCCTCCTTCCCCCTCCCTCTTTCTCTCTCCCCCTCCTTCCCCCTCGCTCTCTCTACCTCCTTCCCCCTCCCTCTCTCTCCCTCCACCCTCCTTCCCCTCTCTCTCCCTCCACCCTCCTTCCCCCTCCCTCTCTCTCCTTCCCCCTCCCTCTCTCTCCCCTCCTTCAGCCTCCCCCTCTCTCTCTCCCTCCCTCCCTCCCCCCTCTCTCTCTCTCTCCCTCCCTCCCTCCCTCTCTCCCCCTTCCCCCTCCCCTTCTCTCTCTCCCTCCCTTCCACCTCCTCCCCCTTCTCTCGCTCTCTCCCTCCTTCCACCTCCCCCTCTCTCTCCCCTCCCCTCTTCCACTCTCTCTCTCCCCTCCCCCTTCCCCTCTCTCTCCCTCCACCCTCCTTCCCCCTCACCCTCTCTCTCCCTCCACCCCTCCTTCCCCCTCCCTCTCTCTCCCTCCACCCTCCTTCCCCCTCTCTCTCTCTCCCTCCTTCCCCCTCTCTCTCTCTCCCTCCTTCCCCCTCTCTCTCCCTCCCCTTCTCTCTCTCTCTTTCTCTCCCTCCCTCCCTCCCTCTCTCTCCCTCCCCCTCTCTTTCTCCCCCTTCCCCCTCCCGCCCTTCCCCATCCCTCTCCCCCCTCCCACTCCCTCCCTCCCCCTCCCTCCCTCCCTCCCGCCTCTCTCCCTCCCTACCCCCTCTCTCCCTCCCTCCCTCTCTCCCCCCCCTCGCTTCCTCCCCCCTCACTTCCTCCCCTCTCCTCTCGCTACCTCCCCCGCTCCCCCTCCCTCCCTCTCTCTCCCTCCCCCCTCCCTCCCCCTGCCCCTCCCTCTCTCTCCCCCTCCCTCCCCCTGCCCCCTCCCTCTCTCTCCCCCTCCCTCTCTCTCCCCCTCACTCTCCCCTCCCTCCCCGCCCCCTCCCTCACTCTCCCCCTCCCTCCCCCTCTCACTACCTCCCCCTCCCCCTCTCTCTCCATCCCTCTCTCGCTCCCTCCCTCCCCCCTCCCTCTCTCTCTCCCCCTCCCCCCCTCCCTCTCTCTCCCACTCCCTCCCTCTCTCTCCCACTCCCTCCCTCTCTCTCCCACTCCCCCCTCCTTCCCCCTCCGCCCTCCCTCCCTCTCCCACTCCCCCCCTCCTTCCCCCTCCGCCCTCCCTCTCTCTCCCACTCCCCCTCCCTCTCTCCCCCTCTCCCCATCCCTCTCTCTCCCACTCCCCTTCCCTCTCTCCCCCTCTCCCCATCCTCTCTCCCCTCTCCCCATCCCTCTCTCTCTCCCCATCCCTCTCTCTCTCTCCCTCCCCCGCCCTCTCTCTCCCCCCTCCTTCCCATGCCCTCTCTCTCCCCCTCCTTCCCCCTCCCTCTCTCTCCCCCACCCCTCCCCCATCGCTCTCTCTCCCTCCTCCCTCCCCCCATCCCTCTCTCTCCCCCCCCATCCCTCTCTCTCCCCCTCCCCCCATCCCTCTCTCTCCCCCTCCCCCCATCCCTCTCGCTCCTCCTCCCCCCCTCCCTCTCTCGCTCCCCCTCCCCTCCCTCTCTCTCGCTCCCTCTCCCCTCCCTCTCTCTCGCTCCCCCCACCCTCCCTCCCTCCCTCTCGCTCGCTCCCCCTCCCTCTCGCTCGCTCCCCTCCCTCTCCCTCTCGCTTCGCTCCCCCTCCCTCTCTCGCTCCCCCCCATCCCTCTCTCGCTCCCTCCCCATCCCCTCTCCGCTCCCTCCCCATCCCTCTCTCTCGCTCCTCCCCCGCTCCCTCCCCCCTCCCTCTCTCGCTCCTCTCTCCCTTCCCCCCCTCTCTCCCTTCCCCCCCTCTCTCTCGCTCCCTCGCTCCCTTTCCCTCTCTCCCTTTCCCCCTCTCTCTCGCTCCCTCTCTCTTTCCCCCTCTCGCTCCCTCTCTCCCTTCCCCCCTCTCTCTCGCTCCCTTCCCCCCTCTCTCGCTCTCTCTCCCTCACTCTCTCTCTCCCTCCCTCTCCCCCACTCTCTCCCTCACACTCTCCCCCTCCTCTCTCTCCCTCACACTCTCCCCCTCACACTCTCCCCCTCCTCTCTCTATCCCCCTCCCTCTCTCAACCCCTCTCTCTTCCCCCCTTCCCTCCTCTCCCCCTCTCTCTTTCCCTCTCTCTCTCTGTGCTGTCTCTTCCCCCTCTCTCTCTCTTCCCCCTCTCTCTCTGTTCATTCTCTTTCCCTCTCTCTCTGTTCATTCTCTGTCCCTCTCTCTCCGTTCATTCTCTTTCCTTCTCTCTCTCCGTTCATTCTCTTTCCTTCTTTCTCTCCGTTCATTCTCTTTCCTTCTCTTTCCATCTCTCTCTCAGTTCGTTCTCTTTCCCTCTCTCTCTCAGTTCGTTCTCTTTCCCTCTCTCTTTCCCCCTCTCTCTGTTCGTTCTCTTTCCCTCTCTCTCTCCTCCTTCCCCCTCCCTCTCTCTCCCTCCCTCCTCCCTCGCTCCCTCCCCCTCTCTCCCGCCCCACTCCCTCTCTCCTGCTCCCTCTCTCCCCCCCTCCTCCCCTCTCTCTCTCTCTCTCCTCCCATCCTTCCCCCTCCCCCTCCCCCCTCTCTCACCCTCCCTCCCCCATCCTTCCCCCTCCCTCCCTCCTCCCCCTCTCTCCCTCCCCCCCTCCTTCCCCTCCCCCTCACTCCCTCCCCCTCACTCCCTACACTCCCCCTCTCTCCCTCACCCTCTCCCCTCCTTCCCCCTCCCCCTCTCTCCCA